>NW_027397112.1:660614-833957 GCF_003265705.2 Callorhinus ursinus | reverse complement strand
TCTAGAGGGGAGGAGGGTGGGGGGATGGGTTAGCCTGGTGATGGGTATTAAAGAGGGCACGTTCTGCGTGGAGCACTGGGTGTTATGCACAAACAATGAATCATGGAACACTACATCAAGAACTAATGATGTAATGTATGGTGATTAACATAACAATAAAAAAATTTAAAAAAATGGGGCTTCACATAAGACCGTCAACTTTTTACTTTACCAAGTAAGATCATTAAAACCAACCAACCAAAAAGCAAACAGACAAACAATCTAGCAACCAAAAACTTAAAAAAGATAATATTAAGAAGTGCCAGGCAGGGAGAGAAAAACAAACAGAAATGGTCAGCATTTTATCTAAAAAGGACATTTTGAGGTCATAGAGAAATGTAACCTCAGCATAAAAGCAATTTTAACAAATTTTAAACTTAAATTTTATGTGAACCCACTATGCTAGCTTCATTTTCCTTGTCATAGGTGAACAAGGGCAAACAGCTGTGGGGCTATATATGAGAGTCCTTCACATAATCCTTGGAGAGGGTACATTTATCAGCACCCCCATTTTAGAGGTGGGGAGACTGAGGTTCAGAAATGTTTCCTCACTGCCAGGCAGTCTCGTAGGTGGTCTCATAGGCAGGGCCAGGGTTCTACAGAGCCCGCCTGACCCCAAGCTCAGCTGCTAACCAGTTAAACACCGACGTCATATTCCAAAGCGCCCCCCCCTTCTGTCCTGGGACTCACGGATGCTCTGGCTCTGCAGCACGATTCAGAACCTTCTGGCCGTCCAAGCCTCTTATCTCTGCCACCGGCTGCAGTTCTTATCTGTCCCTTGCTACTGCACACGGTGTGATGGAGGGGAGATAGCAGGCGCCCAGGCTCTGGCAAATTTCCCGTTCTCCTTCCACCCCATCCTCAAGCCCATTACCACTCTTGCTTGCCTCGGCCGCAGGGAGAGGAGATAGCTTTGGGGAAATGGTTTGGGCCTCGATACCGATGGGGGTGACCGGAGAGGAGAGATGGAAGGTAAGATTGGCTAGAACGGCTATCTTTGAAAATGGAATCAAAATTATTAAAAAGCTGCAGGGAGAGGAATATGAACAGAAATGGCCCCCCAAACTAACAAAAAGATGCTCAACCTCCATCACAACGAAAGGCCAATCAAAACAAGACGGTGTTCACATATCAGATGCCAAAGACTTTCATGTTTGATCACATGCAGTGCTGGCCAGAGTGGCGGGGCGGGGGCGGGGGGAGGCATGCCCTCAGATCAGCCAGTAGAAGTGCAGAGTGGTCCAGCCTCTCAGGCAAAATCTATCAAAATGAGAATAGGTAAGCCTTTTGACCCAGAGGCTGCATGCCTGCGAGCTAGCCTCATAGATATACTGCCATAATGTGGCAAAAAAAACAAAAACAAAACAACAGGTGTAAGAATGCTCAAGATGGCATTGCTTCGAACAGCAGAGATAAACATGCAACTGGAAACAACCTAGACGTCCGTCAAGAATGCAACTGGGTCAGTTACAGATGCTGCAGCCGCAGGATGAATGAGGAGCACCTGTCTGTTTGAGACAGAATGGTCTCCGAGACACACGAAGCATGGAAAGGAAGTTGAAGCTGGAGAGGGGGAGATGCTTACGGAAAGAACAACGCGAGGAAGGAAGAAGCCACGCAGTATCGCGGCTGAGTGTCAGGGACCAGAGTGATAACGGACGGTTATGGCTCTCAGTAAGCTGCTGTGTACTGACCCAGGCTACCAAACCCTTCGTTTGATGTTTAGGACCATGCAAATCGACCCAATAAAGATAACTTCAGTTTGTGGACCAAAAAAAAACCAAAACCAAAAACAAACAAACAACAAAACGGTAAAAAAAGAGTAAATGGTATGATACCATGTGGGTAAATGAAATAGTATACACATTTGTATATATTTGCATACACATGATCACACGTCTGTAAAATGTGTATATTTGCATATGATACAAGTACCTAAAATGTATATATTTGCCTATACATGATAC
The DNA here is from genome assembly GCF_003265705.2 of Callorhinus ursinus. Taxonomy (NCBI): domain Eukaryota; kingdom Metazoa; phylum Chordata; class Mammalia; order Carnivora; family Otariidae; genus Callorhinus; species Callorhinus ursinus. The sequence goes on along the minus strand of NW_027397112.1, from coordinate 831,951 downwards.
ACATACATAAAACCTCTTCCAGATGGGGATACTCGATGGATACCTGTTATCTGCCTTTTGGGAGATACACTTTGAGCATATAATTTAAGTACACATTATAAAACAGACACCAGGGACTCACTGGATGCAGATTTGTTTGCTGATGTCAGTGATGCGTGGTGAAGTTTAAACTTTAATAAAAGTAGATTTCTGCAGAAGGCTCTATGTCTGTTTGCTTCAGCCTGGAAGCCCCGGGGCCCCGGGGAAGGTCAACTGGCTGCAGGCCAGCCCCTCCCCCAAGGCCAGAAGAGGACCACTGGCCTTGGGCCTCCCTTTGGTCCCCCTGTAGTTGAGGCCAGGCGCTCCCTGGCCTGGCAGAGAGGGGTGCCGCCTCCTCTCCATCCTCCAGCCTCGCTCTCCTCCCCCCCTGGGAGACCTATTTCTGGCTGGATGGCAACATTATTTAAAGTAACAGTTCCGCCCACTGCCTTTCCTACCAGGGAAGCCCGCTTCACTCCACCCCAATTGCTGGAGTCTCCCTGCCTCCAAGGCGGGTGGACGAGGCAGCTGGCCAGCATCTCAGCTTGCAAATCTAGTGGGCTGTACGCAACCTTGATAATGATAGTAGCAGTGCTCATTATCCCTGAAATGTTCCCTTCTGGGCCCTCTGGACACAGCCCACAGCTCCGTCTGCCTCACCCACCTGCGGCTGCTGGCCTGGCAGGGAAGTGGATGAGCCCAGCCCTGTCTGGGTCCCCTCCAGGGGCAGGGGGATGGATGGAATGCCCTGTACAGCAGGGCACACACCTGATCTGCCCAAGGCGGGAGCATGGCATTGAAGAAAGTACTGGAGCTTCTGACTCAGAGAAATTTAGGCTTAACTTTCCTCTCTACTCTTTCTTAGGAATGTGGGCGGGGCATGTTATGGAAACTTGCAAGCCTCAGTTTTGCCATCAGTAAAATGGGGACAATGATGGATGTCTTTGATGGGTTCATTATAAGAGGCCTCAGACATAATTGCCAGGCATACAGCAGGTGCCACACAAATGCCTGACAAATGAGGGAGTCACTGGCGGGGAGTGGAAGGTGTGGGGTGAGGTGGGGAGATTCAGAGAGGAGGACAAGCGGCTGTGGCAGAAACCCCCCCACCGGAGGGGGGATCCATGAAAGGCTCCACACCAAGCATCAGAGTCCCTTGCCTGGCAAATTCTTCAGCTTCCCCGTGGACGTGTGAACCCCAACTGTCCCCAGACACCAGCAAAGGACCTGCCATGCCCCCTTGGTTACTCAATCCTCTTTACTGGTAGAGGGGCTTCACCTCAGTCCCTCAGCGGCCAGGACAGGAGGTGTCCTCCTCTCCGCGGGGACACTGAAGACAGTGAAAATGACAGATCCCCTTCCAAAGGCTGCTCCTCTCAGCTTCCTGACCCCAGTGAACTTCCTGCCACCCGCCTGACTTCCCAACTTCCTGGTCACCTCAGTTTGTGTCCTCTGCGTGCAGAGCCTGAGCCTGGCTTCTCTGGGGCTGAGGAGCAGTGACGGTGGGCAAGGGGCACCTCTTCCTGGCTGACCTGAAACTTTATTGTCCCTCCAATGACAAAGAGTCACAGGTCGTGGCTCGACGGACTGGGGGACACCCTGAATCACCCACCTCGAGGCCCCCTCGAAGGATCACTTATTTATTGATTTCTTCTAGGAAACATATTCATTCACAGGATGCAAAGACTGAAAGAAAAGGCACGCAGGAGACGTCTCTCCCATCCCTGTGCCCCAGCTGCCTGGTCACTCCCAGCTCCACACGCACACACAACCCCAGCGACTAATTTCCTGAGTAGCTTTTCAGAACTTCTCAATGCAAACACAAGCAAATGCAAGTTCACAATCCCTCCCCTTTTCAGCAGGAGACTTGGGGCCTCCTGTGGGCTGTTCTGCTCCTTGCTTTGTGCATGTGACAAGGAGATCTTTCCATAACTGCACGTGTGTGCATGTAACTAAGCTTCCTCAGGCTTCCTAACAGTGGCTGAGTGGCCAGTGGTGAGGAAGCCTTGCTTCGCCCCCGTCAGACTGCCAAACGGAGCAGGTGGGGGTTGGTTGGGGGTTGGTGGGGAGAGCCTTGGGGCAGGGCTTGGCCAGGGTGGAAAGAAAGGAAGATTCACTAAGGACCCACACAGTTCTCCCTGCCCCCTCAGAGTGTCCTGATTTGCCCGGCAGGAGCCGCCGGCTCAGTCCATTCCTCGAGATGGAGAGATGAGCTCAGGGTGCAGGGCGCACGGTGAGGCGGGGAGGAGCCGGGACAGATAAATGGACTTTCAGAGACACGAGCTGGGTAGGGAGCAAATGAGGACCTAACAAATGTGGCATATTCTCTGGCACACGAGGAAACACACAGTGCTCTTTTTGGTTCGAGTCCTTAAGTGTCACAGTTGATATTTATTTATTTATTTATTTATTTTTTTAAAGATTCTATTTATTTATTTGAGAGAAAGAATGAGAGAGAGAGAGCACATGAGAGGGGAGAGGGTCAGAGGGAGAAGCAGACTCCCTGCCGAGCAGGGAGCCTGATGCGGGACTCGATCCCGGGACTCCAGGATCAAGACCTGAGCCGAAGGCAGTGGCTTAACCAACTGAGCCACCCAGGCGCCCCACAGTTGATATTTAAAATGATCCTTACTTGCATTAAATAAGATATTTCAATTCCATGAAGCTGTCAAGAGCTGATGTGGACACCAGAAACAATAGACACACTCTCCTTGTATTGTCCTCGTTAATAAATCAGACGCCTGGAGATGCACGTGCTGATGCTCACACAGAGGAACGGGGTGTGTGTGCACGTGCACACGTGTGTACACGTAGCATGATTTCACACCCACCCATGCACATTCATGTGTTTGCACCCATGTGCACACTCTTAACCCACGTGCATGCACATTCATGCATACACGTACAAAGTTGTGTACCCACAAGTGCACTCATGCTACTCCAACGTGTGCACACACACACCTAGCACATGAGCACTCACGCACACACCGTTTGCATGCGTGCACACATGCACACACTGTGCATATGGTCATGCATACCTGTGCACACTCACGCAAGGTGCACAGCGTACACACACATGTACACATGCACACTCACACAGCCCGGACACATACGCATGCATACACATGTGCACGCACTCCCACATGGACATACACTCATGTGCTCATGCATGCATGTGTGCACACAACAGGGTACACCCACCCACACTCATGCAAACATACTCATGCACACGGGTAACAATCCCGGGGTGACCCCATGTCCAGCCACTCCCATCTGAGGTCACCCAGGGCACCCCAATCCACCCTGCTCGGGTACAGGCACTCTTCCGCTCACACTGAGGCCCTGGGCACTCTGGGCTGCCACATTCAGATGCGCTCAGGACACACGGATGTCCAGTCACAGACACACACATTCTTTCCCACCAAACCACATCTTCTAGGGGCAAGGGAGCCCCTGGGGACTGACCTCTTGGCGCTAGGGCTTTTCTCTCCAGAGGCACTCTGTGTGGGGAGGAGGGAAGCTGGACAGGGAGGGAACTGAGGTTTGGGGCCAAGAGATCCCCCCAGCTGTGCCCCTTCCCTGGGCTCCCTCACTAAGGTGTGGGCTCTCCGTGACTCACCCACTAGGCTGCTTTTCCTCACGTGAGCTGTGCTCAGAGAGAGTGGGGTGGGGGAGCAGCTGAGCCTCTACATCCACTGGGGCGTCACGAGGGGCTCTGGGCCTGCTGCCTGCAGGTGTCACCACAGACGTCCGAGGCTGACAGGCTGTGGGGACAGCGACAGGTGGCTGAGCTCCGGGGACCCAGGCTTCCTCCCCTCTTCCCATGGGCTTTTGGGCAATGGGAGACACAGTGAGTCCTGGGGTGTGTGTGTGTGTGTGTGTGTGTGTGTGTGTGTGTGTCCTCCCAGACCTGCGGACACATGCCCCGCACCCCTTCTTCCTGCAGCAGGGAGACAGTGGGCGCTTGGAGCACTGGTCACCGGGGTGGTGGTAGGCTGGAAATGGGCCCCACCTCGTAGGTTTGCTTTTGCAAAGATTCCTCAGGAAAGAAAGCAAGACTCCGTCCAGAGTGATTTAAAGGGGAAAGTACATGTACCAGAAAATAGATAATAGTAATGTACCATTATATAATTAAGGTAATTAGCACTAGGATAAAAAGCGTCATGTATCCAACATAGATCAACTCAGCTAATGCTCGCGATCCTGGAGGAGGCTCATGCTAATGGAAGCTCAGTTTACAGATGAGAAAACTGGACCCAGAGTAATTAAGTAACCTGCCCTAGGTCACACAGTGAACGAGTACCTCACACAGAGGGGCCACCTGGTACACAGAGAGGATGGACCTCACGGGGAGTGTACCCAGTCGTTTGGGGTCTCTCCTTTCTGGGGCTGGCTTGGAAGCAGGAAGTGCTGACTATCTATATTCTTTCCCCTTACACAGAGACTGTCGATGGAGGGACAGGACGGGCTTCTGGGCAGGACCTAAGGGTATGGTCTGTGGCAAGCTGCAGAGAAAGCTGGTGCCCAGTGCTGGCCACTCCAGTCTCCGTGGGGGTGCAGGGGACTGGGGCGTGACTGCCCAGGGAAACTCTTTGGTGGGACTTTTGGTTGTGGAAGGGGATCCGGTAGGAGAGGCACTGGGAACATAGCCGAACTGTTCCCTGTGATGCACTCACTGGCAGGTGGCATTTTCCCTCGGGTGGCAGCCTGAGGGATCCTGAATTCATGGGCAGGTGGGGGGTGGGGGAGAGAGAGAGAGACAGAGAGATGGTGGGGTGGGGAGAGACACAGAAACACACACACACACACACACACACACACGGGCAGACAGAGAGAACCAGAGAACCACACACACACACACACACACACACACACACACAGGGGCAGAGAGAACCAGAGAACCAGACACACACACACACACACACACACACACACGGGCAGACAGAGAGAACCAGAGAACCAGAGAGAGACACAGACACACACACACACACACACACACACACACACACACGGGCAGACAGAGAGAACCAGAGAACCAGAGAGAGACACAGAGACCCAGGGAGAGGCAGTGAGAGAGGGACAGGGAGAGACAGACAGACAGACACACAGAGGCACCAGCTGCCCCCGCACAGGAAGCAGATGGGTCTCGAGGGCAGCTGGTCCCGGGAGGATGATGTCAGGAAGATCCCCCCGTGGGGAGGGCCGGCAGGGCGATGCAGGAACCGTGATGGCTGTTCTGTTTTCAGCAGTTTCTGTCCTGTACTGTAATTCCCCTCCCACATCTTTGCAAAGAGTGTTAAGCACCCAATTGGCTTGTGCTAGTGGCGCTTCGGGGAAGGAAGGGAGCCGCTGTGCTCTGACCCGGGGAGGGGTCGCCCTTGGAAGGAAGGTGGCAGCCTGGGGGGCAGGTGGGAGGTTTGAGTGAGGCCAGAGGGTCCTCTGGAGCAGAAGCAGGACAGGTGGCGCTGAGGCCCAGGCCAGGTGAGCATCGTTGGCCCCAGGGACCTCAGAAGATGTGAGATGGTCATGGGCTCACCCCTCACAGACCGCGGACATTTGGATAGTGGAGGACTTGGGTACAGTGGGTGCCCCCCCACCCACGTGGAGGGCTGCAGGGCGGACGGTGCCACAACAGACAGAAGGGGAGGACCCCTGATTCTGACTACAGAATATGGGGGGAGATGGACTCTGGGTCACAGGTGTCAGGTCTATGCACTCATCCCTTCTCCTGCCTCAGCGCTTCCCCTGTGGCCACACAGGGCTGGCTGGAACCTCGGGAGCGCCGGGCCCCCCTCTGGGTGCGGGCAAGGGACAGAGATGCGGGAGCAGCCAGGACTCGCCCACATCTGCAGGTGTCTGCGGCACCTGTGGCCTGCAGGGACCGGGCTGGGCAGGAGGGCTTGGGAAGACCCCTGCCTCCGGAAAGTGGGAAGATCCCTGCTGGCCCCACTGTCCAGCTCTACCCGACTTCTGGTGCTTTCTGATGAAAACAAGCTGCCCCTCACTTCTCCATGGGTAGCCCCTCAGCCCACAGGATCCCTCTCCGCTTTTGCCAGGACTGTGAGCACCCTTGGGCTGGTTAACATACTCCCTGCCTGCTGACCTAAAGCCCTTGATCTGTCACAGAGCTCATTTGCTTTCTTTCGAGATTTGCAGACCACTGGCCTTGGAGAATGAAGGACCAGAACTTTCCTAGGCCACAGAGGCCAGCAAGTCTGTTGAAGCCGCCCGGGCTCTCTGGTTAGTCCAGTGATCTTTGAGCAAAATGTTTTTCTTTTTTAAGGTCACACCGTGACTTTACTGACCTCCCCTGGCGCACCTGGAGGCCCTGCCCTCCTTTGCAGAAAATAACAGACCATTTGTGCACATCACCAGGCTCGCTTGCACACACACCCCTCCCCTCCCCAGGTATCAAGGAACTAAAACTTCTTCCACAACCCCCCAGCACAGACACAACTCTGTACGTGGCCTCATCAAGTCTGCATGTAATCAAGAAACGTCACAGAGCACTCCACTCCCTTAACTGATTAAACCCCATTAAACATCTCTGGGCCAGGCAGAAACCTCGGAGCTGGCCTTTGGACAAGAGTCTACCTTCTCCCCAGGTGGCTGGCCTCCTGAATAAAGCTCATATTCCTTTCCCATCAAAACTCGTCTCTTGAGTAGTGGCTTTTTTGAGTGACGGGCAGCCAAACTGGGAACTGGGGTTTCGGTAACAGGATGTCCCCTCCAGGAAGCCTTCCTGAATACCCCCTGCGTTGTCCCAGAATTCTCTCCTGCCAGAGCTGGTGCATTTGTGCACCAATGAATGTAATGTCCTATGTACCCGTAGGTGTCTCCCTGAGCTCATGTCTAGTACACGGTCCCATGTCCCCGTGCACCGTGCCTGAAATAACACATGCTCAGTGTACATTCTCTGGATGAGTGGATGAGATGGCCGGTGTAGAAGGCCACAGAATGCCCCCCAGAGATGTCCACATCCGAATTCCCAAAGCCTGTGAGTGTGTCACCTTATAGGAAATGATGGTTGAATTGGGTCCTCCAAAAAGATATGGTAACATCCTCACCCCAATACATGTAAATGTGCCCTTATTTGGAAACAGGGTCTTAGCAGATGTAATGAGTTAAGATGCGGTCATTAGGGTGGGTCCTAATCCAAGATGCCTGGTGATGCTGTAAGAAGAGAGGCAGACACAGAAGCACAGGGAGAAGGCCAGTGCCCCTGGAGGCAGAGACTGGAGCGACGGGGCCACAGGCCAAGGAGCGCCGACCACACCAGAAGCTAGAGGAGAGCCATACGATGGAGCCTGGGCAGGGGGGCTTGGGAGCCTTCAGAGAGAGGGGCCCTGTGGACACCTTGATTTCCGAACTCCGGCCTCCAGAACTGGAGAGAGAATCCAGGTTTATTGCTTTAAGCCCCCCGCCCCTCCCCAGTTCGTGGCATTTTGTGACGGCAGCTCTAGCAAACTCACACAGATGCAGCAGGGACTCCACAGCTGTGATTTAGCTATGGACCCGAGATGCGGGCATGATGCTGGATGACTCGGCGGGCCCGAGTGATCCCAAGCATCCTGCAGAAAAGGGTGATGTGAGGAGAAAAGAAGAGGCTGGAGGGATGCGGGGCAAGAGCCAAGGGATGTAGGTGGCCTCTAGAAGCTGGGAAAGGGGAGGAGGTGAGGGTTTTTCTCCCCCCCACCCGCCTCCAGCAGGAAGGCTGCCCTATTGCCACCTGGATTTTAGGACTTCTGACCGCTGGAACTGTGGGAGAATGTGTGTGCTTTGTTTTAAGTCACTAAGCGTGTGGTTATTTGTTACAGCGATGGCGGGAAACTCATGCAGCCAGATCCCCTCCAGGTTGGGGATGGAGCTGGGGCCAGGAAGGTCTCTTGGACAATGTGGGAGGGGGGCGGAGGGTGGGGGATGACGCTGGACGCCGTCTATTCTCTGCAGACCCCTAAGAAGCAGGCAGCCGGAGGGCTGGGCTGGGCTGGATGCAGAATTGCCTGAGGTAGCTACTCAGACAAGACACAGCCTCCTGAGCTTGGACGACCACCTGATGGATGGTTCATTTGGGCAGCTCAGGACCCTCTGCAGGGCCTCCCCTCCCTGTCCCAGGCTCCATGCTACCCCGGGAGCCCTGTGTGTGGCTCTGAGCCTCCCTGCTCCCACTGGGAGAAGCCGCAATGCCCGGATTGATCCTGGGGCCTGTGGTCAATGAGAGGGATGGTGGCATTATCGACTGGAGGCTGCTGACACCATGACAGCCCAGGCTAGAGTTGGCTGGGGAGGGTGTCTGTCTGCCCTGTGACCTTCTGGGCCAATTAACTGCTCTCAATGAACAAGGGAAAGGACTTCATTAAGGGCTGCCATCAGCAGGGTGGTCCCCTCAGACTCGGAGCAAGAAGACAGGTAGGCGGGCAGGGAGGCCCAACGTGGCCACTCAGCAGGCGCAGGTGGGACCGTCACTGTGGGGAAAGGAAGGGGGGACTGCCCCCACTCTCTCGAACAACGATAAGAGCATCCGGTTCCGAGCAAACACCTAGAGTATATTATCTGGTTCACCTCCATGCTCACTGCAGAGGGAAGGTATTCCTCCCCCTTTTATAGCCAGGGCCCTGGGCTCAGAACGATTGAGCAAGTTGCCTTAGGTCATCCAGCCAGAGGGCAGCAGGGCGACATTAAATGTCAGGTCCATTTGAACCCACACACGTCCTGCCCCACGCTTGCCCCTGACCTGGTGCCCTTGCCGGTCCCCGGGCACACCCCAGAGAGAAATGCCTCCCGGGAGCTGCTGGGAGCTGCCAGAACCTGTCCCGACCCAGGAGCCCCGCAGACAGAATCACCTAAGAGCCAGGAGTCACAAGATCTGGGGTCATTTTGCAAAGCGCAGGATGGGACAGGACACCAGGTTTTATTCCGGGAGCAGAGAGACGCGAGACCTGTCTGGGCTCAAGGAGTTCAAACCTGCAGGTGTTTCAGGGTGGATTTTCAAAACATGACTGGGATGGAAGGAGTCCTGAGGTTTGAGGGGGTCGGTGGGGGGCGGCAGTGTGGTTATTTATTTTTTAGAAAGGAAAGAGGAAGAACAGAGAGGCAAGAAGTGGGGCCTGTCTTCTGCTCCCAGTGATGCTCAGGAATTTTCCCCAGGGCGCCCTCCTTCCTCCGCCTCTGGGGCAGCAAAGCAGCTCTTTGTCCTGGGCTGTCCACATGCAGCTGAGATTCCTCAGGGGCTTTTTTTTTTTTTTTTTTTACACCTAGTAACAGGCTGCATGGAAATCCGGCCTCCAGGAGCCAGATTGTTTGTGCTTTGTGGCCAAATAGTGGAAGGCCTGGCGGAGCAACCTAACTGACCTGCTTTTCTCTCTCCCAGCCTCCCCAGCCTCCTAGGTGCACGGGGGAGAGGTTGCCTTTATGGCCTCTCTGGGCCCCTGGCAGAGAAGCGGCCTCCTAATTAGACCCGCTGAAGGGAGGGCTGGAGGGAGGGCCACCCGGGGAGCCTTCTCCCTCCACTCTGCAGGGACACATCGGGGAACAATGTGAGCACAGCCTGAGTTCTGCACTTGCCTGTGCGTGATTCGTCCGCAAGAAACCCCAGGTAAATGCACAAAACCGCATGCAGCTGACTCGCATGCAGAGCCACGCACCCCATGGGGCCCCCCAAGCATCCTCAGCTCCCCCGGGTCTGGTCTTACAACTCTCCTTTCCATCTCAGACACCGCTCCCTCCCCCAGCTTGCAATAACTCAGGGGAGCTGTAGCCCTCTGCCTCCCACATCCCCAAGTGGACCACGGGCCCCTTCCCAGGCGGAGTGCCAGATTTATTGTAGTATTTATGCATTTCTCACCCACTGAACATGCGGGAGCCTGTGTGACTGTCTTTAGTAGGTTGCTCTCTTTTTTTTTATGTGCCTCTAATGAAGTTTTTGAATGCTGTTCCCTCACCCCATTTCCCTCATTAGACCTGTGGTTTTTATTGCGTGATTTTGCATAGCGTGGTGGTTTTTACATTCTAGCAGAACTGACTGCAAAGCGCTTAGCACGGTGTCTGACACTTGGGAAGCACTCAAGAAATGTGTCCTTGCGTGTACTATTATTATTAATCATTCAGCCCAGACTGGCGGGTGTCAGGCACTGGGTTAGGCTCTGAGGATCAGCAGCAACAGTCGGAATAGCAAGGCCATGCGTCCACGGTGCTGGGCTGCCTTGTGTTTAGGAGATGTTATTGCCACTGCCATCCCCTGCTTAGAAACGCACTGCCCCCTAGCTCCGCCTCCAGTCCATTCTGTTCCTATCGTTATCCGCTAGACCACATGCTGCCCCCTGGAGCTAAACATTGGCCCCGGGCATCTCCGAGTCCCAGAGAACAGAAGGGAGCAGGGACTTGCTCATCTCTGAACAGGAAGGACTCTGTTATGGCCCCTTCAATCACCACTAAGGATAATGGCCAATTCACACCAAGGGGGTGGGGCGCGTGGGCAGCACTCACTTTGGGGGGAGCCCTGGGTGGTCACGGAAGGCAGGTGATGGTGTGGACCCTGCCAGGCTCTGCCCAGCCGAGTCCTGCTCTCTGGCCCTCACCAGGCTCCTGATTTTCCCAGGCCAGATGTTTGTGGCATTAATGAATATTGATGAGGCTGGAGGATGCACACCAGTCTCCCCCGGGCCCCCCCCCCCCCGCCAGCTGGCCCCGGGCAGGTCAAGTGGAGGGACGCTGGGAAGAGGCATCCCTGGCCATCCTGAGGGGAACACGTGATGAGATGTCCACTCTGTTCCTCGGTCCTCAGGGTGACCTGGCTCAGGGTCAGGGCCGATGTTCTTCCGCTCTACCTGGGGCCAGGCTTCAGATGTCAGTGCGTTTCTCCTCCCAGAGTTCCAAGGCTTAGGTACCCAGGCAGGGTGCTCCCGGCTCTGCGGTGTATCTCCCCTCGAAAGAGTCCTGGCTGCCCTTCCACCGAGGTCAGAAACAGGCCCCCAGCGACCAGCAGCATCGAGTGCTGTGCCAGGGGCTGTGGGGGCAATTGCTCTACGGGGCGGTGGGCACTGGAGAAGGAGGGTTTCTGACTGTCAGTGTGTTTTTCTTGTTGTGTGACCTCGGGCAAGTTGTCTGATCTCTCTGTGCCTCCATAACCTCATCTATAAGATAGAAATAATAATAATAATAAATAATAACCTAAGCCAAGTACTATCTTAAGCACCTTATATTATGCGAAAGTATTTATTCCTCATTAACTACTCTGTGAGGTCAGAATTAATTTTATCCAAATTTGGTGGATGAAGAAGCCAAGGCACAGAGAGGTTAAGTAACTTGCCCGAGCTCACACAGCCAGTAGGTGGCAGAGCCCCAGGGGACTGCCTCTAGATTTTGTGCTCTTAACCACCAGGCTCTAGTCCCTCCCTGAAGTGGAGGGAGAGGTGGTGAGGATGTCGTGACAGGGCACCTGTGAAGGGCTTAAGACAGGGCCAGTGTGAGGTGTGTGGAAAGCACTCGCTGAGAATGAGCCGCCACTGGGATTATTAATGTTACTATTTTTCACTTAGTCATCCATCCTGTGAGGAGGGAGCGCTACCCTCAAACCATGGCATCTTGTGTTAGGAGCTGTGATGGTAGTTGCCCTGAGCCCCGGGGGCCCAGAGCCGCCTCCCCTCCCCACCCTTCTAAACACCTGCTCAGACCCCAGGCAGCTGGCTCTGAATGCAATCCCAGCAGCCCTGACTTTTCTGGCCTCTGTCCAGCATGACTCACTGCCACCTCTGCCCATTCTCTTTGGGTTTTCTAAAGTCACCCTCAGAAGTGACTTCAGGGAAACGTGGTGGGGGAACCGGGCCAGAACGGCGTTAATGAGGCCCTGAGGACCCGCCTGTGAGTTGCCATCTGGAAAAGGCGATCTGTGTGCACGGCCAGGCACCAGCCAGATCTGAGGCTAGGAGCCTGAAGAGCATGGCTCTAATATTTTGCAACAGCTCCAGTCAAGTGTGGGGTCTATTCCTCTTGCTAAATCACGGTTGACCCTGTGACTTGCTTTCACCAATAGAATCTGGTGGAACATTCTGAAGCCCAGGCCTTTTTAAAAGCCTTGTAGCTTCTGCACTCACCTCTCAGACCACCAGTTCCTGAGACCACTAGGCCATGAAGGATGGTAAACCAAGGGAAGAAAGGCCAGCACCACAGGTGTCCAGTCCAGCCCAGCAGATGGCCAGCAGAACGTACCTTCATATGTGCCCAGCACAGACAAGCAGAAAAATGAAAAATCATGGTGGTTTTAGTCATGAAGTTCTGGAATGTTCTTCTGGGCAGCAGTAAGTATCTGACCAGAGGCTGTGGCCGAGGTCTGTCTGAGCATGCTCCTGTGGTTGGGGGACCCCCCCCATCTGCGTATGTTCCTTAGGGGTCAAAAGTAAAGGAGCGGGTGCAATGGTTGGAGCTTCTGGATGTGCTGCAGGTTGACCTCTAGGGTCTGTGCCCCATCTCCAGTGAGACTGTGTTTCTTGGTTACTATACTCCATTCTGCAGGAAGCATGGCCTCTCCCTTCCCTAAGCCCTCCGTGAGCCCCCACCTGCTCCCTGCTGACACTGAGCCCCCAGAGGTTGCCAGTTGGAGCTGAGACCCCTGCTCCCAACCCCCACCCCTCCTCCCACTCCCAAGAGGCTCTGCGTGGCCGACTTGCGCAGCTGGCTGGGAGCACATCTCTTCCTTGGCCAGGGTGGGATATTCAAAGTCACAAACACCTCGGCACCCCATTAGTAAGAGAGCCGAAAAGTGGGCCACGGCAGAGACTCCTCTTGGGAGGACAAAGACACAGGGCAGAGACCACTTGAACCCTCCCACGTAGTGGTATCCCGTGCAGGGGCCAGAAAGGGGCTCTGAGGGGTACGGGTGGGGGGAAGGGAGTCAGGCACTTAGGCAGCCCCCAGGAAGCAGGGGTCATTACCAACTCCCCAGGCATCTGTCTAGACCATTTGCCTGCCTGAGTGCTGAGTCAAGATCTAATTAGTTTCTGTGTCCTGGCTGAAAGCCAGAGAGGGGGAGGCCCACAGGAAGATCTGGGGAGGGGGAGTTCTTAGGCCACGCTGGGGTCTCCAGTCCAGCTGTGTGGGGAGAAAGAATGAACATCTCATTTCCATATATTGGACTATCCCAGATAAAAAACATATGTGCCTCTGATGGAGACCACCCCTCCCTGCCTCCCCAAGGACCTCGGGCCACGCACGCCCGCCTTGCGCTCCTCTGTGTGCATTGGTTCCCAGGGATTAGGGCCAGATTCAAGTCTGTCAATTTCAGGTGCTGAATGATCAAGCCCTTCCTCATTTGCCTGTTAAGTTTCCTAGTGGTAGAAAGAAATAGGCTCCGTTCATCAGAGAAAAGGTTTCTTTGGGAGCCTTTCATTAAAGTGGCAACGAGCGCTTTGCCCGCATGTTCTATTTTGCACTCTGGGGTGTCTGGGTACCTCGGCCCCCCTGTCCCAGGGCTGCTGGGACTGGCTCCAAAGAGTCTGTCAGTCACCGCAAAATGGGAGGAGGGGAAGGAGGAGAAGAGAGAGCGTGGCTTGTGTGTGCACACCTATGTGTTCTAAAATGTTCTGGCAGTGACGCTGGCAGCTGGTGCACATCCCTTGCCCCATCCCTAATTTGCAGTGTAACCCTGGACATGTCACTTTATCCCTTGGGCGTTAGTTTCTGCATCTATAAAACGGGAAGCCTAGTGACTGCTTTGTGGATTCCTTGGGCCGCCTGTGAGCGTGAACCGTGTGGGTACGCAGCGTGCGTGCCCGTGTGATGGGTCCTGCAGGGTGCCCACGTGTGGGCCGTGGATGGACACCCAGAGCTGTGTCTACTAAGCATGTCAGCAGAAGAAACACTGCAGCCTCCCTGCCTGCTCCAGCTTCAGGGGGGCCCACGGTGCATGGGCATGTCCTCCCTGCCCCACCTGCAAGGGCTCTCAGGGCCATGACAGCTCGGAGCGATGCTTGGAACCCATGTGAACCCAGGGGGACACTAGGAGAACTCAGCAGACATCCAAGGGGACAGAGAGGCGAGGCCAGCCCCGCCTCCCCCAACACAGCACATCCTTTCCCGCCTCCTGAGGAGTTCAGCCTGGCTGATGGGGAAAAGGTCAGCAAATCAACCTGGATCGAGGAGCCTCTGCCTTCGATCATGCCAGAGCACTGCACGGCTGGGGTACCCAGTTAGGCCCAAGCAGCCCTGCCTGGGGGCACAGGGGGTCTGGGTCTGAGGGGCCGTTCTGACCCTCACACCCGGTCTGGTCTCGGAGCAAAGCCACTTTCCCCTCCGGGCTACAGCGTGTCCCAGCTGTAGGACCGAGGGCTCAGCCCAGATACCAGCGGGGCCTGGTGTGAGTCCGTCAGGGCCCGGAGCGGGTGCCCCTAGGCCCTGTGCCCTCAGCTCAGGGTCCAGCGGGCTGACACCCGCCATTCATCTCCAGCCTCCGCGGGGGTGGGGGGCCCACTTCTTCCCCCAGCCAGGACCCAGTAAGGAGAATGTGAGAGCCGGGTTGCTATGGAAACGGAGACAGCCAATGCTTCAGAGACTTTTGCTTCTTGTTTCCCTTTTTCCCCTTACATTTTGAACTTATTCATCTTAATTGACATAATTATTGCAACGTCAGCCTGAGGCACAGGGAGCCAGCAGTGCCCCTCGCCGCCCACCACCTGCCCCGACCCTCCAGGGCTCTCCCTGTCGCCTCTCTCCGGGCTTCTGTCACTCACCAGCAAACCCCAAGGTCACGGCTGGCCCCCTCAGGTCCAGGAAGAACCTGTCCTAAAGCGGGGGCAGGCCTGCACCCCAGTGTTCCTGGGCACCTGTGAGGACAGTGTCGGGGCTGCTACCTGCAACCGAGAGGCTGTGTTCTCTCCCAGCAGGCTTGCCAGAGCCGATGAGGGTGCCTTAGTGACACGGGGGAGCTGGACCCTCCTGCCCGCTGGGTGACTGAACTTGGGCCGGGCTCTGGGTCTCTCCGAGCCTCTGTCTTCTCATCTGTGCCATGGATTTGTCCTACTCGCCCATTCATCCCACGCCTGGGAGCAAATAAAGCATCAAAGGGACTCAGCTCGTTGCTACTTGGACTGTGGGGAACAGACAAAGAAGGGGGGCAGGAGAGACCCCCATCAGGGTGGCCAGCCAGTTCTGCCCTCGGGGGTCCTCTGATGCCTGGCCGGTTGTGCTCAGGCCAAGCCAGCCACTGACTCGAGCATGGCAGGACGCCTGCACACACAGGGGCAGCCCTGGCTCCAGCTGGGAGGGTCTGGGGGGCACAGGTGCCTCGCCCTCGACCACTGGATCTCAATGGGGCGGATGTGGCCCCCCCAAGGCACATTGGGCAGCTCTGCAGACATTTTGGGTTGTCCCATTTGAGGGGGGAGGGGGCTACTGGCACGTGGTGGGTAGAGGCCAGGGATGCTGGGAAACATGATGCAGGGCACGGGGCAGCCCCCCCCAACAAGAAATGCTCCGCCTCCAAATGCTAACAGTGCCCAGGCTGATAAACCCTGTTCTCGTGGTCTTCCTCGTGGGTGACATGAGCATTGTCTGGGGGTCCCTCTGACTCTGCTACCTCGCCCGCCGCTGGAAGCCTGCAAGGTGTGTGCAGATGCGGGGCCTGCTGGGCTCCCCACAGCCCTCCTCCCCTCCTGGGCTCGTCAGGAGCGGGAGGAGGGCCTCTGGGTCAGGGGAAGGACAGCACGCTTGGCTGGGGGCCTCCTCCTCCTCCCAGCCCACCTCCCCCATCCCTCCCTAAGGATTACGACATTTCTAAACTCGTTAACTTTTAATTACTACCTTCCCTCTGCCTGAGTACACTGGCCCCGTGCCACGTACATCTCTATTAAAATTCAATTTATGCCCATCATAACTAATTCCTACACTCCAGCTTTCTCACCGGCAGCCTTCAATTTTCAGACAGGATGTCCAAACTCACGGCCAAATCAGAGTCCATCTCCAAAGAGGCTGGCAAGGGGTGGGTGGGTCCGGCTTTGTCGTGGAAGAGGAACCTGGACCTCCTAGGAGCACCGGAATGAGACCCGGGCCAGGCAGGAGGAGTGGGGACAGTCTGGCCGGCGGGGTGGACATGGGTGGGTGGTGTTTACGGGCTGGCTTCCAGGCCACCATTTCCACTCACACAGCCACCGATGACCAGACACCCTTCTGCACCCTTAACCTCACGTGACGCTCACGACCCTCTGGGAGGTGGCGACTGGTGCCATTATTCCCATTTGACAGATTGGGCAACTGAGGCAGGGGTCACATTGAGGGTCCGGACTGGGATTCATACTGGGGGGATGCCGGTGCTGAGTCTAGAGAGATCAGGCAGCAAAGGTGCGTACGGACAGGACAGGTCGGGGGAAGGTAAAAGCAGGGTGTACTGAACAGCAGAGACCATCAGGAAAGGGCTCCTTTTGCCCTTGAGCCAAGGGTGTTGGTGAGACAGGAGGCTGGACAGAGGGCAGGACGGGACACACAGTGTCTTGAGGCTCCCTTGACCCAAATCCTCCAGAGACCACCTACTACCTGCAGGATACAGCCCAGAATGTTCTCATGCTCACTCCTGCCTCTACATCGTCCCCCCTACAGGCCCCTCATCCAGCCCTCCTCTCTCTCCCTGAGGTCACCTCTGTCCCTAAACCCAGCTGACAGTTGTTAAGTGTCCCACAGCAGCTGACACAGCGGGCCACTCGGTCCTTCTCTAAAGCCCCCCCCCACTTCTGTGACACCCCAATCTCTTTCATGGCCTCCTGGCTTCATGCTGCTGGGCAGGTTTTCACCATTTTTGTTTATCTGCCTCCTGGGGTTCTGAGGTTCTTCCCCCTGTGCCGTGTCCACTCCCTCAGCCCGCTCATTCCCACGGCATCAGCTGTCACGGTGACCTTCAGCGTGGGCTTTTCTTCTCCATTCCTTCCTGCCTGCTGGACGAGGCTGACCAAAGGCTCGCCGAGCACCCAAAGGGAGCACGGAGACCTCCCACAGTGTCCCTTCCAGCGTTTCCCCCACCACCTGCCTCTCCACCTGCTTCCCCCCCTCCCCTGCACATCCAGCCCATCGTTGAGGCCTGTCAGTTCTGCCTCCGAGATAGGTCTTGGACACAACTGTTCCTCTGATCCCTGCTGTCTCCAAGATGGCCCAGCTACCCCCCTCCCGCCTTGACGGCCCAGCCCGGCTCCCACCTGCTCTCCTCCAGCCCACTCCTCACCCAGCTGCCTGGCTACGCAGTTTGGAAGTGGACACCTAATGGTGTCCCTTCCCTGTGACAAACGAGTCAGGGGCCCCACATCGCTGTTGGCTTGAGATAAGAGCCCCCTAAGAGAGCCAGCAAACCCCGACCTAACTGACCCCATCCGCTCCTCCAGGGTCCTGACCTCCTGTCCGAGCTGGTCATCTTTTAGCTCCTCCAGCCTCAGAGTCTGTGCGCATGGCTCTGTCTGTAAGCCCCCTTCTGCCCCTGCTAACTCTACCCATTCTCTAGGTCTCAGTGTCCCTGGTGACACATCCGACCTGTGGTTTCCCTCGATAGCATGTGTCGAAACCGGGGTCCATTAATACGTGCGCAGAATGACTGCATTCTGCTTCCGTTCCAGACTGCAAGCTCCACGGCAGCAAGGGCTCTCCGGGCTCACTCAGCGCCCAGTGTCTGTGCCACCGGCGGGGGGAGGGGCACATTCATGCCGCGTCCACACCAATGCCCTTCCCCTCTTGGTTCAAGTTCAACATCTTCCACAGGCGGCCCCAAACTTCTCTGGGACCCTCTCTTGGTCTTTACACCTGCCGTCCCTCCCTAGTCCAGGCCCTTATGGCTCCTGCTCTTCGGCTAGAACACAAAGGTTTGCAAAGGGCAGAGGGATGGGCGGGGCTGGCCTGCCCTTTCTTATTGTCCTCCTGGTCTAGGTCCATGCCCGGTGGGTAGAAGGTCCCAAATCTTCACCTCGTGACTGGGCAAAGATAGGCCTCTCCTGACGTTTGTCCATCAGGCTGGGAGGGAGAAGATCTTCCACGACTTCAGGGAACTAAGCCACGGAGCCTCACATCCCTCACTACCAAGATGCCTCTCCTGCAGGAACTGCTGATGTTCAGGGATGGAAAACAGAGCCAAAGGGAAAGGGGCCGGCACGGGGCCCGGCACGAGGTGGCTGATCATTTGGAGCGCTCGTTTTCAAGAGTTAACATATGTGAAACCCTTCAAACAGGGCTGGGCCCATGTAAGCCCCGTGTTAGCCATGACTGGCTCTCCTGTGCTGGTTTAGAAGGCTGGCTGGGGCCATCCCCAGAAAGCAGGTCCTAGCAGTGCCACTGTCCTGGGAGAGGACAAACAAGGCCAGACAGCCAGCTCGGAGCGGCAGGGGGTGGCAGGGAGTGGGGTGGAGGAATGCAGGCTTGGGGTCCAAAAGATCCTGGGTAAAACCTGACTCCCCAGGTCTGGCTGTGTGACCCTGGGCATGTTGCTGAATCTCTCTGAGCTGTGACTCCTAGCTATGAGGCAGAGATAATAATAGCACCAATCTCCCAGAACTGCTGTTGGTAAGAGCTTGGCTCCATTTCGGGCACCCACGTGGTAGGTGCTCCAGTGCCCTCTGGGAAGCCTGCTGGCCTCTGCATCCCCAGCCTGCTCTCACTTCTAAGGGGAGGCCAGAGGATAAGCCAGAGACAAAGCAGCTGGTGCGGAGAGTTTTGCTTCATCCTCTCCTCTGAAGAATTTCAAAGGCTGTGGCATGCCTGGGTCCCTGCCTCCGCTGCGGGGCTTTACTGTCTCCGCCACCGAGCCCGCGTGCAGAGCCCCAACACCATAGCTCCCCCCACAAGACACATCAGCCTGGCAGTGGGGCTGGGGACCCAGCCTGGGGCCAGCCAGAGGCCCTGCCTGGCTCATCGGAGGTTCCCCTCCACACACCTGCTCTTCTCCACGCCAGCCGGGGGCCAGCTGTGGCCTCAGGGGCGGGGCTCGGCCTCTGCTGGTCTCATTCCCTCTCGCTTGTGTGTCAGGGGGGTCTGAGGGGGCCCCTGGCTTCTTGCCTCTCAGGGCAGAAGAATGACATACAGGGACAGGAGTGTGGAAGAGAGAGCCCGGTCTGGACCCTGTGTGCATCTCTACAGGTGGGACAAGAACACACTCTGGGAAACAGGCCTCCTGGATCTGCCTCTTGCTCTCTTCATGACCCCGCAGGCAAGCTCCAGAACCCCTCTGAGCTCCAGGCTCCTCGTTTGCAAAAGGAGGGTAATAACGCTGTGAGAACGCGTATGTTACGTTAACCATGCGTGGGAATCTGTGTGTGTGTGCACGTGTGTGTGTGCGCGCGCGCGCGATCCACCCAGCTGCTTTGTTTTTCTGAGTTGATTTTAACGGTGAGCAGAATTATGGGAGACAGCACAAGCAGGGCAGGACAGCAGAATCCGGTGGATGGCTTTGCCAGGATGTGGTCACAAGGGCAGGCGGTTCTGGGCCATCCCCCCTCCCGCCTCCCCCATTGCTCCTGCCTGACCTGCCATTTCTTGAGCTGGTGGGTTGTCCCCAGCCATGCAGCCCTGGCTGGTTTAGTGGAAGCAAAGGGAGGCAGAATGGACGCAGCAGCCTGGGCAAGATGGCCTGGGGCAGGGGGAGGGGAGGGGAGGGGGAGAGAGGGGAGAGGGGGGGTGCTGGAGGGAGTAGAGGAGACCGATCTGATGGAAGAGGCTCCAAGGGCAACACAGGAGGCCCCGACCTTCCATGCATTAGCATCCCACCTGGTTAGGAAGTTAGGCTAACCCGCCAACGTGTTTTGCACAGACACCAACTCCCAACAGTTACACATGCATACAAGAGCATGAAGGAATCACACCCCCCACTTACCCACCCCCATACGCACACTCACGCACAGAGGTTAACAAACACATTAGACCTTATGCCTCCACCTGAGTATTGTGTTCGCCTTCCTCCAACCCCTAACACACACACCGAGAGTCACTGTGGGAAGCCGTGCACCTGTTCCACTGATAGAGGTGGGCAGTGGGGACGGCTCCCAAAGCTTTGGGAGGGTCCTTCCATGCAGTGTCCCACCGACATGGGAAAAGAGATCTCATTTCCTTAGAGTCTGATATTGCTTTGAACCCAAGCGGTACCCCCAACTGTTACAGCCCCTTTATTTCTCAGACTGGGAGTTCAAGGCTGGTTTCAAAACAGGTAAGACAGGTCACCAACAAGGGGCTCTCACAGCACTTGACAAGACAAAAGGAGTTCTAGGAAGGGTCCCGGACCATAACAGTGGCATTGGAATATAGGTGTCCAGAGTCCCCGCGACCACCTCGGAGATGTGCTCGCTTGCACATGAGATCTGCTGGGTTTGTTACCAGACCTGTGCTGTTATGCTGTCGAGACAAACGCCCCGTATAATCCTAGCAAGTGCCATCTATCTATTCCATGACATCAGCGACGGGGCTCGTCCCATAGAATCTCATTTAATTCTTACTGTAACCTTCTAAAGTAGGCAGGTGCCTGATTCCAAGATGAGAAAACAAGTGCGCAGTGGCTAATTCTGCCCAAGGTCACAGAGCCAGGAAGTGGTAGGAGCGTGATTATATTCAGGTGGCCCTAACTCCGAAGTCCATGCTGTTTGCACTCTGCCCCCCTGGGATGGATGTGGCCCCACAAACTCATCCCAGACACGCATGCTCAGAAGGATGCAGAGGCTTCCCTTTGTGTAGATGTTACACGCTTTTGCACGCACGCACACACACACGTGCGTGTGCACGCCACGCCCATTCAGTTACAGATCCCACTGAGAATAAAGGCCACTGGAGACTGGATGTGAATGCAAACTTCTTCCTTTGGAGACAGGGTAGGAAACAGTGAAATTTATGGCGGCACTTCGAATCTTATTTTCTCTTGACTTGCTGAGTAAATTCAGCCATCTTTTTGCCTGAAAATTGGATATTATTGCCCAACTCAAAGCCTGGGGTTTGCAAGAGACTAGGAAATAGAAAGTGGTGCTAAGAGAACCATGGGATGAGAAGCTGGCCACCCTCCTCTGGGATGCGATTTTTGGCGTGCATGTATTTCAAAAGCGAATGTGGAACATTTTATTGAGCCAAAAAGCAAGAGAGTGCTAGAAATCTGGTGGGGACATGTCCAAATGACCCAGGATGCAGCTAGAAGAAGCTCCACTGGCCAATTATGGGTTACTACTGAGCATCAAAATGAAGAATGACAGGGATAGATCAAGACACATTGAATAGGAAAAATTATCCGTCAGTTCATACTGATGCTATATTATTTTAAAGAAGATGAGAAAGGGAAGATCTCTTTTACGAAAGGATGACAAATATAAGTAAAAAAAATGATTGAAGTAGAAAATCTGCTTATCACCACCACAATGGTAATAATGGATTCAGGTTAGACTCCTCCATGGATACTCAACCAGCGGGTGAAGGATTCCTGGGGAGGAGAATATTCACAGTTTCCAGTTATGCCCTAAAGGCAAGTGGATAGCTCCATACCTTGACAATGGAGAAATCTGGTGCACCTCACCTTGACCAACTCAACAAACCCAAATCACCAATAATGGGGCAAGATGACACTGAGTGCCCTCATGTATGAAGCATTGAGAAGGACACACATCTGGGTAATACTCTTGCCCAAAAGGTTTAACTTGAGTCTAATCATGAGGCTAGAACTGGACAAATCTATACTGGGGGACATTCTGAAAAGCTGGCTGAGGTCTCAGAAATGCCAATGCCATGAAAGATGGGAGAAACAATGAGGGATGGTTCTAGATTGAAGGACTCCAAGAGTCCTGACAACTAAGTTTAATGTGCGGTCCTTGATTAGATCTTGTATCAAACAATAGTAAAAACAGCCACAAAGAACATCACTGGGACAGAGATATGTGAATATGGGCCACATATGAGACAGAGGTACCATATCCATGGGACATTTCCTCAGCGTGAACACTGTGTTGTGGTTCTGTAGGAGAATGCCTTGTTCTTGGGAAATTCTACTTAGGGGTGAAGTGACATGATGTCTGCAAATTCTTAAAAAAAACTTAGCAAAAATAAGTGGGATGACCCAAGCTGGATCGATCAGAATCTTTCCCCAGGACTTCCCATGTGGAGCTTCCAGGGACGCTCCTTCTGCCCTGAAATCATGGGGCTGTAAGCCTCTGGACCACAAACTTCTCAGTGTCACTCACCACATGAGAAGGAAGTCTGCACCCAGAAGTGGTGCTGCTGAGCAGCCCAGGGGAGAGAGTGCCCGGCAGAACCAAGTTCTTGGTTCTGAGCCCTGAGACCTCCGGAAACGCCAAGGTTCCCAAAGCCCCGACCTCAGGTCTGTGGCTTACTTGCAGCGTTGTGTACAAATGATGAGAAGGCAAAAGGTATAATGGGATGTATTGTGGACGATCACAAAGGGCAGAGAGAGGCAGACATGAGTGTGTGCGTGTTGTGAGACAGAGACAGAGAGATATTGATTGAGAACACACGTATGTACTATCAGGAAAGGCTTTCTGAAGGAGCTGGGATCCTGCAGGAGAGAGAAAGAAGGTTCTAGAAGACGCAATATTCCAAGTAGAGGGGACAGGACGGTTTGAACAAAGGCAGCACAGGGGGCATGGGCAGGGGGGCCGGGATGGGAGGGTCCTGTTTGGTGTCGGTATATCACCTCAGATGGGAGCAGCAGTGGGTAAGGCACGTGTCATCAGGAGCAACCCTAAAGAGCTCTGAAGGCCATGTAGGGAGAGGAGTTTCCCCAGTGGAAGCTTCTTTGTGTCCCCCTGAAACTGCCACCCAACCACCCAACTGACCTTTGAGTAACCGAAGAGCCAGGTGCCGACCCCCATGCGGTCAAAAATCCATGTATGACTTTGGACTCCCCAAACTTAACTACTAACAGCCTACTGTTGACCAGAAGACTGACCGGGACCATAACGAGTCAGTTCTCACGGATTTTCTATGTTATAGGCATTACGTACTGTATTCTTCCAAGAAAGCAGACTAGAGAAAAGAAAATGTTATTAAGAAAGCCATAGGGAAGAGAGAACACACTTACAGCGCCGTGCTGCATTTATCAAAAACATCCCCATATAAGCGGACCCGCGCATCTCAACCCATGTTGTTCGAGGGTCAACGGTGTCTGCATTCCCTAGTCTGCTCTGTTTTCTAGAACCCGCAGAGCACAGTGAGCGGAGGTTGCTTGGGATGCATATTAAGGAAGCGGTCCTTCCTTGATGAGACGCTGGATGTAAAGGATTTCCAGCCCTGGAGCCAGACGACTTATATTTGAAGCCCAGCTCAACAATCTGACCTTGGGTGAAGTGTTTAATGTCTCTGAGCTGCAGTCTGCCCATCTGTCAAATGGGACAACTAATTGAACCTACTCACAGGGTTGCTGGCAGGACTGAATGATGAAGAACCAACCCTTCTCCTCCTCCCGGATCCGGGCCCGGCTCCCTGCAGGCAGAAGTCAGGGGCAGGCGGGGAGGCCCCGACACCACTTAAACCTGTGGTGTGCTAGCCACATGCTCCCGGCATTCCTGTGCAGGCATGTGCCCCATCCAAAGGGTGTGGGGGCTCTCCACAGAGGCTGTCAAAACTGCCCCAGGGACGCCAGGCAGCAGCTAGGAGAGCTCTGGGCCCCCAACTGAAAACCGCCATAGGGGCTGCTCACGGGGGCACCCCTAGTCTCCCTCGTGGGCTCCCTGGAGACCCAACCCCCAGAGTGGCCAGCACTGGAGGGCCTCCTGCTTCCCGGACTCTCACCGTCAAGAGGGGAAGGTGGTTCTCCTGTCCTGGACCCTCCCGCTCCCTTCTCTGACAAAGTGGCCACACCGACCAGCCAGTGCAGTCCAGGGTTGGGGCACAAGGAACCTGGGGCTGGGGCTGGGGGGCAATCCCAAACTCTGGCCTTCCCCGCTCAGCTAAGAAAAGGAGGGTTGTCCAGAGAGGACAGATCCTCAAGCAATTAAACACCCTCCTCTCATTTCCCTTCCGGTCCCTGGTGCAGATCTGTATCAACATCCCCTGGGCAAGACATCTTGTATCCCCAACAAAACCGATTATGCACATCAGGCCTGGGGATTAATCACCAGCCACAGGGTTGGGAGCCAGTAAAAACAGGCAGAGATGAGATGGGAGATAGGAGCCGGAGGGAGGGACTGCCAGGAGGAAAATGCTGGCGGCCCGGCCGGGCGTGGAGGGTAGCTCGGGCTTCCAGCAGCAACGCGCTTCACTGAGACCCTGGGCCCATTCCTCCTCCTCTGCTTTCTCCCCACTTGGCGGTGTCCTGGGGAGAGAAGGGCCAGTCCAGAGCTCTGGGCATGGGCATGAACACGGAGTGGCGACAAGCCCAAAGGCCCTGGGCAGGCCACCTCCATGTCACACCTGCATTGCCCCCAAATACAAGATATTTCCTCACTGAGCCCACGTTGCCACATGCCCCCCCACCCCCGGCCCGTGTGTCGGACCCAGGCCCCTCCAGTGCCCCCAGGAGATAGCAGAGTTCTCAGGGGTTGGGGAGGAGGGGCTCTGGTCACAGGCACGACCACAGCCCAGCGGCTGGTGGTAGAGTCCCCTACCCCGACCATCGCCTCTGCTCTGTTCCCTGTTGCATGGTCCACCCCGTATGGGTAGCACCCCTGGCCCACTCCCTAGACATCCTCTGTTGGGCTCAGCAGGGCAGGGGCCTCTTACTCCTTGGGCAGGGCTGTCTTTGGCCCCCAACTTCTGCCACCCCAGCCTCCCAGTAGCGCTGGCATGGGAACTCTTGCCCCTAAACTGCCAGACAGGCCCCCATCCTGGTTCCCCTGGCAGCCAGGAGGGAGGAGAGGGGAGGGGAGAGGAGGGGAGGGGAGGCTTGCCTGTACTCCAGGGAGAACTTGGTCAGCTCTCTGTTGTTGTGGAGCCACTTGAACTCCAGCGGCCAGCTGCCCTCGGCCATGCACGTGAGCACCAGGCGGTTCCCCTCCAGGTGCACCTGCGTCCTCACCGGCTCCGTCTTGAAATAGGGGGCCACGTCATCTGTGGGAAACAGACACACAAAGCCACCAGTTATCACCTGCTCGCCTTCGGGTCTTTGCTCATGTAGTGCCCTAAGGCCCCTGGGCAGACAGAGCAGCTGCATCCAGGTCACCTGCTCAAGGTCACGTGGTGGGGGAGGACTTGAACTTGGGTCGGTCCAACTTCAGAGCTTGATCTTCAGAGTAAGTCCTCCACGCCTACCAACGAGTTCCCTGCCTCGCTCCTCCTCCCAGACCACACCAGGCTCACGCCTTCTGCTGCCACCCCTTCCCTCTTTCGGGTACTTTGTGTCTCTCTCCCCTCTGTATCCCCATCCACTGGATACCCCGTGCTTCTGGATTTCTCCCTGCAGGACAGAAGGAAGGGGGGGCACCTGCTGCGCTTCAGTTAAAGGGAATATAAATGTGGGGGGTGGGTTGACACAAGTGGCAGGTGACAGGTGTCCTGGGTCCTGCCCCCAAGGCTGGGGGAGCCCCTCAAAGACATCAAGGGCAGAGTCCATCCCGTGGGCCCCCTCCACCACCAGGCTGCTTGATCCTTCTGTCCTCTAATGCTCAGATTTGGCCAGAATTGGGCGTCTGTGGTCTGCAGGCGGGTTCACATTCATGTCAAGGCCTCACCCTGGCCGCAGGCACAGTCTGACGACTCAGCACCCGTGAGGTACGTCTGGGGCCCGGTCAACTGGCCAGACTGCATCGCGCCCCCACCCCACACCCCTGGACTCAAACTCATGAGTGGATAACTTGTGACTACTGCGGAGGGTCTTCCTTGAACCCCACCCCATCCCTGCTCCTGACCCTCTACATGGCTCCTGATAACAGTCACAGAGCTCACCGCCTTACAAAGCCCATCAGAAGGCCCTCTCTGGGGAGTGGACTGGGGGAGCAGCGCCCACCCTGGCCCCGGTCCTTTGCCCACCTCTGGTGGCAGCGGAGGGCAGAGAGGCCAGCAGGCACCCATTTGCGGGGAGCTGGGAGCCTGCTCTGCTGAGGCAGCCGCTCTGCTCCCCGTTTGACAAATGGGCACATTCGCACTTCAAAGGCACATTCCTATTCCCCAGCAGCGTTCAAGAGCCCTTTGAATCTCGCTTTTAAAAACCCTCTGTTAGTTCCTGTCATCACCCATTTGTTTTAAAACAATAACACTCCCAGCCCCCAGTGATTCAGTCCCTGGGATGCGGGGCTGACTCAGAGCCAGAACATCAGAGGGGCGGGTGGGTGGGGCGGGTGCTTGCACACACTCACGTGCACACACGTGCTCTGCACCCAGACCCCCTCGCCTCCGTATAGCGGCTCCCTGGGCAACCTGCTCCCAGGTCCGCCTGTGCCGGCTCATTCCTCCGGCTCTCCGGGCACCAGCGTGGAGGAGGCCAGTGATGCGCGCGGGGATGGGCTGATTCCAGCAGCTGCCGAGATAATGACGCTGGGAAGAGGAGGGCGGGGCTGCCCTTTCCCCAGAGAACCTGCTGGGTACCACCGAGCCCTGAGCATCCCTGCATCCCTCATCTCACGCTATCCTCACAAGGAGGCCTGGGAGGGGCTCAGGCTCCCCTCTCCCAGGGCCTGCCGTGTGGTGCCCCGCCCCGGCCCTGCGACCTGATACAGGGATTTGGGAGGGAGGCCCTACTCAGCCCTGAGCAATGGCAGGAGTCCAGCTAGCTGGTTTTCCTTGATAGGCCTGCTGTCTTCCAAAAGCAGGGCATAGCAGGGCATGTGGGGGCTCTAGGGGGCAAGACACTGATAGGGAAAGGATACTGGGGCAGGGGGACAGCCGTGTGTGTGTGTGTGCGTGCGTGTGCACCCGTGTGTGTGTTGTGTATGTGTCCTCGAGTGTCTGTGTGCATCTGTGTATGTGTGTAGGTGTGTTTTCTATGTGTCTGTGTGTTCAAGTGTGTGTCTGGGTGTGTGTGTATGCGTATGTGTTTACCTGCAGGAACAGCTTTCTGTGCCATGAATGCACGGGAGGGTAACACAAATCATCGGCCTTGGGCAACTTAGAACCTTTTTGCACTTTAATTTCCTAGTTGTAAATTGGGGGATATGTTTGTGGTGTAGATTAAATAAATTTAAAAACATAAAGAGGTTAGAACAGCACCTGGAACACACCATAGTAGGCATGGCTACTGTTACCACTGATTGTATGTGCAGATGGGCAGACTACGGGAGAGAAGAGCTCATGCCCCGTTGGCGGGCACCAGCCGCTCCTTTGTGCAGTATACAACTTGTATAACTGTACACAACCCTATTAGCCACCTTCTCAGTGGGAAGGCGCTAGCTGAGAATGGAAGAGAACTGTGGATAGGAAGAATCAATATTATATGGGTGTCATTCCCTTAAACTTTTTCTCGCTTTGAAAACACACACACACACGAAAGACAGATTTTTTTTTAAAATTAGACAAAGTGAGTCTAAAGTTCACATTTAAAAAAATAACAAAAGAATAACCAAGAAATTCTGAAAAAGTATGGTAGGTAGAGAAGATTAGCCCAGAGACTGAACTATATTATAAAGTTGCAATAATTAAAACAGTGTGTTCTCGTACACATAGTCTGATGAAATGACAGACTCAGAATCTAGAAATAAACCCCAATACATATGGAATTATTTAATATATGATGAAAGCAGAATTTCAAGTCAGTGGGGAAATGATCAATTATTCACCAAATGACTTTAGAACAGCTAGGGAGCCATTTGGGGGTAAAAAAAAAAAAAAAAAAAACAGTTGAATCTCTTCCTCACACTTTTCCTCAAAATAAATGCTAGATGGATCAATGTTTTAAGCATGAAAAATGAAATTCTAAAAGAAGTAGAAAAAAGTCACAGAGGTTTAAAAATATATAATCTCGAGGAGGTGAAGTATTTGCCAAGTACTTTCTAAGTACTACACAAACTCCAGGAAGTCATAAAACAGATTGATACCTTCAGCTATATAAAAATTCTACATGGAAAAAAAAATACCCATAAACAAAAGAGCAACAAATGACAAACTCGGGGCAAATATTTGCAACTTCTCTCATGGACAAAGAGCTCATTTTCCTGATATAAAAAATATTCCCATAAATCAGTAAGAAAAAACATGAACAAACCAATGGAAAAATGGGCAAAGGATATGAACGGTTCACAGAAAAGAATTACAAATAACTCCGAAACACAGACCAAGATGCTGAACCTCATGATAAAGAGAAAGGCAAACGAGATTCAGTAAGATAGCGTTTTCTCCTATCACTTGGGCCACGATCTGAAAGCAAGATAGCGCCGCGTGCCGGGCAGCCCGCGGGGGCCCAGGCGTGAGCGCACATGGCTTTGTGGGACTGCAGCTCTGCGGAGAGCAGTCCGGTGGCGCCATCAAAACTACACACGCGCTCCTCCTCCCCCATCCGCCAGCTCTTCTAGAGACTTCTCCTTCACACGCAAACCCGTGCATGGGCGAAGGGACAGCACTTCATAGTAGCATTATGTTTTGTAACAGGGAACGCTCAAAAATGACCTATATGTCCATCAAGCCGGTACTGGTTACAGAAATGCTCACACTTCCAAACTCGAGGATTTTCCACAGCATCAGGCTTGGGATGGTTTTAGAGAACTACCGTTACGTGAAAATAAGCAAGGTGTGGAACGGACATGTAATCTGCCACCATTTGTGTTCTTTTTCCCTGAAGCATAAAAATATATTTGCTTGTCTAGGCAGAGGCTTTTTCTAGGGGGTTACATAAGAGAATGAGCTCAGTGAGGCTTTAGGAAGAAGAACTGGGTGGGAGGGGACTCACTTTTCGCTCTGTACCTTCTGCTAACTTCTGTTGTGTCACACAGGGATGGGCCACTTATTTATAATCAGATCTATGCCCACATCTGCATCTACGTATGTGAGCTTGCAGGGTGAGCAGTCACGGGCCGGTCCTGCCAGGGACAGAGGAAAGGGCAGGCCCTGTGTGTGCACAGGACACGGGGTATAGCATGGCTGGGGGTCCCTGACCACCAAGAGTGTGAGATCCTTGAAGGAAGAGCCGCCTTCGGAGGCGGACAAGAGGCTGCAGTCTTGGGCTTCCTTCTCATTTCCCGTAACAACTCAGCGGCCCCTGACTGCCTGGCCCTTGATATTCCCACTAAATAGCCCCATTGTCATCCTTCCATTCCAGGCTCCAGGCTCCAGGCTCCGCGGTGTGGCCCCGTAGAGAAGCTTATCTCAACTCCAACCTCTCCCCTCCCTTCTGCCCCCCAGCAACATAATGCCTTTTTTCTCTGGAGTCCCTCCAGTGCTCCTGGAATCTGACTTCCCAAGCCAGCTCAGGCCTGGGACTCCCACCTCCCCTGGAGCCAGAGTCTGGGCAGCCAGGGTGAAGACCTCCGCCCACCAGCCGGTTGGCCAGGAGATGTCTATCGCCCTCCGGAGCCGGCTTCCAGGGGCAAATCCCCTCCCAGCTCTGAAACGCGCCAAGGCCTGTCTCTTGGCAGCTCCTCTCTGGGCGCACAGGAACTGTAACTGCTCACTCACGGGGCGTCTCTGGGATGCGCGGGAACTGGGGGGAGCTTCGGATTCTTGCAAACCTCTCTCCTCACCAACCCCTGGTCTCTGCACCGTCATCTTTGTTCTGGGTTGACCTCCATGGCCTCCTAGCTGGTCCCAGCTGGAAAGCCTGTGTTCCCTGGAGCTGGCCAGGCCCTGGGTCATAGGAAGCAGGGACTCAGGACAGCCCACCCCCAACTCCCATCACCAAGCCTCACTTCTAGTTCCACTGCCTTTATTTCGTGCTTCTCCCGGAACTTTCTTTCTTTCTTTTTTTTTTTTTTAAAGATTTTATTTATTTATTTGACAGAGAGAGACACAGCGAGAGAGGGAATACAAGCAGGGGGAGTGGGAGAGGGAGAAGCAGGCTTCCCGCGGAGCAGAG
This sequence comes from Callorhinus ursinus, assembly GCF_003265705.2. Classification (NCBI taxonomy): domain Eukaryota; kingdom Metazoa; phylum Chordata; class Mammalia; order Carnivora; family Otariidae; genus Callorhinus; species Callorhinus ursinus. Next base: position 802,058 of record NW_027397112.1, on the reverse strand, counting down.
AGCCCGATGCGGGGCTCGATCCCAGGACCCTGGGATCATGACCTGAGCCGAAGGCAGACGCTTAACGACTGAGCCACCCAGGCGCCCCTCCTGGAACTTTCCATACAGGGAGCATTTTGTGTCCATCATCTCCGTCAAGAGTCCTGAGAACTTCCAAGGAAGGTGCTATCATTACCCCCTATTTACAGATGAGAAGACTGACCCTTGAGAAGGTTTGGTTGTTTGATTCTGCCTCCCAGACATGAAGTCAGGTCTGGTGGATTCCAGAGCTCCAGATCTTTCCATAGCTGATGCTCAGCTATCCTGCTCTTCATACCTGGACCTTTGGCCTCATGGGTGGTGAGTGAGGGATGGTGCCTGTCTCTGGGCACTGGTTTTGAAGCCACAAGTAGGGGTCATGTTGGTTGTGTGGCAGGGGCATTCCCACACCAGCTTCGAATGTCATGGCCCCAGAATGAGATCCAGGGATGAGAGGCATGCTGGCTGGGAATGAGTCGGGAACAGAACAACCCAGGGGAGACTGGCCACCTTGGGGTGGGGGCTGCGGGATGGGGGCGGGGCACGAGCTACTGGGATGCAAGGAGTGAAGCCTGGGAATAAGGGAGGCCAAATGGTGCAGAGGATGAACAGGAGCAGGTGTGAAGGATCAGGTAAGAAGAGCACGGGTTAGAGCTCATTGGGCGCCCTCCCCACAGCTCTGCTCACCACTCAAGCCTCCGGGTGCCAACCTTTCCCAGGGGTCTGGCTTGAAGGTCGCGGTGGGAGAAGAGAATCTGGGTTTCAATCCCAGTTCCTATGCTAACTAAAGTTTGACCCTGAGCAGACTAACTCCGGAGCCTTACTTGTCTTGCCAGTAAAAAGGCTTCTAATGCCTGCCAGTAAAACCCAGAGGCTGCTGGGAAGGCCAAGTGCGCCAACGCACACCATGTTTGGAGCACCGTGCTTGGCACCTCCAGGGTGTTCCCTCTGCAGAACAGACCTTTGGAGGTGATCAAATGGGGAGGAGGTGGGGAAATGGGGTGGGGGGTGCTATGAGTTCCTGCATCTTAGAGATGTCTCATATCTGAGCTGTCCAAATTCAGCTGCCTCACGTCCACGGCAAGCTGGCTCAAGAACTGAGTCCTGCCCAGGGATGGCCTGTAAGGTCTTGAGCAAAGGCTCAGGACGAGGTAGAAAGACAGGAACTGCAGGACATCCTGCACAATGTCAGAAATTCCTGGATGTCCCTCTTCCACCCAAATCCAGGCGGGGAGGTGCGAAACCTGGAACTGCCTGGGCCAGAGAAGTTTCCGGAATACAGTGCTGTGGGCACACGGAGAGGCTCCTGTTGGAGGCCCTGCCCTCCAGAGATGTCTGGGGGGCACACCCAGTGGCAGGTGCTGGCGGGCACTCTCTGAATGCCTGGTAAAGACCACAGGACCCACAGATGCTCCCCAGGCCAAGCCTGCTCCTACCCCATCCAGCCAGGGCAGCAGTACCCCGGCCCGGCAGGCCCTCCCTTCTGGCTTCCCTTCTGCCTCCCACAAATGAGATGCTAATTTATGCCCCTCCACTGTCTCCTGGCAGCTGCCTGGCCCAGCTCAGCCCCAGTGCTGCCTGCATGCCAAGTGCTTCATTAGCCAGGAAAGAAGGCTCTCGCCCTCCTTAATCTAATCCTTGCCAGTGACCTTCAGGAGCCAGGCACCTTCTGATGCCGGGGCCTGGGAGGGTGGGACAATCAATTATGCCTCGGCCTCCACAGCTGCTGCTGAATGGATTTCTCGCTCAGAAAAGCATGTTCAAAAAGCATCTAATGGAACGGATCATCAATTTGTTTGAATACACATCTAATCTGATTGGGGGGGGCGCCTAGCCACCAGGGCAGCCAGTGTGACTGGGCCCCAACATGGCCCTGGGGAATGGTGAGTGGGGTGGAGGAGCCCCGTGTGGGAAAGGAAGGGTGTGGGCCCCAAGCCCACCACCCAACCAGCTTGGCCCATGGTACATTCAGCCAAAAAGGTGCAGAGAAAGGAATACGAACCGTCGAGAGGCCACCAGGGCTGGGCAGGTGCCTCCTCTTTTTCTATGCCCCAGCACTAGGCACAGAACCCCGGGCAAAGAAGACGCTCAGGAAATGAATGAATGAACTCATGAGTGGTGAATGAATGATGATGACACCCAACGTGGAAGCCAAGGGATGCCAATCTTGTCACTTCCAGGGTAAGACAAGTTGATGCCTGAACTGGGTTGAATGGTGTCCCCCAGAATTCATGTCCTACCTGGAACCCCGGGATGAGACCCTATTTAGAAACAGGATATTGCAGCTGTCGTTAGTTAAGATGAGGTCCGAAGGGAGTAGGGTGGGCCCTATATGACTGGTGTCTTTATAGGAAGAGAGACATGGGAATAGAAACACAGGGAGAAGACAGCCATAGGGTGGAGTGGCAGAGACTGGGGTGGTGCATCTACAGGCCCAGGAATGCCAAGGATTGCTGGGAGCCGCCAGAAGCTGGAAGAGGCAAGGAAGGATTTCTTCTCTCCAGCCTTCAGAGAGAGCGTGGCCTTGCCAACAACCTTGGTTTCAGACTGCTGGCCTCCACAACTGTTTGAGTCACTCCGTTTATGCTATTTTGTTATGGCAGCCCTAGGGAACTAATACTATGCCTTATAGAGACTTTCATCTGCTCGTTCCACGTAAGTCAGCCTGGCGGAGAACAAAGAGCACCAGCAAGTGAGTCTGAAGCCGAGTCCTACTGGTCTGGACCACGACCTTCTTCAGACATACCACGTCCGCCATGCCCCAGGGCCTTTGCTTATGCCATTCGCTTTCCCCGGAGAGCCCCTTCTTTCCTTCTTTGCTGGGAAAATGGAGGTATTAAATCTGTGTGAGTTTCCGCCCTTTGTCCCTTCTAAGCTCAAATGTCCTGTCCTCTGTCACTTTTCTCCTGATGTCGTCTTCCACGTCGCTCAGACTTTTGAGGTTACCTCCCTCAGAGTCTGGAAGCTGCACATCATAGCCCCATGTGTGGTGGCACCCAGGCTCGTCTCCACTGGAAGACAGGGACAGCAGTCCCCTCGCCTCCCCGGTCCCAGAGCCTGGCAGTGCATCTGGCATGCAGGAGGGCCCAGATCCATGAGTGAAAAAGTGGACAACGAACTTGCCGTTGAACGTGGCCAGGTCATCTCCCTCTTGCTGGCTGACACCTCTGGGGGATCTTTATGTTCCCTTCCGGCTCGAAGGTTGTAAGATCTGAGTAGTGGTGTAGGTTACGACCTTGTTGGGCCCTGGAGTGGGATTACTTGGATTCAAACTCCGCTCAGCCACTCACTAGCTGCATGACCCCGGGCAGCTCCAAAACCGCTCTGCATCTCAGTTTCCTAACCTGAAAAGTGGGGTATGGGTAGTGGCTGCCTCCTAGGCCTTGTGAGAAGGCTAAGCGCTTAGACCGGCGCCAGGCACAAATGGCCAATCCTCATCTTTACTTGGTGTGACCTCTGCAAGCCAGGGCCTCCCACAGGACTACGCCAGTAGATAATGCCAAAGCACCCCCAGCCTCCTGCGGAAAAAAGAGGGTTCTCATCTCTGATGGGTTTCTCTTGCAAGCAACAGAGGGGAAGGGAGTCTTTTCTTACATTTCAGCAGGAGGGTTAAGAGACTAAACTTACACCATTGATTAGAATGTTTTTGCCTAACGGTGCTATTATCATTTTACTGTATTCAGAGTCACTTGAGCTATAAAAGCAGTGATAGTAAAATTTTCACTAACTCCTGGAATTCCTCCCAAGAAGCTCCACTATGCTGTGTGGATGATGCTTGTCTTCCCCTCGGCGACCCCCGAGGACGGGACACGTATTTGGAACAATTCTCTGGTTTTACAGCTGGGACCGGAGACCCTGGGCCACGAAGGGACTGCCACAGCTCAGCTTTGGAGGTCAGCTGCCTGGCCAGGCCTGGGTGGCCCCACGGAGACTCGTCCCACTGGCATCTGGCACCCCCTCAGGGGACTGTCTCGAAGATTCCTGGGGTGACCTCTCTCTGTCACAAGGGTACCACTATCAGCCTGTCTCCTAAGCTCTGGTGATGGAGAAACATCCACCTCCCACGGGCCTCAAGAAGCCAAGATATGGATGCTTCCAGGAGCCCACAGCCTGGGGGTCTCCAGTGCCCAGCTTGCCCAGTGATGGCACCACCAGACACAGGGCAGTGAGGCCTGTGCCAGGAGCGGTGGACAAGCGGTCCCAAGCTCTGGCTAGCATGCTTACCAAGGGCAACCCTCTTTCCTTCTGTTTCTCGCCTTTGAGAAAGGTCATCACCTAAAGGAGATGGTCCATTGTCCCTGAAGAAGAGGAGAGAAGACAGAAGTGGGGGGGGGGGTCTGACTTAGCGCTGGCCATCGACTTCCTAATACCCACCAGAGCTAAGGCACACGGCGGGCACATTGGGGGCTCCCCCTTGGCCTCATCATCCCCAGATGGGTGCCTGCCACCCAAATTTAGTGGCTTCTCCTCGCCTCCCCTTCACTGGCATCACAGCGAGAAGCTCAGCCCGGGGAGAAGGGAAAGAAAGGGGTTTGCCGAAGACCTCATCCACACCGACCTCCCTGTGTTTTCTCGTTTAGCCCCCGACCACCCCGGGGGAGAGCATCATTACCACCCTGTATTTCTCTCATCGATGACGCTCAGAGGAGAGCGGCGCGAGGTCACCGGGGTTTCTAACCCATGGCCACCTGCCTCCCTGCGAGGCATCCGATCTCCGCGGAGGTCAGCATGGTGTTTAGACCACAGGAAAGGAGGCCGAGGCTGGGCCCCAGGGGAAGGGAAAACCAGAGCGGCGGGTCCGTCTCCACGGCAGAGGCTGAGAGCTGGAACCCACCGCCGCCGAAGAAGCGCACACATTCATCAGCCTGGTGACCCCGGTGTACCGGCGCTTTGTGGCGTGTAACAAAGACTGTGGAGCAGAAAATTGGAGTTCAATTTGCCGTCCACGCCGCGCAGCACCCAGCGCATTCCCCTCCCTGGCAGGTACCTCTGCGCTTCATCATAAATAATAATACCACGCGGCTCTCCGGCCCTTTCAGCAGACACAGGCCCCGAGCAATTTACAAGCGGCGTTACACACAGAGGCCGCACGTGCCTGCCCCTCCCTGGCCCCTCCCGTGGGTGAGTGTGTCCGACCTGGAGAGAGACAGGCCCTCGCCCACCCCTGGACGCTGGGCTCCGCTCCTGCCCCAAAGTCTTCCTTGCCCCCTCCACTCGCACTCGCTAGCAGAAAGCCCCGGGGCTTGGCAGACACCAAGCCCTTGCTGCCCCCCAGTGCAGGTGTCACAGTCCCTCCTCTCCTGTTTTAGAAAGGGTTCTGGATCTCCTCGGATCCGCAGTGTGCCTTTGTCTCCAAGAGCAGCCCTGTTTCTCTCCTCCAAACTTCAGGGGGGCTGTGGGGGTGCAGTAGTAACTGAGGCCCCTGAGTGAGGGGCAGCCACTTGCCTAGTGGCTCGACGTTGGGAGCTGCTTGTGGGAGGCCCACCGAGGGGCTGGCGCAGACCGGGTAGCTTCCTCTGAGCAGGCCCGGAGACTGCCCAGGAAGAGGGGCTCCGACTGTGGCTTCCCCTTCAGGGTGGAAGAGTAAAATGAGGTCATGCGTTGTAGGATCGCATGTATGTGGAATATCTAGAATGGGTAAATCCACAGACAGGACAGAGACTGGTGGCAGCCAGGTGGTTGGGAGAGAGGAGTGGAGAGTGGACGCTTAATGAGTACAGGGTCTCCTTTTGGGGCAACAAAAGTGTTCCGGAATTAAGCAGAGGTGGTGCTTGCAAGCCACTGTGAAAGTACTAAAGGCAACTTAATTGCTCGCTTTTAAGTGGCTGATTTTATATTCCATGAGTCTGATCTCAATTACAAACAAACATGGAAATCTGGTACAAAAGGTCTTTTCCCGTCCCACCCCCCCCCATTTGCCTACCCCCCTTCCAGGGCTCCCACTGCGCCTCTGTCTCCCCAGCCCCAGCCGGTCTTTAGGAGGAAGATCAGAAGATCAGAAGATCAAGAGGTTGTACGTGCTCCTTCCTGTCCCCAGAAGTCACCTGGCTCCCTCCCTTCCCTTCCGCCTTCTCTCACCTGCCATGACACTGAGGGGCATCTTCCCTGTCGGCTGCTGGGACCTCTCTGGGATGCGGACGGTGGGGCTGGGTTTGCAAGCAGTGTCACGGGCACAGGGCTAGAAGCCCCTTCCCTGGCTGCTTGCCCAAGCTGACAGGCCATCTGGAGTGAGGGCTGGAATCCCTGTCTTAGCAGGTGGACGATGGGGTGTGAGCCCCATCTCTGTGCTACAGGCTTCTGGGCACCGAGGCAGCACCTGGGTCTCCTGAGCTGGCCCTTCCTCCCTTGCACGAGGGAGGGGTCCTGCAACACCCTCCTTGCCCGGGGTTCTTTAGGATCCACTAGACACCGGGAACACAAGGTCTGGCCAAGTGCTGGCCACATGTGGGGCCTCTGCACTGGTGTTGTGCATTGTCTCATTTCTGCCACACAGCATCGCCCTGGGTGTGGACTACTATCCACGCCATGGAGGCTGGGGGAGCCGAGTCACTGTTACGGTCAGTGGCCTGGGTGGACATGTGGGTGGACACTAGGATCTCCTTCCCTTGCTCCTCCCGTAGAACGCAGCCCAGAGCGTGAACTCTGAGGATGTGAAAGACGGGGTGGGCACAGCTCAAGGGGCATCAGGTTCAACTAGAGGCTGTCCGAGCCCCCACTGCCCTGGCTGCTGGGCCCACATGGCCTGGTGGCAGGTGGCTTTTCTGGGCAGCACCCGGAGGTCCTGCTTGGGGGAGCAGAGGGAGCATGTGGAACGCAGGGGAGGTGGAGGGAAGGGGCAGAGGACAGGGGCAGGCCCCCCTGTAATTTACCCCTGCCCCAGAAGCAGCCAGGTTCCTTGCCCTGCCTCTTCGCTCGGTTGCTTTGAAAACCTAGAGCTTCTCTCTTGTGAGTCATGGTGGCCAAAGCCAAGGCTGCAGGAGGAGGTGACAGCATCGGTGCCCTGCTGTTGATCCCCCGCCAGTTGTCCACCTGGGAGGTCAGCTGGTTTCCTCTCTGGCCAGTAGCACCCCTGGCTTCCCCGGCTCGACACCGTGTTTCCCAGAGCTAATGGGGCTCCAGCCCTCTCTGGACCCTGGCCCTGGCAGCAAATACCGCAGGACAAATAAGAGACACAGAGACAGGATTCATACTCATGAGAGACAGGCCAGGATTAACCAAGAGCGTGTCCATGGCTCCGTGGCTCACATGGACATGGGCTCTGTGTTCCCGACCTCGGGCCCCACCCTTCCCGGGTGCGAGGTCTAAACACCAGGCAAGACCCTGGTTGCTGTGGCCCCCCCCATGGGCTCCAAGTATTTCAAGCAAGAAGCATTTGTAGAGCTCACCTAGTCCAACCCCTCTGCTTGGTCAACGGGGAAACAGAGGCAAAAGAGTTTAAGAGAAGACTTGAGCCCAGCTTTTCTGATACCAGGTCACCCCATCGCACTTGATAAGCTCTTTGGCCTCATTTTTCCCTTCTACAAAATGGGCCCAGGGCTTTTCCACATCTAGCTTCCACAGCTGGGCTTTCCTGGGGAGGACTGGCTGATGCTAGGAGGGCCTCTTTTCCCCAAGGGAGCCCCAGCTAACCCCTCTCGATGGAGTGAGGCCGGAGTGCTTTGGAATGTTCCCCACAGACTCCTGCTATACCCCTATTGCCTGTTGGCCTGTGTCCCTGCTGTAAAATGAGGTCTTTGCAGACGTGATCAAGTTAAGATGAGGTCATTACATATGAGTGGGCCCTGATCTGACCAACACAGACAGAGACATGGACGGAAAAGAGATGCCACGGGAGCACAAAGGGTGGGATGCAGATCCAGCCAAGGGACTGCAGATTGTGGGCAACACCAGGACGTGGAAGAGGGGAGGAAGGGTTCTCCCTCCCTCTCTCTCACAGCTTGGCCAGCACCCTGACTTTGGACTTGGCCTCCAAGAATGTGAGATGAGACGTTTCTTTTTTTTTTAATTTTTTTATTGTTATGTTAATCACCATACATTACATCATTAGTTCTTGATGTAGTGTTCCGTGATTCATTGTTTGTGCATAACACCCAGTGCTCCACGCAGAACGTGCCCTCTTTAATACCCATCACCAGGCTGACCCATCCCCCACCCCCCTCCCCTCTAGAACCCTCAGTTTGTTTTTCAGAGTCCATCGTCTCTCATGGTTCGTCTCCCCCTCCGACTTACTCCCCTTCATTCTTCCCCTCCTGCTCTCTTCTTCTTTTTTTTTTCTTAACATATATTGCATTATTTGTTTCAGAAGTACAGATCTGTGATTCAACAGTCTTGTACAATTCACAGTGCTCACCATAGCACATACCCTCCCCAGTGTCTATCACCCAGCCACCCCATCCCTCCCACTCCCCACCACTCCAGCAACCCTCGGTTTGTTTCCTGAGGTTAAAAATTCCTCATATCAGCGAGGTCATATGATACCTGTCTTTCTCTGATTGACTTATTTCACTCAGCATAACACCCTCCAGTTCCATCCACGTCGTTGCAAACGGCAAGATCTCATTCCTTTTGATGGCTGCATAATATTCCATTGTGTATATATACCAAGATGAGACGTTTCTGTTGTTGAGCCACCTGGCTGGTAGCACTGTGTGTGAGCCCCGGGCAACTCACCCACCCCCACCATCGCCCACCACCCCCCCAGAAAAAAGCCGGCATGACTCGGAGCCCATCCTCTCTGAAGGTTTCACAGATGCCTCTCCCCCAGCAGAAGGGAGCCCCCCTCCGTGCTCACTGAGCCACGCACACGACCATTGTCATGCCAGTAACCCCTGTGGTACCCCCACCCGTCAGAAAGCCCCACGGGGCTCGAAGCGGTCAGAGGACACATCTCATGATGGCCACCGTGGTGCCTTCAGTCCCTAACCTGGCTTTGTGTGCAGACAGGGCGCGTGACATGGAATGAAGGAATGAAGGAATGAATGAAAGGGAATCTTATTTCCAGGGGCTCTGTTCTGATCCCTAACCCGCCTTGCCCCCAACCTGTCACGTCCCCTTCTCTCTGATCACTTCAATACCAGGCCTCCGCGTGCCCTCCCTGGCCCCCCAGCAATGTCGCGCCAGCCACTCTGTTGCGGGGCCGAGCTCCGCTAATGATGACTGACGATGCCCCGCGTGCCAGGATTGGCATGTTGGCAGGAGGCGCCGTCGTGATTGATGGCCCTGCGTGGCCATTTCCAATTCACTCCCCGGAAGCCAAGCCTTTCTGGGAAGGAGAGCAGCACGACCCCTCCACCGCCCACCCGTGCACGGGAGCCGTCTCCCTGCTTGCTGCGTGGTCTCCCCTCCTTCCCCTGATGACTGAGGCATGGCGGTGGGTGGGATGTTTAACTTTCACGGGCTCAGAAAGTGGAAGAGATGTTCCTTGCGTCCCCCTTTTCCTGCAGGGACACCCCCATCCAGAGAGGGTGACCTGGGAGTCACACACTTACTGTCGTCTCCTTTCTGGCTTGGCTAGAGACCCCTGGCCAGGGTCCCACACCCCCAGGGCCAGTCTCTGTCCGTGGTTATGAGGACCAGTGTCTCTGTGCACGCTGTGGGTGGTCCCTGAGCCCAGGTAGGTACGACTGTCCCCTTGTCCAGATAGGAAGACAGATGCTCTGAGACATGAAGTGTTTTAGCCTTGGCTACAGCGAAGGCCAGGGTGGGCACTGGGATTTGCATGCAGGGCTGTCCCTCTCCCAAGTCCATGCGCCTTCTGCTAGAACACGGAAAGCGGGTTGGAAAGGTGACAGAGCCACTGTGGGCACTCCTTGTCAGGCACAAATCCCAGGAACAGGGGCAAGCGTTCCATCTTCTATGATAAAGCACAAAGTTCCCACGGGTGTGGGCTGGCCTGGGGTCACAGGGAAAAGGGCAGGGCCAGGTCTCCGGCGGAGGTCAAACCATGACACACAGCACATGGCTGGGGCTGCCAAGAGACTCACTTTCCCCAGGACCTGTGTGACCTTGGGTGGGCCAGGCTGGCTCTCCAGGCCTCAGTTTCCTGGTAGGTCATGACCAGGCTCATCTTGGCCCATTCCTCCCCAGGGAGCTCAGGAGTAAGTGAGAGATGGCAGTTGAGGCAGGAAACCAGGAGGGGTGAGGGTCTTGTCACCAGCAGGGTGAGACCCAAGACAGGCTCCCAGGGGGGAGCTGATACAAGGAGGGGGTAGGCCCCAGAAGCCGCCGTCGGAAGGGCTGAGGCCAGGAGGGTCGCAAGAGACCTGTGCCTGCTGTCCGGCCGTGCCCGTCGGGGAGCAGGAGGGCGCGCTGGGGGCTGTGGTTTGGCAATGGGTAAACCCAGCATGGGAAAGGAGGGGCTTCCGGGAAGGCTTCAAATTACCGGAAAGGACAATAAATTAATATAACAGGGCTGTCTGGCTGGTGACAAGGGATAAAACGTGGTCCAAAAAAGCCCCATGCAAGATGGTCACAAGGATAAATGAGAAGGCAAGGTGGAGGGGAAAGAGCGGGAAAGGTGCTCGCAGAACCGGGAGCAGGGGGGGAGGAGGAGGCGGCCCGTGGGGTGGCATGGCAGGGTGGGGGGGCTCCCGACCCTCCTGCCATCCCCCCCCCTCCTCTGCTCCCCCGGCTCCATTCCCCACCCCCCACCTCCTCCCTAGATCCTTGCTGCCCTCCGTGTTCACCTCGCCCAGATGCTCTTGGCCTCCGCCACAAGGCAGAGCGTGCTTTTCGCTCGTTCACTCATTCCGCAGATGCCGTCCAGACACCTACCACGTGCCGGGAGATGTCACGGCGAGCAAGAGGAAAACCTCTGCCTGCCTTCCACCTGCCCAGAGGCACACGGGAGGACGAGCCACCAGACACAATAAGCAAAGCCCGCGAGGTGTCAGGCCTCCCACACAGCCACAGCCCCCAGGCCTCAGTGGACCATCAGGGCAGGTGCCCCCAGCAGCGCTCTGAAGGCAGGACCAGAGTGCGCCAGGCGGGGGGCGGGGGGCGGTGGGGGCGGCAGGCAAACTTGCAGGCAGAGGGTGCCATTTGTACCACAGTCAGCAAGCGACAGCGGAACGGTGGCTGCTGGGAACTTGGGGTGTTTTGGCCTGATGGGGAGAGAGGGTGCAGGGGTGTGGGCTGTGAGGTGGGAGAGCAGGCTGGCTGGCACAGCGGCCGCCGAGCAGGCCCAGGTGGGACGAACTTGGACTCGAGCCCTGGCTTCTCCAATGCGGAGCTGCCTGACCTTGGGCAAACCACTTAGCCCCTCAGAGCTGGTTTCCTCGTTCGAGGTGAGTGATGCGGGATAACAGCCCCTGCCTCACAGAACTGAGGTGAGGGAAGAAAGAGAGAAGGCCGAGCTGGCTCCTGGCACAACTGCTGGGTTGTGAATGACTGAATGGTTGTGAATGACGTTCTCAGGGTCCCAGAGAACGAGGGGCTCATACATGGTGCTAAGGAGTTTGGGTGTCACCCTGAGGGCGGTGGCGGGGCATGGGAAACTCCATGCATGTGCACGTCGGCACTGGGGACCCGCCTGGGTGCTGCTCTCCCAGTTCTAGTCTATTTTGTTCCCAGTTTCCCAGAGGAGAGTAGACCCAGCTGGAGAAGACAGAGAAGGCGCAGGTGGTGCTGAATGACCCTTGATGGGGATGGAGAAAGGACCCTCGCCTTCTCAGCACAGACAGTCTCAAGGTCATGACTCATCATGCTGCCCTCTCCCGCTCAGTGATCACTGACTCTAGGCAGGTCCTGTGAGGCCCTGCAGGCTGGCTGGGGAGATAGGATTCAGAGGGGCAGTGATGACTAATGGTGTGAGGCATCAAGGAACACAGCACCTGTGGATGCAAGAACCAGGTGCGATGGGCACGTGGCACAGAGTGGGGGTGGAGGGGGGGGGCCAGGACTGGGTGGGCAGTCAGGGAGCTCCATGGAGGAAGGAGGCATCATGGGAGTCATTCGCTTGTTGATGAATCCAGAGGCACTGGACCCTTAGCTCTGCAGTGGCCACCCTGGGACGTGCTGGGACCCAGTGGGGAGCAAGGTCAGGCTGTCTTTGAGCTTACGAAGCTTAGATTCTACCAAGAAATGCAGGTGTTAACCCAGGGACTACAAGAATGAAGGTTTGTGAAAGCAAGGGGTAGGGGGTGGTGGGCACACAGGACACAAAGAGGAGACCTCCCCAAAGGTGACGAGCCGGCCAAGACTGAAGCCAGCAAAAGTGAAAACAGGTGTGCCAGAGTTTTCTGAAGGGACAGCCAGCCTGGCCTGTTCAAGTCAGGCTAGGAATGGGAAGGGGGCCCTTGTGGCCAGAGCCCCGGAGGCGAGGGAAATGGAGTGAAGGGAATGTGTGGGCATGGCACCAGCCATGCGAGGGACCCACGTGCAGATAGATGATCTCTGCGGAGCAATGCCTCCTTTGGGGGACTCAGCTTTCTTTCAGGCCTGGGGGGAGAATATTTCCTACCCAGAGAGTGATGAGATGTGGAGCAGAGAACAGGGGATTCAGCTTGGACCCTGGTGCCGGCAGTGCGGGCGGAGGGACGTATGGGGACTGGGGAGCTATTTGGGAGGTAGAATGGCTTTGTCTGAAGGAGAGGGTCAGCGGTGACGTGCCACCTCCTGAGACCCACACGCAGGAGGAGAAGCCAGGTGGGTGGAAAGACCCTAACCCATGCTTCGGGTGTGTTGTGGCCTGCAGGGTGTCCAGGGCTGGAACCCAGGGCTGGAGCAGGGGGAATGCAGCCATGGCAGGCATGCCTCCGAGAGGCAGCAGGGCGGGGGGGGGGGCATTGTGTGGCCTCTGCCGAGCGGAGCTCCAGTGTCACCAGCTCTGGGCGCCGTGGACACTTCGCAGGCAGGCAGAGCACAGCACAGGGGAAGAACTAACGTGCATGCACCCGCACGTGGAAGTGCTTGCGTCCTGCCAGGTTGTCCCAGGTGCTCTAGGCGCACATCTCACCATATCGACGCAATCACCCTTCAAGGTCATTATTGCCCCTCTAACAGATGGGGAAGCAGCAGTGCAGTGAGGCTGGGATCTGCCCAAGATCACGCGAGACTGAGCGGCAAAGGAGGGATCCACACCCACGTCTGGCCAAGTCCACGGCCCAGGCTCTCATCCCAAGGAGACCTACTGCCTCCTTAAGTCCCAAGGGAACAGGGACGGCTGCCTGAACTGTGTCCTCCCAAGACAGTTCCAGAATCGGGAGGGTGCCCCCCAGCGCCAGCCCCCACAGAGGGGAGGGCTACGGCGACCACATTCCTAGCAGCTCCCTGGCTGTGGGTACACATGGCAGCACCCCACTGTTCCCGGGAAAAACCCACAGGGACAGGCAGAGGAAGAGCCCCAAGGGGGACCGCAGGGGGCTCACCGCGCCCAGCCCTGCATTTCTGCTCCTTCTCCCTCCATGGCTGAGTCCTCCCGTCCTCTATCTCTCTCCCACCGTCTGCTGACTCTCGGATGCTGCAGAGCCATTATGCACAACAGCAGCTGTGGATCAATCTCTCCGTGGCTCACCCACGCACACCACATTCATCCATCCCCCTCAAGGTTGAAGCTTTTATTTCTGGGTGAGAGGAGAGCCCCTCTGGTCATGCCTTGCCCCAGATAACTCACGGACCAAACAGTACCTCCATTCCCCTTTGCACCCAGGCACAGGGGGAGGGCGCTGATGGAGCAGCCCCACCCCATGCACCTGTGCCTTCCTGGGGGGGGGGGTGGTCCCTGAACTCTCCCCAGTTTCTGCAGCTCCCTCAGGTAGCTCTCCTGCGCCCTGCTGTCTATTTCCTTCTTCTCTCTTGCGTGAGTCCTCCTATACCATTCTGTCCACTTGAGCCTTCTCAAGCCACAGAACGTTAAAGATGGCTGGCAATGACCGGAATTGAGGAGAGGCATGGAACAGGTTATCTCTCAGAAACTCCAGAAGGAACCAACCTTGCTTTTGGGCATCTGGCTCCAGAACTGTGAGGCAATCCATTTCTGTTGTTTCAAGCCAGCAAACGCGTGGCAATTTGTTATGGCAGCCACAAGCACTGGACCCGTTCCTGCCTATCTGGCGTGCAGAGGCGGAGAGGGAGGGGCCAGAACCATCTTCCACGGTGCCCCAATTCGCGCTCGGACCAACACTTGAAGAGCGGTAGAACGAGTTTCTTTATGCTTTGCTCCAGCTTCTCGCGTCCTCTCTGGTCCATACTCTTGTCCCCAGCATCCGGGGAATACCCATGACCCGGAAACTGGGGGAGGGGCTGGAGGGCGGGGCGGGGCGGGGGCGGGGCCCACACTGCAGGTTGGACGGGAAGAATGGTGTGAAAACGGCACCGCCATCTGCCCACCTTTCCCTCTGGGTCACAGTCCTGTTCTCACGGAGCTGCCTTGGACCCCTTCCCCATCAGACTCTTACCAAATGTCATGGCGCCATGTTAATCTTCAGAACAGAACCGTGTTTGTCAAGTGCTAATGGGAACAACCACACCCCTGGTGACTCCCGGGAAAGCTTCTGGCGAACAACAACCCAGGGGAAAAGGGAGCCCTGCCTGTCTTCCCCGACCAGGGGCATCGGATTCCTCCCTCTCACCATCCCTGGAGTCCCACTGGACCCGCCTACAGCGTCTGGCCATGCCGGCCACTCCCTCCCCGAAACTCTGCAAACCTGGGTTTCCATGGCCGCCTTCTGGTTCTCCTCTGACTTCCCTGCCACCTTGCTTTTTTGTTCTTCTTCTCCCTCGGGCTCTGAAGAGTTGGGAGTTCCCGGGTCTCTGTTCTGAGCCTTGCCATTCCTCTCCTCTTTTGGTGAAAACATCTACTCTTCTTCCTTCTGGCAGCAGCTACTGCTTGGATGCTCGTGCGGCTCGGACCTTGCCCGAATGAACGAGCTGTGTTCTGATGACCTCCAGGTTCAAACGCTTCAACTATCCAGAGCTGAACTCAGATCTGCATGAGCGTGTAGCACTCTAACGCTCTGGTACAGTGAGAGTAGTGTTGTTTGGGTGGCCCAAGCCGGAAGCAATGGTGGCCATCTTCGCTTTCCTCGCCTCCCTGTCCCTCATCCTGTCCCCCAGCCAGACACCCTGTCCCATCGCCTTCATCTCCAATCCAGGTTTCGTCTGCCGAGCCCTTACTGGCCTCCTGGCCATCAGTCATTAGCTTGATCTACTTAATTAAAGGGATTTCTAACCATATGCTTCCTGCTTCAATCCCTTCAGTGGTACGTACCCACTGCATAGAAGATAAAATACTCCTTTACAAGGAACACAAGGTCCTTTTTGTCATGCCAGACACATGGTGGGTGTTCTGGAAATACTGGTTAAATGCAAGAACTCAGCGACTTGTGGTTTCTTACCAAACCACACAGCCTTATCTCTGGGTCTTTGCTCCTATTAACCCACTGTCTGACTCCTCCCTGCCCACCTCCACCGGGCACCACCGCCCCAGCCCCCCAGACGGTGCCCGTCTCCAGCTCAATGTTATTGCCTCCACTGCGTGGCCTCGGGATGATCTCCTTATACATCTGTCTCTCTCTCTAGACCAGTGGTTCTCAAACAGGGGTCCCATACCCAGGGGATACGTGGCAATGTCTCCAGATATTTTTGGTTGTCACACTGGCAGGGATATCCTCTTGGTATCCCATGAGGTGAGGCTGGGGATGCTGCCTACATCCTACATCGCACAGGAGGGCCCCCATGACAGAGAAGGACCCGGCTCAAATGTCAGCAATCCCAAGGTTGAGAACCCCCGGTCTAGAGACGCACAGGGTCCACATCTGCCCGTGTTCCTACTCCAGGGCCCGCGCCCATGCCCGCCATGTTGTAAGCCCTCAACACATGTTGGCTGAGGGAACATCACTGCATGGTGCCCCAGCCCAAGTGACACCCAGTGGCATCTCCAAGCGTGAGGCCCAGGCCACAAAGAAAGGCTGCCGCTGTCTCTCGGCCCCGAGAATCGGGCTGCAGGGCGGGAGGCAGCCCTTCAGAGAGAAGCAGCTTCCTCCAGGAGCCAGGGCGGACGCGACCAATTCAGCTAACAAGTTGCCAGGGCTGTGATAATGTTGCCAGACAATGAAAACGCCCTTCTTACCAACAATGACTGCCAGGCTGATGAGACAACAAGGCTGTTAATTAGGCCCCTAAAGGCAGCTGCAGAGAGGACAATTCTTCCAAGGAAAGAGAGGGCTGGGGGCTCTTCCCTATCCCATCAGAGACAGAGGCTGAGGCTGGGCTCCGTCACTTTCCAGAGGAGGAAGAAGACTGTCACAGCCTGGGATGGGGGTGCGGTGGGGGGTGGGTCGGATGCTCCATCGTCAGCCCCAGGCTCCCCAAGGGCAGGGGGTAGACCAGTTAGCTCTCCTAAGCCCTCAGCACCACACTTTGCCCAGACAGGCCCTTGATAAAGGCATTTAATAAAGAGGAGAATAAACATCAAAGGGCCCTCTCTCCCCTTTCGGGTTCTGTGTTGGTCCTTCTTGCCATCTCCCTGGATGTCCCACATTGCTGTCACCTCTCTCAGAGCCCGAGCCACCCCTCCAGCCCTCAGGGTGACCCCGGGGCCCCCACCAGACCCAGGTAGAACTGCGCTCTGCCGGGCAAGGCACAAACCAGTCCTCCTTCAGTGTTCCCTTCCATTGGCAGCGCTGACGGGGCTGCGCCAGCCACCACATCCCAGCCCAGTTCCTCAGCTTCCCCAGCCATGAGGCTCCGGGACCCAGACAGGTGTGTAGCCAGGGCACGCTCTGGGCCCCCACAGCCAACTTGGGCCCATTGGCACGGTGGCCTGGCCTGGCTCCAGGCAGGCTGCCGAGCCCGGAAGGATGACATCCCCAGAGCAGGTGAGCTCATCTCCTGGCAGTCTGTCTGGTCCCTGGGCAGTGGCCAGCGACACAGGTTTGTGTCCCCAGCAAGAGTGTCAAAGGTCTGGGAAACCCCAAGTCCCTGGACACAAGCTTCTAAGAGCCACGCCCGGCTCCGAATTAACATTCTTGACCATCGTCATAACCACAGCAGCTCCCTCCATTCAGCAGCTCACGTCCCAGGGTGCTCTGTGCTGCTCCGTGGGCTCCTCCAGCTCCAGATGCCTCGGTGCGCAGACCTGCCCTCCACAGCAGACACCGGCCAGCACCTCCTCCACAGGCCCCTCGGATCCCTGGGCACCTGCCACCAGCAGGGACCGCCCGGCCCCGCCTCCAGCCTGCCCTCCAGCACCTTCCAGGAAGTGCCTCTCTGAGGCTGCACCCCAGAAGAGGGGTCATTATTGCTAATGCCTTTTCTCCCCCATCTGTTGTGATTGTTTACACTCCACTTGCTAATTAGAGACTAATTAGCTGGTGCTGAAATTCATCACTTTCCAAACACAACACGGCAGCTTGAGGAGCACAGCGATCCGGCAACATCTGCACCTCTGCTTGGAGCCCAGAGCCAAGGTGCATTCGGCTCCTCCTCCTCCCCCGCCCCTCCCCTCTCCTCCTTTTCCACCTCCCCCTCCTCCTCCTCCCTCCCACTTTTCCCCCCGAAGCCCCAGGGGGCCCGGGGCTATCTGCCCTTTGCTTCGGCACCCCACCCGGTACCCCAGTGCGGTGCCGGGCTCAGGGTAAGGACTTAGGAAATTCTCACCGGGCTAGCACAAATGAGGACCAGAGCTTTGATGGGACCAGGTGTGTGGCTGGGGGAAGGAGGGCGGGACCAGCAGCTGCCCATGACTCAGTGGGGATGGCCGGGGAGGGGTGGGTTCCTGAGGGGCAGGCCAGAGACCGGACCTCGGCAAGGCCTTTGGGGTACTGGGTGAGGGGGCGCAGGGGCAGGGTGTGGGGAGAAAAGACAGACAGGGAGGAGCACGTCGGAAGATGAAGTCACGAAGCCAGGGCAGAAAGAAGAGCACCAGGGAGGCAGGGCGGCAGGGGGGTGGAGGGAAGGAGTCTAGGTGCGCTGGCTTCCTGCTGGCTCCCTGGCTCGGGGTGAGGAGGTGGGATTGCATCTGAGAGAAATCTCTGTGGCCCACAGGCAGCCTCAACTGAAACCATCCATTTGCATGACAGCCAGGAGCGGAGAGCCTGGGCCCTGACCTCCCTTTTTCTCATCTCAGAGAAAAAAGCTGCTATTCCCTCAAGTTCCCTTCTCCTGGGCTGGGGGCCGCGGGGCCGCAGGGCCAGCTGCCCGACTCCTTTGCAGCCTCTGGGCCTCCCTAGGGATGGCCACCCCAGGAGATCAGCTGGCTGCTAGGCCCGGGGCCCAGGAGCCTCCGAAATGCAGGGTCTCCCGCCCGGGGCCCTGGGGTGATGAGCTGGGGCTCATCCGACGGAAGCCGCAGGGCAGCCTGGGGTCTGGAGGGGAAAGAGTGGAACCTCATCCCTACCCGTCTCCTGGTGACATCCCCAAAGATGCTGCCAACCCTTGTAGCCCTGGCCAGGGAACCAAAGGTCACCTCAACTCAAAACCCTCACCGGAGCGTGACAAACACATGGGCTTGCTCTCGCAGCTGTACGAGCCGTATGCGTGCCTTCTTTGAGGGAGGCTTCCGGGAGACCCAACAGCCTGGGCCTAAACAGCCCCTCTGCTGCTTTCTTACTGTGTGGCTTAAGGTACACTGCACAACATCTCTGAGCTTCTTTACCCATCTGTGAAATGCGGATATCAACGCCTCGCTCACGGGCTGGCTGTGAGAACCAAGATGATGGTTTCCTCCTTTTAGCACGGTGCTTGGTAGCTGATATGAACCAGACTGGAGGGCAGGGGGTGGGGGCGTTCTCTAGGCTGGCTGCCTCCAGGAGCGAGCAGACCGTTTCCTTCTTCCTCTGCCATCCCTTGCATGCAGTCCGGTTCACAGCCCTCTCTCCGGGAAAAAGAGAAAAGCCTCGATTTGTCATGTCTGCCAAATTTCCACGCTCGAAACACTCCCAGTGCGGCTAATTCCAAGCTCTTGATGGGACACCCCTGAACAGTGATCGGGAAGAGAAGCAGATGATGACGACGAGCACCAACCCTGGCCACCACCGCCTGTGTGTCACCGAAGTAGGGCTCGGGAGCAGAAATCTCTCTGCTGTAAGCTGGGTGTAACTGGCAGGGGGCTGTCCTGGAACCTGGGCCGGGCCAGGTGAGTCCCTGACACACAAGGCTGATTTGTCCATAGGTGGCTACTGTCCACGAGTGGACTTGGGCCTCTGTGTGGCACAGGAGGGGAGAGGAGGGGGGCTGCACCCCAGATTTCACTCCTGTCCCCACCCCAGCTGCCCTCCAAGCTCTCCGGAGGCCTCCCCGTGCCCATTATGTAAATAAAGTGCAGGGGAGTCTTGATCCCTTTGGGAGGGATTAGAGAATGGACACCCCCTGTAAGGACTATACCATCCACCAGACACACCCTTTCTTCCTAATTCCTCCCGTTCTATCCTGACTCCTTCCCTTCACACACACAGGATGTACACATCTTTTAACCTCACACCATGTTCTAGGTGCTCTGCTGACCCAGCCAACAGGCCCCGATCCTGGCCCCACAGAGTTTATGGACCTGAGCAGCATCCGAATCTCCTGGAGGGCTTGTTAGAAAAAGATATGCTGAGCCCCATCCAGAGTACTTGATTCAGCAGGGAGAATCTGCCTTTCTGACAAGTTCCCAGGTGATGCCGCTGCCACTGGTCCAGGGACCACACTTTGAGAAGCACTGGCCTGGAGGGAGAGCCAGAGAAGCAAGCAGGCAATCTCCATCCAGGGAAGGTAAGCAGCACTGGGCTGGAGAGGACTCGGGGGGCTGCAGAGTTCAGAGGCCCTTCTCCAAGCCCAGGAAAAGCTATGACTCGATTTCTTGTTTGCCTTCCACCGCCAAGCTCACCCCAGTCTAGTTTTTTTTTTTTTTTCCCCAGTCTAGTTAAGAGACAATCACAGGACTTGGGTGTATGGGTCCCGCCTCCCACCTCTCCCCTCTGTGCTTTCCAAGACCCCTGGGTGGTGTGTGCCACCTGGGCACCCCACCTCTCTCTGCAACAGGGCCAGGTGTGCTGACGTCTGTTCGGACAAGGGGAGAATGGCCTACGTAGGCCACAGAGAGACAGACACTCCCCCTCCAAACTAATGAGGGGGTCACAGAATCACTCATCACTTCCTCTCTGCTTCCTCCCACCCAAGGCCTACAGGGGTGTCCTTTCCAGGAGCAAACAAGTGGGGGAACTCAGGGGCACAAAGCTAGTTTCCAGCTCCTACCCCTGCCTTCACTGGGGGCAGGTGACAAGGGGCTGCTGGGGCCTCTTTGATGTTGGAAGACTATGAACAGCCTACAGGTAACTGCAGCCCAGCCCCCCTCCTCTCCTGGTCCCTACCCCCCCTTCCTGACACCCTAATCCTTCCCAAAGCGATCAAGACTGCCCTGCACTTTATTTACATAATGGGGATGTGGAGGCCTCCAGAGAGCTTGGAGGGCAGCTGGAGTGGGGGCAGGAGTGAAATCTGGGGTGCAGGAGCACTGGCCTACCCTGAGGCTTTGCAGATAGGGGCTGGATCTTGGATGGGTGCCCGCCTGAGCTGGCAGCCTGGGACAGTGAGGTGTGTGCGTGTGTGTGTGTGTGCGCGCGCGCGTGTGTGTGCACGCGTGCGTCTGGATGTTCAGTTAATACTCAGCTCCAGATATTAATCCCTTTTTATGCAAAGAGACAATGGATCGTAAGCCCTGAGAAATCAAACTGAAAGGCGGCCAGCCTCCCACCCTGCTCCCCTCACCCCTACCAAATGGACCCGCCTGTTAACGAGGGAGATAAACGGAGAGGCCATCAAAGCAGATTTTCAATCTGTCCATGATTTTGCTCTGGGGCCTTCAGAACTCCATGGCTCCCCTCCTCCTGACCCAACTGCTGCCTCTCTGCCTTCGGTTCTTCTCCGCTTTGTTCCCCAACCCCTATGCTTTTATCTGCCCAAGTTGGATCTATTGACCTGACTCATAAGGGCTCCTTTGATCTGCTCCAGATCTGACAACGGACAGCAGGAGGCTGGGTAGAAGGGCAGAGAGGGTGGCCACGGGGCCTGGAAGGTAGAGGCTGGGAGAGAAAGGGAGGTTTGTTTTGGGGGGGGAGAAGGGCCTTCTCCCCCAGTAGCCCTTCTCCCCCAGTAGACTGAGGATTAGGCAGGTGGGCACATGCCCACCGGGGGCGAAGGAAGACAGAGAAACCCACCGAGGGAGGGAAAAGGTCCCCAAAGCAGGGGTAGAGCCCTTCTCAATGTGCCAACCCTATGGCATCTTTCCCTGGTGTACTGACTCAGTTTCCCTCTTTAAATTCCCTCCGCCCCTCTCTACTGTCTTGCCAGGAAGCACCTAAACCCATTCTTACAAGTACAAATGACCTCGGAGGAGAAAAATCCAGCATGTCCATCCATGAACATGCCACTGGTTGCAGGGAAGGGAATGAAGAAGTGGGCCTGGCCGGCTCAGCCCTGCCTGGCACAGGGTACCTTGTTGCTAGGTGAGCAGCGGCCCCACTGAACCCTGCAGGCGGTGTGGCTTATTCCCACCCCGGAGGTGACAGGTGCGGAGGCAGGTACCTTGTCCCAGGGGCAACTGGCTGGTACCGGGATGATGAAGAGCCGAGACACCCGGGGATGCTGGGCCTGGCAGGAAGGGGTCAGTGAGCGCTGGGGGTGCAGCACACACTCAGATGCCAGACAGACTCGTCTCAAGTAGGTGCCATGACTGTGCCCATGTTATACTTGGAGAAACTGAGGCACAGACAGGTGAAGCAGCTTCCCGAAGTCACAGCTAATAATCGGCAGAGCAGTCTGTCGGGCTCCTGAGTTGGTAGCCCCTGTACCAGGCTCCTCGCGTTTCTCCTTTGCTGACACTGCCCCCCCTTCTCCCTTGGTCTCTTTGCCCCCTTGGAAAGGGATCACTGAGGACCTGCTGCCAGAAACTCATCATGTGGTCCTGGGGCCTTGGGCCCTCAAACCAGGATTCCGGTTCTAAAATGTGCAAGAATAGCTTTTTCAATAAATACATAAATAAGTCAATGTGCACGGGTGACACGTGAGATGATGAGTAGCTGAGCGAACCACCTTCTGGCCTCCTAATGAATAATGCCAAACAAGGTCACACTCAGGGACAGCCAGGCCCACGTGCGCCCCACTGGGGCTGCCTCTTCTCAAACATAAACGACTTGGCGGGGGAGGACTTTGGTCATGGCGTCCCCATCTCCGGGATGGGGGAACCAACCAGGAGAAGCAGAGTGCGGCTAGACGCTGGGCCTCCAGGCCACCCCCTTCCCCGCACCCCCACCTCCACCGTGCTCTGGCGGGCACCCCGTTGCTGCCCCAACCTCCAGGGGGCTTGCCTTCCCATCCATCAGCCACTGTTCTGGTCTCACTGCACACCCTGGGTGTGCTCTCTGCAGCAAAGCGATCCCCCCAAGAACAAAGGGGCAGGTGACCCCAGAAGGCGAGAGAGAGGACAGGTGGGGTGGCCCCCACTCTCCCGAGCACCATCCACGCTTCCCTGCCTCCTTTCCTCCTCAGCCCCAAAGGGGACAGGAGTTCCGCTTCTGCCCCTTCCCCTCCAAATCTCCCTAAGAACTAAGGAGAAGCCTCGGGGACATTTCCTTGTCGCTTGAAATTTGTCTGGCCATCACTCACTAGACAGGCTGAGCAGGCCTCTTACAGGGGAAAAACAACCATAAATGCGAGAGTGAGAAATCACTCGTTTGTCATCGAAGGGAAGTCAAGCCTAAGGAAGGCAGCCCCTGAGGGCCGGGCAGGGTCAGCAGGAAGGAAGGGAGATTAAACACGGCCCGCCCACCTGCCGCAGATCAACCCTGCTCTGCTGAGCCCAGCAGCCTCAGGGAGAGGGTGCTGGGGCCGTGCACGGGGGAGGGGAGGCAGCAGAAGCTGGGAACCGGGTGGGTGCTAGCTGCAGGGGGCACAAACGGGATGGCTGGGCCTCAGGTCACAGCCCCCGGGTTATAAAGCCATTTGCCTGGGTGGGAGCAAGAGTCCTGTTACGGGTTGAATTGTGTCCCAGGAGACGGATATCCTCAAGGCCCCAGCCCTGGTACCTATGACTGTGACCTCATTTGGAAATAAGGCCTCTGCAGAGGTAACCAAATAAAAATGAGATCACTGAGGTGGGCCCTCATCCAGCATGACTGGTGCCCTTATAAGAAGAGGGGAATGTGGACCCAGACACGCAGGGTGGAGGCCATGTGGCTAACACATGGGCAGAGTCTGTGGGGGATGCTGCTGTGAGCCAAGGAATGCCAAGGGCTGCCCAGAAGCGGGGCAGAGGTGCAAAAGGATTCTCTCCAGGTCTTGGGGGACTGTGACCCTGCTGACACCTTGAGTTCAGACTTCTGGCTTTTGGGACCATGACACAAGAAATTTCTTGTATTTTAAGTCAAAGTACCAGCTTGTGGTACTTTGATACGGCAGCCCCAGGAAACTCCTACAAGTCCCAAGAGCATAGTCTGTCCCCGACCCGATTCCTCCAATAAACTCTGAGCCCAGTAACAAGTTAGCAAACAAGCCCAGTCCACTCCCCGGTTTCACACCATCCCAATTCCCACATGGTCCCGCAACTCCACCTCCGGGGGGGTGCTCCAAAGACCTGAAAGCAGGGGTGTCCGGGGGGGTGCTCCAAAGACCTGAAAGCAGGGGTGTCTAGGAGGTACGTGCACACCCACGTTCACACCCAAGAGGGGCCAGCGACCCAAAATGTCCTTCGATGGGTAAGTGGATAAACAAAACGTGGTCTGTCCGTATGGTGGGATATTATTCAGCCCCCAAAAGGAAGGAAACTGTGACACCTGCTACAATGTGGATGAACCTCGAGGACGACATCATGCCCAGTGAAGTAAGCCCGCGCCCGAAGGACAAGAACCGTGTGAGTCTGCTCACATGAGGTGGCTAGAGCTGAAACACCCACGGAGACCGAGAGGACAGCGATGGCTGCCTGGGGCTGCAGGGAAGGGAACAGGGAGCTCGTGTTGACGGGGACAGAGTTTCGGCTAGGGAGGACGAGCACAGCTCTGGGCTTGATGGCGGGAATGGTTTGCACGATGCTGTGAGTGTACTCAATGCCTCTGAGCTGTCCACGTAACAAGTGGGTAAAATGGCAACTACGCTTATCGTGGCGAGCTTCTGCACGATGTGCAATTGTCAAACCACTGTGTTGTACGCCTAAAGCTAATATAATATCGTATGGCAGGTCTACTCCAATGGGGGAAAAAAAGGATAAAAATGGTAAATTTCATGTTATGTATATTTTTACCCCACAAGAAGTTTTTTTTTTTTTCCGAAAACCCTGCATTTCCACGGCTCCCTGCTGCCCTTTGAGTAAAACCAGAAATCTCTTTCTGTGGTCTGGCACAGAGAAGGTGCCCAGTGAACAAAGGAGTGAAGTGGATGGATGGATGGATGGATGGATGGATGGATGGACGGATGGACGGATGGACAAATGGACAGATAGGTGGATGGACAGAAGGACAGATGGATGGATAGATGGATGGACGGACAGACAGATGGGTAGATGGATGGATGGGTGGATAGATGGACAAATGGATAGATGGATGGATGGATGGACAGACAGATGGATAGATGGATGGATGGACAGACAATGGATAGATGAATGGATGGACAGATGGACAGACAGATGGACGGATGGACGGATGGACAAATGGACGAATAGACAGATGGATGGATGGATGGATGGATGGACAGGTGGATGGATGGACGGATGGATGGACAGATGGATGAAGCATTCCACCGAAGGATGGAAGGGTGGAAGGAGGGACCCTAAGGCAGCAGGCAGGTGCCCAGCAACATCCCAGCTGTTGAATTACAGCAAGGGAAGGAGTTTCTTGGCTACTTCTCTGGCATGGGGCTGGGCTGCCTGCAGCCACCAGAGAACTCTGACCAAGCCCTTCAGGACCCCCTCTGGTGGGCAGGCCTCCGGGTGATTACACAGACATGACCCTGGGCACACAAGTGGACATGTGCATAAGGGGAGACCCACAATCTCCATCCAACACACATCTACAACAGTCTGGGCCCTTTCCGGGGCTTTACAGTTTCCCACACAAAAGTGAGGCTCAGATGAGACTGGGGCTCACAGAGGTTAGGTGGCTTGCTCAGCAAGACCCCTGGTAAGCAGCTGCCAAGAGGGGGTGCAGCCAGGGTCCCCACTCCTAGCTACCAGGCCGCCCTGCCTTCTCTGCTCCCAGTGGCCTCGCTACACAGTCAGGAATCCACCAGACATGGAAGCAAGGTCTGGGGAAACATTATTGTGACCCCCTGTGGGTCACACACAGGTTAAAGTCAGATACAAATCTGAGACAGGAAATAGAGAAGCCTCTCATTCAGTCCTGATAGAAGCGAGCATTAGGTGGCGGTGGTGCTGAAAGAACCTCTTATTTTGGGACAGGATAGCTCTAGATTTACAGAAGAGTTACGAAGAGGGTTCCCACTGAGCCCACACCCAGCCGCCCCCAGGGCTCACATCTTACAACGCGATGGTACATTTGTCGAGACTAAGGGACAAATACTGACACCTCTTTTATTAAGTACACGATGTCATCTGCATAATCTATAAGCTTCTTTTCTAGGGTTTCCCATACATCCTTTCTGGGTTCCGGGATCCCGTCCAGGACGCCCCATTACGCTTGGCCGTCACGTCTCCTTAGGCTTGTATGGACTGTGACTATTTCTCAGATTCCTCGTTTTTGATGAGCTGATAGTTTCCATGACCTCAGGTATTTGCAGAAGGTCCCTCAGCAAGGGTGGTTTGTTGTAATCTTTAAAGACCAGTGGGAAGGAACATTCGACACACATGTGCCCATATGCACACACACATACCAAATAA
Organism: Callorhinus ursinus; assembly: GCF_003265705.2. Taxonomy (NCBI): domain Eukaryota; kingdom Metazoa; phylum Chordata; class Mammalia; order Carnivora; family Otariidae; genus Callorhinus; species Callorhinus ursinus. The sequence continues at coordinate 776,236 of NW_027397112.1, read as the reverse complement.
ACACGCTTCTTTGTATCTAACTTCAATCTCCCCTGCTGCAGCCATGATACCACTGTAGTGTCAATGGGGCTTTATCTTTGATAACTAACTTCTCTGATGTCCCTCACAGAACGTGGCACTAGGTATGACATTTAGTGTAGTGCCCACTTTATAAACGACGATGCGGATGCTAGCTGTGGCAAGGTTAAGCTTGAAGACACTCATCCCTGGTAGCAGAGTCCCCGACTTGGGCCCCAGGCCAGGGTCCTTCCCTGCGCCTCTCTGCTCCATGGGACTTCACCTACCCCTCAAGTCAAGCCCAGTCTGGGAGGCAGGGGACGAGCAAGACCCCGGGAGGCCAGAGTCTAGCATCTTCACCAGAGCAGGGGGAAGCGTCATCCCTCTGAGCCCCTGTCACGGCCACAGCTGGAGGAGCCAAGCTCTGGCTGCCAGTTCATGCCCCAGCCCCCCCCCCCCCCCATCGCACCACCCCGAGACACAGCAGTGCTGGGTGGTGTTGGCTGAGCAAGCCATCAATGGACAGCCACCAGCAGCCCAGCCCTCGCTGTGGGAACACCCCCTTCTTGATGTCCGTCCCCTCCCTGCTCCTGGCCAGGGTGGTGTGAGCACGCTCAGAGCATCCATGAGGGCAGCACTGGCTGGGGACAGGCCACTGGGCTGGAGGGTGGGGGGCGCCAGGGAAGGGGATCTGGAGAGGTGGGCTGTAGCACGTGCAGAGACTACTGCCCAGGGCTCTGTGTCCTGCCCGAAGACACCAGCTCTCCTGCCAGCAGAGCGGATGCAGAGGCGTGGACAGTCCCCACTTCGCAGATGACACCAGAAGGACCCGAGTGAACCCTGACCACGCACTTAGCAGGTGTGGCACGTTGCTGACTGTCTCACGCTCACCGCCTTTGGCATCCCACCTGTATCGGCAGGCGGGGCCCACCACCCCCATTTCACACACGAGGGGACAGAGGCCAGCTCCGTCCCTCACGCCGCCCTCCCTGTCTCTCCCTGCTGGCTGTGCGTTTCTCTTGGCGGACCTACCTTCCTGATTTAGTCTGCTTTTGTTTGATTTGATAGGAAAATGAGCTTGCCCAGAATGCAGAGCTGCAGAGGGAAGGGAGTGCAGGGTGGCCCCATGCTGGTGGCAGGAAGGTGCGGACGTCAAATTCAAAGCAGACTGTCACTAATGAATCCACCCACGGAACACTTGGGCTGTGTTTAGACATGAGAGTGAGAGCCTAGTCAACGGGGGCTCGTGGTTTGGTGGAGATCAAGTGGGGCTTGAAGTCTGAGATCTGGGGTGCAAATCCTGGCCTGTTTTTACTATGTGCTCTTAGGACAGCCCCTAACTTCTCGGAGCTTCTGCAACTAAATGGTGACAAGTGCATCTCTTTTAGGGGGTGTTGTGAGACTGTGAAGCCCCTTGCAAACCGTCAAGTGCCGTACAGTTGGGAGGGTGCATGTTTGGATTCTCAGCAGCCGGGGAGACTGAGACCCCGTGGAGGGGTCTTGAGGTCTGGGCCTCTGGACACTCGGCCTCCGCCCCCAAGCCTGGAGGGGCCTGAGGCTTGCAGAGCCAGGATTTGGTGATTCTCCTTAAGATATAAAATATCAAATAAAATTATGTATAAAAGCCTCCGAGGGGCGTGCAGGTGAGGGGCCCTGAAGCCTCATTAGCTTGGTAGGAAATTGCCTATGACCGCAGGAGGTGCCCGGAGGTGACTGTGCTCCCACACATGCTCAGAAGTCATGCCACTCATTAGAAACTGCACTTGCGGGGTGCCTGGGTGGCCCAGATGGTTAAGCGTCTGCCTTCAGCTCAGGTCATGATCCCAGGGTCCTGGGATCAAGCCCCACATCGGGCTCCTGGCTCAGCAAGGAGCCTGCTTCTCCCTCTCCCTCTGTCTCTCCCCCTCTTCATGCTCTCTCTCTCTCTCGCTCTGTATCTCAAATGAATAAATAAAATCTTTAAAAAAAAAAAGAAAAAAGAAACTGCACTCGCTCTGTGCCCCTGGAGGGCGCAGCCCCGGGGGTCCCTGGCCGGCGAGTGCAGTGGGGCTGGCTTGAGCTGCGGGTGGGCAGTCCATCAGGCCACACATCCCAGGACAGGACAGGCACATCCCCTTTCTAGGGCTTAGCCTCCTCATCTGCAAATGAGGAGGGGCCTGGCGACCCTTCCTAGAAGTTTTTATTGCTTCTGCGATTTTATGAATACGTTTAATCGGTTCTGAGGGGGCACTGGTGAGGAGGGAGCCCCTGTTTTTCCCTGTCCTCCTCTCCAGGACTCGGGACTCCAGAAGGGCTGAGCAGGGAGGGATGGAGGGGGAAGGCAAGCTCGGGGTCAAGGGCAGCGACACTGTCTGGCCTGAGCCAGCTCTCACCTTCCTCTCAGGTACGGTATGGGGGGGGTGTCCTTCCTACGCCCCCAGAGGAGGATGCTGGAGGGGCGCGGGGGTCAGCAGACACCCACCACTGGGGAAAGGATTCACACTCCGAGGACAGATTCCCCGCACAGTCCGTTCCCCACCCCACCCCCTGACCTTGGAGTGTAGAACCAGAGCCCTGGTTCAGCAACCGTCAGCCAGATTCTCCCTCTCTGCCCCTACTACACGGGGAACCGCCCCGCAGAGATAAGGAGCAGGTTCCCCAAACCTTTCCCCAGTCCATGCAGGAGTTACTATTACAGAAGATGACGTGGGCCAGGAAGCACATCTAGTCACAGAAGCACCCGTGCACCTGACCCCAGAAAGAGCCATTGATTCAGGCCGGTGTGGGGGGTCACACTCGGCCTGCTCCCCTGCCCTCTGTCACAGAAGCTGGGGACGGGACGGGGTTGGCCGGCCTCCCGCCACCTTCCAGAGTCCAGCCTCGCCAGCTTCCAGTGAAGGATGGGGGTACAAGAGCCAGGCCCATCCTCCAGGAGCCCCAGGGCATTAGGAAGGAGGCAGCCTCTGGACCCTGGGCACTGCCCTTCAGCAAGCATGGACTGGGTGCCTCCTGGGTGAGGCCTTCATGGGACCCATGTGACTGGCATGGCCCACCTGCCTGCCGTGGCCCAGAGCCACACACAAGTGCTTTGAAGTTGCAAGTAGGTAGAACCCTCTGGGGGCACAAGGAAAGCTCCGTGGAGGAAGTCACACTTTAGCATGGTCTTCAAGAGGAACAGAAAGGTGAGCAAAGGAGAGAAATGCATGTGATGTGTTTGGAGAATGGGAGGTCCTTTGACGCAGCTGGAGGTCAGGGCACCTGGAGACCAGGAGATGCGGTAGGTCTGTCCCGTGATGACGGTCACCTGCACTTATGGAGAGGCGCTCCACTTCCTTTGCTCTCCCTGAACTCATTTAAATTCACACAACAAACTTTGAGGCCTGCCTGGTACCCTCATCCTTCAGGCTGAAGCTTTGCTGTCTTCTTTCAAAGCTTCTCCTGCTACTCCCCAGTGGGCGGGTTGGGGCCTGCCCTGTGTGTTCACATAGCTTCCTCTCTTCACACATCACTGTGTCATCACCAGAGTCTGCAACAGGATCTGGTATGGAGCAGGTGCTTCTCTACTGGATGGATGGAGGGAGGGTGGAGGGAAGGATGGATAGAGGGATGGATGGATGGATGGATGGATGGATGGATGGATGGAAGGATGGACAGGTATGTAGGGAGATGAATGGACAAGCTAATGGATGGACAAACAGATGAACAGATGGATAGATGGATGGATGGATGGATGGATGGATGGATGGATGGATGGATAAATGGATGGGCAGAAGAGTGGATGATGGATGGATGGATGGATGGATGGATAAATGGATGGGCAGAAGAGTGGATAATGGATGGATGGATGGATAGATAAATGGATGGGCAGAAGAGTGGATAATGGATGGATGGATGGATGGATAAATGGATCGGCAGAAGAGTGGGTAATGGATAATGGATGGATGGATGGATGTAGGGACAGATAGAGGGGTAGATAGATGATGTATGCATGCACGGATGAACTGATGGACAGATGGATGTATATATGGATGGTCAGATGAGTGGGTAAATGGATGGATGGATGGACAGATGGGGGGGGACAGATGATGCATGCATGCACGGAGACACCTACAGCCCCAGAATCATCATGTCACACCCTGCCGAGAATCATTCCAAGAACCATCTCAGATACCGCCTAACCCAAGCCCCTCATCTCACAGGTAGACAACAGAGGCTCACGGGGTTGGGGGGGGCAGAGAGAGCAGGGGGGCATGGCTCATGTGAGACCTTTGAGCAGATTGGGGGACCAGCCAGAGTCGGAGCCCAGGTCCCCATGCCAGGGCCTATCAGTTGCCCAGGACGCTGGGGCAGCAGGTCTCTAGCAGGCGGGAGTGAGTCAAGGCCACGGCCACTGACACAGCTCACCCATTCTCCCTCCTTGTCCTCCTGCAGAGAAAGGTCTCCGAAGCCCACACCCTCTTCTCAAGGCTGGATGTCACACCCTCTATGTCTGGTTGGGGTTCCCCTCCCCAAGACACCTCTAACTTCGGGGAGTGAGATGCAGGGAGTGCACCCCTACTTGACTACCCAAACTTCCTGCCCTTTCTTCCCCAGCGGCCCACCCACCGTGTTGTGTGTAGGTTGTGCCAGCCCCGGGGTGGGGGGGGGGTGCCTCCAGAGAGCTGACTCTGTCATCCCCTCCCGGAAACTTTTTCCTTTTAATTTCATAATTTATGTGCAATAGGAGCGGGGGGGGGCTACTGGGAATATGGGGGGGGGCAGGGAGGAACAAGGACCAGGGAAGGGACCGAGGGCCCTAGGACACTGAGCTGAAGAGGCTCTTGCTTCAAGTGGGCAAAAGCCCCAGAAGTAGAGAATCCCTCTCTGCCACACACCTTCACCCCAGTCCCAAGCCCCAGAGGCTGATGCATATCCCACTGGGAGGTGGTCAGGGGGCAGCACCGCCACTTCCCGCTGCTCCCCCAAACTGATTAGTGCTGATTAATGGCAAGGCAAGCCCCGCTGAACAGGATAATGTGACCACCAGCTGTTCGGGGGACGGGGAGGGGTGTCCCTTGGCTCTGCAGGGCTGCCCCTTGGGCACCAGCCCAGCTCTCTGGACTGGCTCTGGCCTCATTCTTCCAGGGCCTCGCTCCCCTTTCTGCGGGGCCCCCTGCAGCCTCCAGGCTGCCCCCATCCCTTCCCTAAAGCTGGGGCTTTCTTAAAACCACATCAGGGAGAGGCCCCAAAAGGATTCTCACGTGGTGGACCTGAGCAGGCTGAGGGAACAGGCTCAGGGTGAGGAGGGGGTCTCTGAGAGGGGCCGGGGGTCGCACCCTTCTGCCTGTCAGGATTGGGCTGGCTCAGACAAGTGGTTCTGGAGGTGACAGGCTGCAGTGTGCGGAGCTCGGGTGACCCCAGGCTTAGACGAGGCGGGGCCCCTGCCAGGGACCTGGACCCACCTCAAAAGATGACAACTGTCAAGGAACAGACAGGCTGCAGACTGGGAGGAAGTGTCTACAAAAGACACATCTGCTGAAGGACTGTGATCCAAATTATACAAAAAACTCTTAAAACTCAACAACAGGGAAACGAACAGCCCAATCAAAAAAATGGGCCAAAGACCTTCACAGACACCCCACCAAAGAAGACAGACCGATGGCGGATAAGCACATGAAAAGATGCTCCACATCCTTTGTTATCAGGGAAATGCAAATTAAAATGACAATGAGATTGTTGTTTTTAGAATGACCACAATTTGGAACACTGACCCCCACCACATGCTGGAGGGGACGTGGAGCAGCTGGGAGCTCACCCGTGGCTGGTGGGAATGCAAAATGGCGTGGCCACCTTGGAAGCCAGCTTGGCCGTTTCTTACTAAACTCGACATACTCTTAGCACTCGATCCAGCAGAAATACTCCTTGCTATTTAGCTAAAGGAGTGGAAAACTTAGGTCCAACCAAAACCCGCAAGTGATGTTTATAGCAGCTTTATTCATAATCACCGAAACTTAGAAGCAACCAAGATGCCCTTCAGTAGGCGAATGGACAAATACACTGTGGTCCATCCAGACAACGGAAGATTATTCAAGGCTAAAAGAAATGAGCTATCTAGCCATGAAAAGATATGGAGGAACCTTAAATGCATATCACTACATGAAAGAAGCCAATCTGAAAAGGCTACAGCCTGTATATGATTCTATCTGAATGACGTTCTGGAAAAGGCAAAACTATGGAGACAGTAAAAAGATCAATGGTTGCCAGGGGGGAGCGAGAGGGAGGGATGAACAGGTGGAGCAGAGGATTCTGAGGGCAAACTGCGCTGTGTGATACTGTCATGGTAGATAAGTGCCATGAGACATTTGTCCAAACCCATAGGATGGACAAGACCAACTATGAACCTTACCGTGAACTAGGGCTTCTGGGTAATAATGGCGCATCCATGGAGGTTCATGGATTGTAACCAGTGCACGCCCTGACTCAGGATGTCAATAGTGGGGAGACTGTGCACGTGTGGGGACACAGGGCACATGGGAACTCTCTGTACTTTCTGCTCCATTTTGCTGTGAACCTAAAACCTCTCTAAAATAAAGTCTTAATTTAAAAAAGATGCCAACTGGAGACAGGCTGGGGAAAGGTGGCCAAGAAAAGGTTTCAGGCAAGGGGCGGGGGGAGCCCTAAGGGAAGGGAGAGGGTGGGAGAAGGGGAAGCCTGGGTCCTCACCCTCCCCTCCCCAGGCTCGGGCGGGGGCAGGCTGAGGTGCTGGGCTCGAAGAAAGGAAAGAATCAATTAACTCACGAAGCTGCTGACATGTCTGTGAACATAGCTCCCGGGACTCGATGGGCCTGGCAGTCAGTGGTGGTTTAATGGGCACTTTTGCCCTGAAATGACACCTGGGCCAGCTGCTTCTTCCATGGCACAAGACCTGCTCAAAGATGTAGGGAGGCACAGTGGGGTGGGCTCCCCAAGGAAGAGGGGGCAGAGGCTGAGCGGGAAGACAAGGCCAGGTGTCCATCGTTGGGCCAGGGAAGGGCTGGCCGCCTCCCAGGTCATGACTCAGGACACATTTCCTCTGTCTGCCCCTGGGTGACCAGAGGGGAGCAGGTCAGTGTTGGTGGGGAGACCTGCTTCCAGCCTCTGAACCTTGGGGCCCTTGTGGGTCTGTGGAGGGGCCTTGCCTTTCAGTTCTGATATTCTAGGATCTGTGATTTTGAGTGGAATTCGCATGTCAGAATCTATGGGTTGTTTTCTTTTAAAGGTTTTATTTATGTATGTATGAGAGAGAGAGAGAGAGGAGAGAGATAGTGCACGGGAGAGAGTGGGGGGAGAGGGAGAAGCAGACTCTATGCTGAGCGTGGAGCCCAACGTGGGGCTCCATCCCACGACCCCTGGATTGTTTTCAAATGCCCAACCACTCAAGGTGTCTCATACCAGAGAACAGGACTGCTCAGAGGGGCAGGCATCCTATCATCTCTGGTCACACAGACTATCAGGGACATAGCTGGGATACAAACCCAGTCCCCCGCTCCCACAGCTTACATGGAGCCACCTCCCTGGGCTGTCTCCTGGGGCCCAGGTGCTCATCTCCCTACCCCCTCTTGCATGCATTACCTGGAGAGTCTATCCGGCTATGCTGGTCTCCTGCCCACCTTAGGGGACCAAGCCTGGCTTTCGCCCAGGGGCTTCTTTTGGACATGGCTGCTCAGTGAAGCCATGGCGGCAGACTCTGGGCTTGGTTGGGTAAAAGGCTCTGAAGCCACACTGACCATTAAACCGGGGTGGGAGGGGCAGGGAGCACAATCCTCTCTATGCTGCTTGTATGACATCGGCTCAGAGAGGGCAGGTCTGCAGTGAGGGGAGCCCCCAAAGAGTGCCGATGGAGGGATGGAGCTCAGCGAGTCCCTGCATCTCGTTCCCCTCCAGGCTGGGCCTGCCTGTACCGCCATGGGAGGGCATGAAGGCCATCCCTAAAGGCTCACCGGTCTCCTCCAGGCTCTTGGTCAGAAGGGAGAGAAAGAAAAGAACACATGGGTTTTGAGCCATTCAGCATGCCAGAGACTGTGCTGGTTGCTGTTTACATTTTTTTTTTTTTTTAATCTGAATTAACCAGAAAAGTTGGAAGTATTATTGGCCCATTCTACAGAATGAGGAAACGGGGGCTAAGAGTGGTTAAGTCACCTGTCGGGTGTCTCAGAGAGAGGAAGTGGCAACGGTGATATTCAGGCCCAGGGCCCGTGCCCTTTGTGCTACCCCAGAGCTTGCAGGATTCCAGTGATGCTCCTGCCAGGAGGCAGAGGGCCCCGCTGCTTGGCCTTGGTTTCCCACTGGTCCTCCGAGCGGCAGCCCCCTGCCCGTGCAGCATCGTGCCTGGCTTCCCAGCAGCCTCCTCGGCACGGGGCGCTCACAGCCCCTAGCGTGGGCACATAATCACCATCCTATTTTGGAATATTTTGGAGTATTGAAACTGATGTTCAAGGTCCACGTGGAGGGGCCCAGGAGTGCTGGGCTTTGTCCACCGCCCTCCCGGCGGCTGCCTCACCGTGCCCGGAGGGCAGTGCCTGCTCCCTGGGGAGGGCGCGACTGCGCGGGACGTGGCCCAGGGCCCGGCCCTGTCCGGGGGACCCAGCGCGGAGGGAAATCAGGCTTCCCTCTCTCACCAAGCCAGTATTTAGCCTTCGTGTGACTAAAGCCTCTGGCCCGGACACTTGGCCCTGATGCTGTCCCGAGGAAGGATGGGCATCTGGCAGGTGGTTCCCCCACCGCCCGCCCAGCAGCCCCCTCCTGGCCTCGGTGAGGGGCCCAGGTGCCCCAGGGCGCGCCACACACACTAGCAGCTGCTGTCTGCTTTTCCCTTCTCAGCACCCGGCTTTCAGTGAGACCCCAGTTGCCTCCTTAGGAGACGAGTCAAGGACTCCTGTCGCCGGGACGCCATCGGCCTTCTCATTGTTCGCAGAGACGCTGGGTGCGAGGAGCCCCTGCCCGGGCCCTGCTGCCGGCTGATCAAGGAATGATTTCCCTGCCAAAGGAAAAAACCAGCAAGCAGCAGTCTTCCTTCGTGAGGAAGCTCTGAGGCTGACAGGAGAAGCGGAGTAGGGAGCAGGGAGGGGGCAAAGGAGAGAGGATGGGAAGAGAGGAGGCGGCCCCCTCCACCAGGCAGCCTCCTTTGATTACTGCACAGCAGGGGGCCAGCCACCTGGGGCTGCTTACTGTTGGAGAAAGCTTCCTGCAACATCATCACTCAGGACTCTGTAGGTGTTCTTTGCCCTTTAGTTTGTACTTGATTAATTAATTTTTACTTAAGTATTTTGATCCTTCATTTGTTCACCCACAAACCATTTTCTGGGAGCCTAGCAAGTGCAGGGCACTGTGAGCAAAGGTTCAGCCCCTGCCCTCAATTTGTTCATGGACCAGGGGAAGAGGGTGAACATAAACAGTATCTGGATAAGACACTCTGAAGTGCTACTGGGGGGCAAGCAGGGTAAATCAGCCTGGAGGCATCAGGGAAGGCTTCCTGGAAGAGAGGGTATCCAAGCCCTGAAGGACAGATGGGAGTCAGCCAAGCAGAGATGGGAGCATGCTCTAGAGGGCGGGCAGGCACGCACAATGACCCAGATGCCAGAGGGAACATGACAGGTCCCAGTTGCTGGGGTGTGCGGTGGGGGGGGAGTGGCAAGCAGGGATTAGGGGACAGTGGGGGGAATAGAGGCCCAGGAGGTAGGCGAGGTAATGGGAAAGCAATAAAGGTTTTAGCAGGTGACAGACCAGATTCGTGCACTGGAAAGATCATTCCGGTGGCAATGTGGAGCCTGGACAGGGGAGGCCAGCCGGGCCACTCTGACAACAACCAGGGAGGGAGGTGGTGGTGATGACAGTGAGGCGGAGAGGACAGACAGAGGCTTATGAATTCATGACACCTGGAAGGTGAAGAAGGTAGAACTGATGGCGTTTGGCGGCTGGTTGGAAGTGGCCCAAGATGGAGGAGGGGAGAATGTCTCCCGGGCTTCCGGCTTGACCAGCAGCTGCTGGTGCCAACGAGACCGGGAACCCTGGACAAGGTGCCTGCCCGGGGAGGGAGGCAGCAAGTCCACGTGCTCTTGTCCAGCTTGTACTGGCTCTCCAAAACTCACCCTGCACGCCTCTTCCCAGCTCTGTGCTCGGGGTAATGGCCTGAAGTCGGCCATGGTGGGGCACTTACGCCCAGAGCCCACTGTTGACATTCAGCAGCACAGCATGGCCCGTTCCCTCCACTCTACCTTCAAGTGGCAGGAAGGCAGCGGGAAGGTGGACGATGGCTCTGTGCTCAGGAGGGTAAGCTGGGCTAGACAGGGCTTATTTTATTATTATTATTATTGTTGTTATTGTTATCTGAGATCATGACCTGAGCCAAAATCAAGAGTCAGACGCTCAGCCGACTGAGCCACCCAGGGTGCCCCCCTAACCTTTTTTTTTTTTTTAGGGAGACAGAGAAAGAGAGTAGAGATACAGTGTAGTGATGGCAGGAGATGAACCACCTGGGGAGTCGGGGGAGGTTTGGGAAGGAGAGTCTGAGGCTTGAGCCCTAAAGGATCCCAACCTCTGCCAGGGGCCAACTAGCGGACTGTTGGGATGGCTGGCAAAGCCCCACCCCTCCTAACCCTCACCGTGCTTTATCATCATGACTCACCAGGCATGTGCCTTCCAGGGTGAGCTTTCCTTACTCGACCGTAAGCTCCCTGAGGATGGAAACAAGTGTCTAACTCATGGCTCTACCCCCAGTGCCCTGACAGTGCTGGGCAAACAGGAGCTACTCAGTGAATGTTTGGCAAATGAACCAACGAGTGAATGAATAAATGAACAAGTGAATGAATGACATAGAGGTGTGCACCTGTACCCCTCTATGGGTGGCCTGTCTTAGACTCTATGTACCCAGAATCCTATGACTTGACAGAGCGAGGGGCCAGCACAGGCTACTCAGTAAGTCTTCTGGGAGATGCTCAGGATTAAGGAGGATTAAGTGAAGAAAGGCAGGACAAGGGTCCTCGCTGTGTGACCTTGGGCAAACTACTGAATGTCTCTGAGCCTCAGTTTTGTCAATCTATCAGATGCGGATGGTGATGCCTACTTTGCAGGGTGGAGAGAATTAAATAGGATAAGGTGAAAGTCCCCAGCACCTAGTAGGTGCTCAGCTGACACCTGCCCTCCTGCTGTTCTGCACGGCATCACTGTGGGACCGTGCCCTCTGTTTCCCGGGTGCCGGGTCAGCTGGCATTTCGGTGCGCCATCTGGCCCCTCTCGCCATGGCTCCTTTCCTCCACGACCTGCCCGAGCTCTTTTCTGGTCTAGTGCCCTGGTTATTTCTCTATCAAGGTGAGCCAGACTGGCTTAAAAATATGGCTGGTGGAGATGTGGCTAAAGTGACTCAAGCTGAAACTGACACAGCAGGGGATGGGGGAAGGGAGGTGGCAGGCTGAAGGGGTGGGGGGCCAGGGCTGTCCCTGGCCTCCCAGCCACTCTGCTCTAGGGTTAATGGTTCTGTAATTTATTCTGCTGGATGCTGCATTCCCAGGAAAGGGCCCTAACCTTCCACCCTTTGCCCAGCTGGGAAAATAGCTCAATTATTACAAAATGAGGTACTGTCCCATGTTGGATGGACCAGCATAAAATGATCAACAGAGTGGGCTGGACAGGAGCTGCCACTTGTCTGGAGAGACGGAGAGGCAGTGTGCAGAGAGTGACTGGGCACAGCAACCTCTCCTGGACAGCAATCTCTCCCACCCTCATCCCCATGGTGCCTCCGCCACCTGTCTCTTTTCCCAGGACGTTCGTAGGGCAGGTGGATAGCCAGGGTCCAACCAGGAAAGCAGAAATGACTTGATGTATTAGCACAGAAGGAATCTGCTACAGGCAGCTGGTCACAGATGACAGGACAGTGGAGAAGGCAAATGGGAACCAGTGAGCAACCCAGAGAGTAGCAACCCAGGAAAACTCTACCATCCTGGGCTGAAGGGTCCAGGAGAAAAGGGGGGATTATTTGAGCCCACAGCAAATCAGCATGGGCAGCTAGGACAGAGCACTCTGTCCACCAGGAGCTGGAGTCATGAATGAAACACAGCTGCTTTGGGGGATGCCAGTGGAGGCAGAGAGAAGGGCGTACATCCTGGCTTCTCTTCCTTGCACCTGCTATCTCTTGCCCGAGCCTCCCACTGGCCAAACCCAGCCTGAGCCAGCTGACCTGGGAGACGGGGAAACCAGCAAGACAGCCCCCTGTGATACAGGACAGAACAGATACAGGACAGAGGAAGGACCAGAATGGCATAGAAATGGCACAGTCAAGATGGTCGCTTAAGCCACAGAGCATGCAAGCCAGGGTCTGAGAGATGCTCTCCTGCTTTCCTTTCTGCCCCGTGCCAGGGGCTCATCTGACAACACTGGACAATGCATTTGGCTCCTTCCCAGCTCCCGGTGCCCTGGTGATAAATGCTCTGAAGCTTCCACCCCCAGCCCGCCAGAGACCTTGCCCACCAGGAGCTTAATCTCCCAGACAAAGAACAGAAATGCAGCCTGAGCCAGGGAGACATATAACACATCAAGGGCAGGTACCAGCTGTCTGAGTCCACCGAGGAGCCTTGCAGCTCCTGCCAGGAACAGAGATGGAGCCGTCTTTGGTTTGCTCCCTTCCTACCATCCCTGGCACGGGGCAGGCGCCTGGAAAGGAAACTCCCAGCTTTTCCAGGCTGTTCTCCACTCTCCGGTCCTGTTACTCCCTACCTAGCCCCACCAGAGCCTTACCTTTATCCCTCCCACCCTTCCTCAACTAGAGTTAAAAAGCTCCAATGCACCACCGATTATGCTGGAAGCTCTGGATGCAATAGGGAGCAAGCCAGGGATGGTCCCTGCCCTCATGGTGCTTGCATGCACAGCCCCGAACCTTCCTTGGTTGCCCCCCACGAGGGCAGGAAGAGCTTCAGGAGGTCTGCCCGCCCTGCTGCTTGCCAAACTCCGGTTTCCAGCAAGGAGCTGAGGCCCAGGCATCCCCAGAGCCACCTCCAGGTTTCCCATCTCCCCCAACCCCTTCTAAGTGGGGAGGGGATCAGAGAGGAGAGCAGGTGGGAGGGCGCTAGATTCAGAGGGCTGTGATTGGCTGCCACTAGGCTGACAGATGACCGAGGAGACCAATCGAGGCCGCTGGGCAGCCAGCGTGCCTGCCGGTCCGGTGTCAGAGGCAGCTGCGGTGTAGGTCCTCCCGCCCCTCGGCCAGCCACCCCAACCCCCACCAACCAGCCGGTGGGGAGCGCGGCTCTAAATCTCTCTGACATAAAATATCGGGGAAGAGCTGTAGCACAGAGAGATTAAAAAACAATAAAGAGAAAGCGAAACTCTTGACTATAATTACCAGCCTCTAGCCGACAGCAGCAAAAACGTACTAAAATTTTAATAGGAACCACTGCATTTAATTTAACGACACATTTTTTCAATTACCAGAATAATTGTTTTATTCATAAAATGAGTTTCAATAAAGAGGGTAATTTTCCTTTGTTTTTATTATTCATTTGTGCAACATATTTGAGATAGAATTCCCTCATGTTAAGGCAGCTTGGAGAGGACTCAGGACATCTGGGTCATGAGTGAAAATCAGAGGGGGCAAGGGACGCGAGGAGGTGGCCGTCCACCTGGCCGGGCGATGACCTCTCGAGAGCTCTCTGCCAGGGCACCAACTTGTGCCCCCGGAGAACCTTCCAGAAGTGCAATCCTGTTCACTTTGCCAGACTCATCCAACCCCTCCTGCCAGCATCCGGCACCCGCTCGGCTGAGCTCCCCATGGCTACTGGGAAGGGGAGGCTAGAGATGCAGCTCCTCCTGCACCCGTGGAGGGAAGCAGAAGCTTAGATCCTCCAACAAAATCATCCTGCTACACTGTAACACAGCCAAAGCCCAGGGCCACCTGGAGAAGAGATTAAAAGTGGGCGAGACCGCATGCCGAGGACAGCCTGTTGCTACAGAGCTGAGAGCAGGCTTCACGTCCGGACCCCCGGGGCCTCTTGCCCCTGCCCTCCCACCAACCAGCCAGCCGATCATGATGACCAGCCCTTACTGGGTGCCTATCCTCTGTCCCCTGGACTAGCTCGCCCAGCACCCAACAGAGCAGGCAATGTGGTCCCACCCACTTTGGACAGGAGAGGCTGTGGCTCAAACAGATTAAGCAACTTGTCCCAGATCTCGCCAACAGGACACGGGGAACGGGATCTGCACCCAGACAGGCTGCCTGGACCCCAGAGCCTCGGAGGATGCAGCCATCGGCAGCATCCAGTGCCATGGGCCGGCCTCGGGGTCCGTTGCTTCTCAGAGAGTCGCCTCGTGTGCACTTCTCACTCTGGCATTGTTTACATTGTTCTCCAAGTTCTCCCCTCGGCCAGCTCTCAGCTCAAGAGCCCTCACCCTGAGCCCTCTGGCTGGCACTCAGAGAGAGAGCCTGTCTGGAGAATAGCTCTACAGCAGAAATTCAGGGCTGTCTGCGTCCTGGGTTCTTGGGAGGGTCCCAGATCCAGCCCTCGGGACTTGATGCCAGCTCCCAGGCCATGACCGATGGCCCCAGCACCTTGCTGCTCCTATGGATGGACGGATGCAGAAGCTGGGAGTGATGGGTCAGAGGGGACCCTGCTCTGGGCACAGAGGTGATGCTTGAGCACCGGGCCCACGCTGTGGTGTCTGTTCATCCCGAACTCCGTTAAGAGTCAAGAGGGGAGACACCGGCCACTGGGGCCCAGCGTGGGAACTGAGGCTGCCTTCGGTAGGGAAACTGATAACAGTGCGCGCTTTTCCGTGCCAAGGGCTTTATGCATACATTACCTAATTAATCCCCATGGCCACCCTGGAAAGTAGATATTATTATTCTCCTGACAAAGATGAGGAAAATGAGGCCCTAAAAGGTCAAATGAGTCTTGTCCAAGGTCACTGAGCTAGTGAGCAGCCTAGTGGGGATCATCCCCAAGCCTTTGCTGGGTGCACACCCTCCATACCTTGTGGAGCCCCCAAGGAGCTGCCCTCCAAAAAGACAGGATGGCCAGAGGGTGGACAGGAGAGGGCAGAGGGGAGGGCATCAGGCTCACCCCGGAGCCAAAGCACTGGCCACACCACCCATACCTACGACCTCCTTCCTGTGCCCCCTGCTTGCCACTCCCCTGCAGGTGCAGCCCCAGCCCTCTGGCTCCTTACAGCACAGGCCTTGACCCAGGGGCATTAATCACCCCCTTCCTGAGTGGTGCAGGTGCAGGGGCATGTCCCGCTCTGGCCTGAAGCCTCAGTTTTCCTTGAACCCTTTAGGAAGTTCCCAATACAGGGAAGCAGGAGTGGTGGCTTCTCAGGATGGCTCCCGGCTCCTACCCCAAGTGCGGTCTAGTCTCCAGAGGCCCTCTTTGCGGGGGAGACCTTTGGTGGTTTCCACATGTCCTCCTGGAACCCTGGCTCCTTCTCAGTGGGGGCACGTCCTCCAGTGGGGGAGGGATGGCAGGACAGACAGTGGGTTCTTAGGAGTACTGGGGCCCTGAACTCACGTGGGGAGAGGTTTTACATCCTTCATGTAGGGCTGGGACCCCTATGCCTCCCTCCAGAGCAGACACACTGCTCCTTACCTCCTCACAGCCTTTGACTCCAGGCCTCCTGCTGTGGGGGCCTCCTGGGGCCTCAGGCTCAGGGGACTTCAAAAATGTCCTGGGAAGGGTGCTTGGGGGGCTCAGTGTGTAGACTCTTGGTTTTGGCTCAGGTCATGACCTCAGGGTCCTGGGATCGAGCCCCCCATCGGGCTCTGCACTCATCGGGGAGTCTGCTTGGGATCTCTCTCCCTCCCCTTCTGGCCCTCTCCCCCTTCCTGCATGCTCTCTCTCTTGCTCTCAAATAAATAAATAAAAATAAAATCTTAAAAAAAAAAATGCCCTGAGGACTCACATGCCAGCCTGTGGCTCTCATCAGGCTGATCTTGCTGATGCCCCCTCTCAGGTCTTCTGTTCCTTCCGGGGGGCTCTCCCCATGACCTTGGACGGGACCAAATTGTCCTTGCCCTTGGAAGCTGCATGCTTTTGCAAGATGCTAGGCATGGAGGAAGAGTTAATCAATACTCTACACAACAGCAGGGCATGACAACTTCCATGCTGGAATGTGCTGAATTAGGTCCCCCCCACCAGTCATATGTTGAAGCTCTAACCCCCAGCATCTCTGATTATGACCGTATTTGGAGACAGGGCCTTTAAAGCAATGATTAAGGTTAAATGAGGTCATTGACATGGACCCTGATCCAATATGATCAATGTCATATAAGAAGAGGAGACTGGGACACAGACACGCATGGAGGGAAGGCCGCGTGGAGACATGGGGAGAAGACGGACATCTACACACCAAAGAGAGAGGCCTGGGACAGATCCTTCCCCCTATTGGCCCCCAGAAGGAACCAACCCTGCTGACACCTTGATCTTCTGAAACTGGGAGAAAATAAATTTCTGCTGATGTTACAGCATCTCTGGCCAACGATTACACACACTTTTATACCTATCTCTTCCCTTCCTTGGAATTTGTCTTCTTCCTTCTTGGCAAACGTGGCCTCTATACATCCAGTCCTGACTCAAAGCCCACCTTTTCCAGGAAGTCTGCCCTGATTACAGCCACTCTTTCCCGTGTAACTCTGTGGGGCTCTCAGCGTCCTGTTTGTGGGGGATGGATTTACACTTCTTCCTGGGTTGTTCTATACGTGTTACTAAGTCGGTTGGGTGTGGGTTTTAGTACAAGATTGAAGCTGTGAGCTTTCTCCTGCCAGGCCTGTGTCTCTTCCATCTTCAGGAGCCCCTCCATGTGCTTTGAACTCAGCCAGGGGCTCGGCCCCGAGACTCGCTGGGGATCCAGGCTGGGAGGAAAAAGGAATGGGGAGCTTTTCTTGGTTTGTCCCCCAGACAGCGCCAATGCCCTCTCAACCCCGAGTTAACACAAGAGCATTTATTAGGTAGCTGAGTGCCGGCCCTCACCCAGGGGCTGCCGGCACACAGTCTTGCCTCCCAGAAGATCTGCATGCAGCAGGTGACACCGTGGGGACAGAGAGAGTAGAAGTGGCAGCAGCTGGGTCTGCAGACACGAGCCAGGGGGGGTCCCAAGGAGGACACCAGTGTAACCTGGCCTTGAAGGGGTGGGACCTGAACTGGGTGAGGGAGGGAGGAAGCCCATCCCGGGGGGAGGAGAGCAGCTCCTGCGAAGGTGTGGCACAGGGACACAGGAGGTGCACGTTGGGAGTGGCATGTCAGAACTTGGGCTCCATGCGGCTGGTCCCCTCTGTCTCCTGAGGGTGCTAAAGCCGCCCAGAGGAAGGAGCTCGCCCAAGGTCACTGGGTTTGGCCAGGCCAGTGCCCTGGGCCTCAGAGGGCACTTGGAGGTCACTATTCCAGCCCCTGCCATCAGGTGGGCATGGCTGGGCTCGCTCCAATCTCCACCCCCTCCTCCTCTGCCTAAAGCCCTGGGGCAAGGAGGGGTGCAAGTGCCAGGAAGAGGGGAGTGGGGCCGCCAGGAGCCAAGATCACATAAGCAGCAGATGTCGGCGGATTAGTGGCTCTGCTTCCCAAAGCTGCCCGAGCCACTTAATATTCTGCAGACAGAACTGCTTCCCGTTCATAAAAAGCAAACACTGAAATGCTGCAGACTCCAAACACCTGGGGAGGGCTGGAGCCTTGCACCTCGCACCTCAGGGAAGGGGGTCCAGCGAATGAGGCATAGGGCAAGGGGAAGGGGGAGCTCAGCCCTCTTGGCGGCCAGAAGCAGCGGGCAGTCCCCACAGGGAGGGAGGCTGTGGAGGTGCCGAGGACCCCGAGCTTCAGAGGCTCCAGGGAAACACCCAGGGCTCTAAGACACGAGGCCGCTGCCCGTGGGACCTGGGCGTGGGGCAGACGGTTGGCAGAGCATTGGCACTCAGCAGACATCCCCTCCAGGAAGTGACGTATTCAGGGACCATTCCTCTCCCTCTTTTTTTTTTTTCAAGTAGGCCCCATGCCCAGCATGGGGCCCAAACGCGGGCTTTAACTCACAACCCTGAGAACAAGGACCTGAGCTGAGATCCAGAGCTTATGCTTAATGACTGAGCCATCTGGGGGTGGGGGGGGTGGGGGTGGGGGAGGCCCCATTCCTCTCCCTCTTAATGACGTCAGACCCTAGGAATAGAGGCACAGTCACTGAGGTGGATCAGCAGGATGAGAAGCGGCAGGTTTTTTCCAAATAAACAGATCAACAGAGCAAAACAGCACAGAGCTTTAGTTAAATAGTACGAATAATGCCAAGAGGCCTGCGAGCTTTCACCATGCTAGCTTTTTTTTTTTTTTTTTTTAAATAAAGGGAAGCCTTTATTTAAAGGGTACTTGAACTACCAAGACCCCGGAGGGAAGGCTGCTGGTTGGGGTCTTGACCCTCCCTCCCCACGATGGGGGTTCCTGACCCCGACTCCAGAAGCTGTGGGTCCTAAGAGATGAGACCAGGCTGGCCTGCCTCCTGCCTCTTCCAGCCTGTGGCCTGGCTCCCGGGACGGGGGTCTCATTTCAAAGGACGGAAAGTCAGCCAAGGAACCAAGGGAGACAGGAAAACACCCGTGGGAAGTTCAGTGCGAGCCGCTCCCCTTCTCTGTGGGGAGACGGAGAAGTCAAAGGCTCAACGGGAATCTCCCACCTGCCCCTGGGGTCTGCACGCGAAGGCCATGCCCAGGACGTACACGTCCCAGTCCAAAGGGGACTCGAGGGGCGTGGCTGGTTGTTTAATCTGTGAGCATCTGACCCACGGTAGCGACATCTTCGAGGTGCAAAGAGGGGCAGAGGCTGGGGAGGCGGAGGCCAAGGCCGACGGGAGACAGAGGGACCCCGGCAAGACAAGAGCATGACCCTGGAGCGCACACACTGAGGACCCTGGGGTGCCTCTGAGGACCAGATGGGGTAACGTATGTAAGGCAGTTGGCACAGTGTCTGGCACAGAGCAAGGAAATGATAAATGGAAAATAATATAATTTAATATGATATAATATAAGGCAACACCATATAACATATTGGGTTATAATGTGCGTTATAGTTCTTCGCGTGGGTTCTCGAGCTTGAGAACGTTCTGCTGACACAGGCGGAGGGGAAGGGGCGGGTGGCAGGAGCGGCAGCTTAGAGCTCAGAGGCCCGTGCCCTGAGCGGGATCGCAGGAAGGTGGCGGGGAGGCAGGTTCCCTGTCCTCTGCCAGCACTGCTCGCACCCCCCTTCCCCTTCCTCCTCTCTATTCTAGAAACCATGCGTTAGCCTAGCTGCTTCCCCACCTGCCACGGGCCTCCCCATGGCCCGGAGGGTGGACTCAGGGGATGGTCAGGTTAAGGTCAGCCTCTCGGCCCTTCTTTCTGTGCACACCTCTCTGTCCTACTAGAGACAGGTGTCCCTAAATGTCTGTGCTCGAGTCATGGTGCCACAAAGACTTTGCCTAGAGGGAACACAAGAGAGGGCAAGACAGCTCAAGCCCTTCAGTAATGGGCCTGGTTCCCCCAAAGGCTGGGCACCGCTAACCGTCATGGCCCCTTCACGAGCATTTCCTCTTGGTCTTTCGTCAGCGTGGAGGATGGGGGGGGGGGTGTCCTCGAGGTTGTCACGCAGGGGAGGTGGATCTATGCCCCCAGAGTCCTGCCTTAGCCCTGCCTGAAAGGCAACGTAACACTGAGCACAAGCAGGGGCTCCGGAGCCACGCAGAGCGAGGTTCGAATCCAGCCTGCAGCAAATGGCTCAGACCGAGAACCTCGGTGTCCTCCTCTGTAGGACACAGCCCCTCCTAGTCCCCCTGCCCCAAGGCACGACGATAAACCACACACAGGTGCCCTGAGAATAGCTAATAACCAGAAACAGGCGGGCGCCACTCAACTGGAATGACACAGGCGACAGGATGGAGGGGGCTGGGTGCCCCTGCGAGGCGTCTGGGCCTCGGGTTCCCCCTTTAGCCACTGGAACATGGGGTGTCCCGGAGATGTCGGGACAGCAGCTGTTTCCTGGCCGTGTAAATAGAGAAGAACATCCGGCACGGTGATGGGGGACCCTGGGCAGCCACGCGCTCTGCTGACAGGGTGACCATGCGTGGTTACTCTCGGGCACACACGCGCTGCCTTGTGCAGAGCTGCCGCTCACTCCTTCCCTGGCTCTGATTCAGGAACACCCAGGCTCCTCCACCAGTGGACCGCATCTGGGCCAAAGCTCCCACTTGCCCACGAGGTCTTGTTGCAGGAGCTAGGATACCCTTGGGGGTCAGGAAGCAGGCTGTGTGGGACGGTGACTATGGACTAGGCGGGGCACAGTAGCACGTCAGGCGCTCCTGCCTCCCTGCACTGCCCACAGGTCTGGAAGAGTGGAGACTCCACTGGCCCAGATTTGGGGCGCGGGGGGATCTGGTGAGTGCTCCGCCCCAGACTCCCACGGCTTGGGCATTTCTAGCCACCCCTGAGACAAAGCCAAGGGAGGGGCTGAGGAACTATTTTGGGTCTGGAAAGAGGGCTGTGGTAGGCATGCAAGGGAGGCGAGAAGGGAACTGGCAGGGCGGGGGCCCTCCTTCTGGCTCCCTCCACCCACAGGAGCCACCCTGCCCGCGGTCAGTCCCCAGTCTGGCCTCAGCATAAATGACGAAGAGGCTGAGAGGCAACTAAGAGGTGGAGAAGAGAGACCAAAACGGGGGCTGGAGTAGGGAGAGGAGAAGTCAAGCCAGGGCCTGGGAGGTCCCCAGAGGGTGAGGTGGCTGCAGAGAAACAGCCAGGGAGACATGGTTCTCTGGGCTGCCATGGAAAAGTCAGCTTCCTTCCTCAGGCCGTAATGTGTGGTTGTTGTCATGGGCCCTCGAGGGGCATGTCACAGGGGTCATTTAGGAGCACTCGGGATCATTGTGCCATGGGGACCTTCTTCATGTGTGGAGGGCTCAGGGCCTGCCTCCAATGGCCACAAGGCTGGACCAGGAGCAACTGGCCTGAGAGGTAGGGAGCCAGAAGGCCACCTGGAGTTGGCTGCTTCTGGACTGAGTCTCTGCTCATTAGGGCTCTCTCTTCTAGGGCCGGGATCAGGGTGAGGAAAGTAAGGATGGGGTGCAACATTTAAGGGAGGGGTGCCGAAAATCTTAGTCATCCAGATAAATAATATTTTAATGCAACATTTCACAAAACACAAATTAACATAAGAAATTCCACAATGAACAAAATAATCAAAACGTTACATAAAGTCGGGCTCTGGCAGGGCCGGGAGTGGGGGAGGCGAGGAGGGGCAGCCGCGCAAGTGCAGGGTCAGATCTCCTCTTCAATGAACATTTTGATATCTTGTTCATTGTGGAATTGTGGTATTAGTTTGGGTTTTTTTAAAAATATTGCACTGAATAAAATCTTTAAAAAAAAAAGGGGGGGGCGCCTGGGTGGCTCAGTTGGTTAAGCGACTTGCCTTCGGCTCGGGTCATGATCCCGGAGTCCTGGGATCAAGTGGCACATCAGGCTCCCGGCTCAGCGGGGAGCCTGCTTCTGCCTCTGACCTTCTCCCCTTTCATGCTGTTTCTCTCTCTCTCTCAAATAAATAAAATCTTTAAAAAAAAAATATTGCACTGAAACGTTATTTATCTTGATTCCCAAACTTCTGGGCACCCTTTCCATTTTGCACTTGAGACAGTGGCCTTACTTGCCCCACCCTATCCCCTCCCCTCCCCCCACTCTTGCTCTGTTCTGTTTTCACATCCAATTAGTTCAGTTGCTCTGCCCACACCCCTCCAGGGATCAGGGCAGGCAAAAATATGGGAGAACAACAGATATGCGGACTCGGATGCAACATGAGGCCAGAAGCCTCCAAAGGAGAAACAGAATCAGAGCAGGAGACATCGGCAGGCAGGGGGGAGGGCTGGGGGCAGGTCCCAGGGTCTGTCCAGAGTCCTGGACAAGGGCTGGGGAGACAAGGGGTGAGCCTTGGGGACTGGGGCAGTCAGAGACAGTGGTGAGAGGGAGACAGAACCTGAGCACAGAGGACAGAGTAAGAAAGAAGGAAAAATATCACCAAGACATACTAAGCAGGTTACCCCGTGCCAACGGCTGTTGTAAATGGTGTGTCCATGTTCCATATGCCTTAACAGAGGCTCACCCATTTCAACCTAAAACAGCCCAAGGAGGTGGGTCCACTTACGTTCCCCATTTTACAGATGTGAAAATCAAGGCACACAGAAGCAAGGAGGGCCATAGAGCCCTGTGGAAGCAGAATACCAACTCAGGTGGTCTGACCTGGACCTGAACTCTCTTACCACCCGGGAAGGGAGAAGGGAGGGAGGGTGGGAGGGAGGCCAAGCCCCCATCCTGGTGCTCAGCTCACTGCTGGTGGGTAGGTTTGGGCAGGCGCCCTCCACTCAGGAGACTCCTGACTTTCAGCAAGGCTGGGCTGAGACAAAGCCAGTGCTGGGCAACTTAGCTTTGAGCCAGAAATGTGCTCCCCCGAAGTAACAGGCAAATCTAATTTTTATAAATCACATCACATCATATCTCAAGTATCTTAGGGGAATTTGCAACTTAAAACATTTCTTTTGTGTTCCTTTGTAATTACTCCCTAATACACCTCTCAGTTTCAAATACCACGAGGCACTTTGCATTGAAAGGGTCTATTTTAGGTATTCATTTTTTAGGGGGTGTGGAAGGAGGAGGAGAATAAATAAAATCCAATTCCCTAAATGCCCTAGGTGAGTTTTCTTTTTCCTTCTACAGTCTTACAGGGTATCTTTTTCTAAACTTTCCGCGGTTATCCCGTTTCCTCTTTTTCCATAAATCCAGACTTTGAGTTCTTAGATTTGCTTTGATCTGCATTGTCCAATACAGCAGCCTCTAGCCCCAAATAGCTGTTTAAATTTTAACTTAACATAATAAACATGAAATAAAATGAAAAATTCAGTTTCTCAGCTACACCGGTCACACGTGGTTAGTGGCTACCGTGTTGGGCCCTGCAGAAGACAGAGCACGTCTATGACCAAAGGAAGTTCTACTGGCTTTGAGTGCGAAGTCCATCTGAGTCAGTTTCCACTTACAATGAGGCTCGTCTGCATTCTCTCCGGGCCTGAGCCTCTGGGCTCTATGGTCGTTGTGCACAACTGTTTTAACTTGTGCAATGGATGCAGGTGTGACCCACGGGGATGCTGAGTGTCCTCCCTGCCCATGGCCTATTAAGATGCCAAACATCTGGGCTTGGGCTTCTGGTAAGGGTGGGGTGGCTGCTCTCTGTCCAACCCCCGCCCCGGCAGATAACAATTATAAAGGCATTGGAGAGGAATTGGAGAAAAACCAGAAGCAGGCAATGCTAGAGGGGATTCAACACTCAGAAGACAGGAATATCACTCAGGTGAATTTCCCATGTTTATAGGGTTTTGTTTGAGGGCAGGCTCCAGCCTCTGCAAAGTGGGGCAGCTAAACTCGGGAGAGAAAACCCATACTGGCTTACAGAACTACAGTCCAGAGTTTGAAGTGACCAAGGCAACTGGACAATCAGGGTGGGATTATCAGCAAATCAGGAGCCAGAGGGAGGAGGTTCAAAACCTGTGTATAAACTCTTTCCAAATCTCAGGCTGACCTTTGAAAGATGCACGCAAGGGCTGCTTTAAGCCCCCCAACACAGGCTGGAGGGGCTGCACAGAGATATCTGCTACTGGTCACCACAGGGGAGGCAAAGGTTAGAGTCTGAGTCCAGCCAAGGTAACTGTTTGTTTGTTTGATATCAGTGCACTTCAGGGTAACATAACAAAATCCAGAGTCTCTACAACATAGCATCCACGATGTCTAGGACATAGCCCCAGACTTCTAGGCACCTGAAGAAAGAGGGAAATGTGACCTCTGCACAAGAGAAAAGAAATCAATACAGACTGTTTTAAAACAACTCTTATAACTGTCCTGAAAGACATAAAGGAAAATACAGTTGTAATGAGTGAACAAACCGGAAATCTCACAGAGAAATAAAAACTATTAAAAAGAACCAAGTAAGAATTCTAGAATTGGAAAATACAATATCTGATATTAAAAATTCACTGGACAGGCTTAACAGTGCCTTGAAGAGAACAGAAGAGAGAGTCAGCGAATGTGAAGACAGACCAATAGAAAATATCCAACCTGAAGAAGAGACAGAAAAAAGACTAACAAAACAAAATGAAACACCCACAGCCTTAGGGACTAAAGGTCTAACATACATATAAACGGAGCCCTAGAAAGAGAGGAGAGAGAATAGGGGTAGAAAAAGTATTTGAAGAAATAAGGGCTGAAAATCTCCCAAATTTGGATAAAGACAAATTGCAAGTTCAGGATGCTGAATGAATCTCAAGTAGGATAAATACAAAGCATTAGAGCCATTAACCCAAAAACTGCAGGAGTGACCATTGCTCCTGCTTTGCCTCAAAAACCAGTGGGCAGCAGGTCCTACCTCTCTGCAGACAACGTGCACGTTACATGATATGATAATATCCTGTCTTAAAAGTGCACAAAAAGGGGGCTGAGATACAAAAGCACCTAGCAGGTGCTAAGTGCCTTTGCATACATTTTCTTAATTGACATTCACAGCTACCTACTTAAGAACCAGGAACTCTTGTCTCCATTTTGTTTTGCTTATTAATTTCTTAATTACTTAAAAAATGGAAATGAATAAGGTTCAGAGATGTTGAGCAACTCACCTAAGATCACACAGTAAGTGGTGGAGCCAGGGTTGGAAGCCCAACTCCAAAGCCCATTCTCTTTCCTTTATATTACTGCCTATTAACTACAGTTGTACACTGGATTCATGGGTGTGTGGGGGGGGGGTTGAAAATAACTCCCACCCGAGAATTAAATCAGAATCAAATGGGGATTGGGTACAGGCATTGGAAAATTTTAAAGCCCCTCCAGATGATTGGAAGGTGCAGCATGGGTTGAGAACCCTCATGTACACTAGGCTGCAACCTGGAAAATACCAGAGAAAGAGAAGTGGGTCAGACCTGCTTGCACCACTGGGTGGGCAGTTAGAAGTCTTGGGAAAGGCCCTTGGGACAAAGCTCTCACCCAGACCTGTAAGTCTGTAACCCTCCACCCCCGGTCTTTTCCCCAGATTTCTAGGAGGTGCACAGCTGTCCCCAGCTCTCAGCTCTAGCAGATACGGGGGCAGTAAAAGTGTCCAAAGAGACTCTCTATGGCATGGCCTGAGTTACAGAAAGCTAGAGGAGCAGACACAGGACACTTACTCTGGGTGAAGAATGAGCAGTAAGACCTCAGAACCCTAATTCTTCCAGGCTTTGGCTGAAGAAGGCAGAGCGTCAGACACCTCCATTACTCTCTCTGAGCCCCTCAGGACCAGTCCACAGTCCTGCCTGCACTGGGCGAGGCAGACATGGGGTAAGTGTCCCATGGGTGCAGCCTTGCCACACCCACCTCTCCTCCTGGCCACTGCTCACACCCTGCCTCCCAAACCCAACCCAGCTCAGGACACTGCCCCTACCACCCCAGGCACCCAGCCCTGAATCCATGTGACCCAACCATTGTGAGCCCCTTGCTGTGTTTCCCCAAAGCCCAGTGCAGAGCAGCTGCTCAATAAATAGTCTCTAAATGCATGTAAGTATGAATGAGGCAAGGTCCCATTGCTGTCTGGCTCAGCGTTGTCATCTGACACTAGATTATCCAGAAACACAAAACAAAAACAAGACAGTGAGACTCACTGAGCATCTTATGATGGTGGTGATGGGGTTGGTGGTGGTGGTGATGGGGTTGGTGGTGGTGGTGATGGTGGTGGCGATTGTGGTGATGATGGCTGTGATGATGGTGGTGGTGACTGTGATGGTGGTGGTGATGGTGATAATATAGTGATGGTGATGGTGGTGGTGGGGTGGTGGTGGGATGGTGGTGATGGTGGTGGTGGTGATGGTGATGATGAGATGATGGTTGTGATGATGGCGGTGGTGATGGTGGTTGTGGTGATGGTGATGATGAGATGATGGTTGTGATGATGGCGGTGGTGATTGTGATGGTGGTGGTGACGGTAGTGATGGTGATGATGGCAGTGGTGGTGGCAATGACAGTGGTGATGGTGATGGTCACGGTGGTGGTGATTATAGTGGTAGTGGTGATGGTGGTGATGATGACGACGGTGGTGATGATACTGGTGATGGTGGTGACGATGATAACAGTGGTGATGGTGGTGGTGGTGGTGGTGATGGTGACAGTGACAGTGGTGATGGTGGTAGTGGTGATTGTGATAATGTGGTGGTGGTGATGATGGCGATGGTGATGGTGGTGATGATGGTGGTGGTGATAAGTCAATGACGATGGCACTGATGACATGGCAGACACCCAGCACTGAGCACTTACTACATGTGAGGCACTTCAAATACATGACTCATTGCATTCTCAGAACCACCCCACCAAGTGTGCTTTTAGCTTCATTTTATAGATGGGGAAACTGAGGCTCACAGAGGTAATCCTGCTTCCCCCTGAGACCAAAGCCAGGTCTGTCTCTAACGGCAGAGCTCTCAAGAGTAGCCCTATTCTCCTGTTCTCATGTTTCTCAAAACCCCTGCTGGACTGAGTCAAATTCAATCCTAAATGCCCCCTGCCCCCGATCAGGACCAGGCCTCCAGCAGTGTGGGGGAGCCCATGTGCTGTGCCCCCTTTGGGGTTCCTGCTCCCAGCAGCTCCCCACTCTGTGCCAGCTCATGGCCTGGGTGGCAAGGGCGGGTACTGGGAGCCCCAGCGTAGTCCACCTTGGCTGTGCACGCTCAGGTGGCCCACCCAGGCCCATTCCCGGCTTATGGATCTGGGTCTGGTGGGGGAAGCACGCAGGAGCCCAGCCCGCAGGGTCCCTCAGGCGCTCCCAACAGCCTGTGTCTAATGACCGCAGAAAACCATCACAGCTCACTTAACTGTAAACAGCTCTCCACAGCACTCATTAGGGCCTCCGAGGAGCTCAGAGCACACTCCTCTTGGAGCAAGGGGGTGTGTGCGCCAAGCGAGTGCGGGCTGTGCCTTCTTACTGGAAACGCGGCTTCCTGCTGGCCTGCCTTCCAGGAAAGGGGAAACTGGCTGGGGCCCGGCCAGCTGCCCTGCCCTCTCCGACCAGGGTCCCCCACCGCAAGTGGTTCTCTACTCCCTAGGGCAGAACCCCAGCTGTCCCTGTGACAACACTAGCCGGGATTTCCACATTCCGGGCTGGCCTGACATCCTACCAGGAGGACAGCCAGCTGGACAGACTCCCCTGGGGGGTAGCCGGCACCCTGGAAACACTGGCTGTCCCTGGATAGACTCCCTTCCTTCTTTGGGGGGAGCATTCTGATCATTGCCGGGGAAGAGGTATGTTTCTGGGGCCTAAACTTCAGGCAGGTGAGACTGTGGGTGGTGCTTGGTCCAGATGTTCTGTCTCTTCCAAATCAGAGCTTTCAAACTGTCTTCAACTTGACCCTAATAAAATCCTCTCTGGGCTCCAGTGGATAAAACAGAGCAAAGGGCAGACACTTCATCCCAGTTAGGGTGAGGGTGGGGGGCCCAAGGCCTACCTGTTTTGCTGCCCCCTCATTCCCTCCCTTGGCCCCTCCCACACCTGCCAGGAGGGTGGAGCCTCCTCTGTGAGCTCTGGGTTCCCTGGGAGACTGTTTAATGACCACTGACCTACCCCACGTGCTGTTTTCTCTGCCAGGGGCACCCGAGCCCACTCTTTGTGGCCAACCCCCATCCACCTCCTGACCCTGGGGGCACCCCCTGCAGGAGCACCCCTTCCCCGCCACTCCCTCTCTCTTATCACCCAGTTCTTCTTCTTCTTAGCATACCACGTTCTCCAATCAGAGTTCTATTTGCCTCCTACCTGCTGCCCTACTTTTCTCTGAGCTGCCCAGGGCGAGGTACCATGTCCATTTTGTCATCTTCAGTGTGAGCCTGGTGTGTGCACACAGCAGGTGCTCAGTAAAGGTCTGATGAATGAATGAATGAATGAATGGTCCAAGCAGACGATGTCTAGCTTGCTTTAAAGTCTTCTGAAGGGGTATCTACATCTTATTGTCAAGGACCTTCCCCATTCCCCAATCCTCATGGCCAACATTTCTTCCATCTGCCCCCCGCCCCAAATCTGATTAGCTCCTATCTGTCCCTTACCTTTCAGTTGAGACATTTTTCCCCAGAAAGCTGCCCAGCCCCCTCAAATGTCCCAACATGTTCACACATGACGGCCCCTAGTGGTGTCCTCTCTGGCTTATGAGCCTGTTGGGAGAGGTGTGGCCTCTTTAGCAGCCACACCTGCCCAGGTGTCCAATGCAGGTGTGCTGGGTGAATGAAAAGACACTATGGCCCTGCTGCTATGAGGCAGCACCACCTGCTCCGGGCTGATGACCTGGCTGGGATGGCCCTTCTCCATCCTCTGGCTTCCTCCCAGTCAGCCACCCCCTTGACACCTTCCCAGGGCCTGAGCAGAACTCTCCAGAGAATATGTTCTGGGCCAGGAGGGATGAGCAGGACAATGGGAAGTGGGTACAGCAAGTGGCCAGGGCCTCTCTTTATGACGCGACTGTGATACAGCTAAGGAAGGTGACAGAGGAGCCCTTGGGGCATCGTGGGCTGGAGGCCCAACCACCACATTCCTACGTCTCCCCTTCACCAAGAGGGGGGCACTGGTTACCGGGTGGCAGCAACCCCAGGGCCAGTGGACGGCAAGTTCCCTGCCTTCCCCAGTGCCCCACAGGTCACTCTGGGTCACCTCCTCCACTCACCTGGATGCCAGGATCCCAAAGCTTGGAGCTGTCTTTGACTCCGATCTTTCCCTCACATCCAAGCCATCAGCTCAGCATCCCACCAGCTCTACCTCCAACATGAACCTAGGATCTGACCATTTCTCGCCACCCTGCCGCAGGCCCCTGTCCTGGACCACAGCCTCCTCACTGGTGTGCCCGATCCCTGCACTCTGTCCCACGTGGCGCCCACAGGGATCAATTTAACACATAAACTGGATCACCCCACTGCCCTGTTTAAAGCCTCCAGTGGCCCCACTCCCACGCAGAATAAAATCCAAAGTCTGCACCACGACCCATAAGGCCCTACAAAGACTGGACAGCTCCTCCCGTGTCCCACTCACACAGGCCGCCCTGGGCCTTTCTGTCCCAGCACATGTCAACCCCAGCCCTTCCTCAGGGCTGAGTATCCTCAACCCCTCTGCATTCTTCCTCCCTTCACTGGGGTCCCTGTCCAAACGCCAGAGGCCCTCCCAGACCCGCCCCAACGCAATGGCAACCTAATGCCACTCCCCACCCCCACTGGCTGGGTCTCGTCCCTTCAGGACACTAAGTCTTCCATCTCCATACTTCCATAGTCTCTGCCCTTCCCTGGGGGATGTGAGCCCCACAGAGACAGGGATTTTGTCTGTACTGTTTCATTCCTACATCCAGAGTGACTACAACAAGCCCCTACACACAGAAGGTGCTCAATAAATACATGCATGAATTATTTTTGGGGTCAATTAACTGATTAATCAATCAGTCCCCCCTGGCCAAATTTGTCTGGAGGGGCACATCTGATCCCAGCCCAGCCCACCCCTGCGATCACACACACACACACACACACACACACACACACACACACACACACCCGCCTGCTGATCATTCTCCTCTCCCTTCCTTCACCTCTCCCCTTTGTACCTTCACCCCTTGGAGCCCTGGTGGTTATGACCTTCAGTTCTCCTTTCTCTCCCTTTACCAGCAGCACCAGCTCTGGGCAGTCACCTCTGTGTTGGGGGAGGGTGCCCAGGCCCAGCTATCAGCCAGGAGGTCAATGTCCCCATGAACACAGTGCTCCTACCTCTCCTTCAGACCCAAGCGATGTGCTAAGTCCCTGCCCTGGCAATGAATCTGTGTGCTGAGCACACCTCCCCCGACTCTCCGCCCGGCTCCAGACACTCCATGAGCACAGCTTGTACCAAAAGATCAGATGCTTCCAGTAATGACCCAAGGAACACTTAACCAAGAGGGCAACTCCCGACTCTGGAGGAGTACAGCTGTCCAGTGGGAATGCAACAGCACACCCGGAGCAGCAGCTGGACGGGAGGAAATACCACCAGACGAGGAGCGCAGGTCCCGCACCTGGCAGGCCCCAGCCAGAGGCCTCGGGAAGCGGTCGGTCCTCTCCGCTCAAGGTTTCCGTGGGGGGGTTAGCCAATAAACGGCTCCCATGGTCTCTGGTCATCGGCCTTCCCTGAGCTCCTGGAGTGGGAGACCGGGCTCTACCCAGGCTGGGAACCTGGTGGCTTGGCCACTCACCCCGGATGACCCGGGCAAACCACTGATGCTCTCGGGGCTGCAGGCTCTGCCACGTGGAAGGGGCTCATGGTCCCTCCCTCTGGTGCTGGCTGCAAAGACCAGAGCAGTGGCTAAGTTCTGACCTGTCCTGGGCCACACGGGTAATTGTGGCAATCAATAGGTCTCCCCTCCTCGTGGACTCTGCACCTGCCCTGGCCAACCCAGGGTGCTCAGAGAAGCCACTCCAAACCAAGTATTCCTTCCATCCATCCAACCATCCATCCATCCACCCATCCATCCACCCATCACTTCCCAGACCCCTGCTGAGGCCAGGCCCTGCGTGAGAGCACGGAAGGCGGCGTGGTGACGTGGGCATGAGCCTGGATGCTGGCGCACGCCCATCTGGGTGAAGCTCTGCCTCCCGCTAGTCTCGCAGCCTGGGGCGAACACATAAGCCATCTGTGCCATGCGACCGTCTTTGCAGAACTGGGCGGCCACCGCATCCATCTCGCGGGGTTGTGCTAAGGATTAGACGAGTTAATGTGTGTAGAGCATTGAGGATTGTGTCTGGCACTTGGTGAGTACTACATGAGTGTTGCCTTTGTAATTATGGAATTAAGGATGAATAGACAAGCTCTGCGCTCAAGGCGCTCGGGCCAGTGTGGGAACCAGAGCGCTCACACCCTGCCGGTTGCCGCAATGCCGGGGCGGAAGAAACACGGGAGCAGCCCGGTGCCGTGGTGCTCACGAGGAGGTGGGCTCTGCTCCAAGGGGCCGCAGATGCCCAGAGAGGAGACACACGGTGAAGAATAGTGTGTGCCCACTGTGTGCAGGCACCAAACCGGGGGCCTGGGAGGATGAAAAAGCTTGCACCAAGGACCACAGCAGGGCCAGGCTCTTAGAACCCAACAGCAGCCAAATCCCAAGGCAAAGGGGCCTCCTGGGATGTGTGGGGCAAAGGCTGTGGAAAACGTAGCATCAGAGAGCACGAGGCTGCAGGCCTCTCCTCTTCTCTGGGTAGACAGGAAGCGGGCTGATGTTCCCTGAGGTTCAGGCTCCTTCTCTGCTGGCAGCCCTGGCCAGGCCAGGCCACAGAGGGTTCGATTGGCCCAGGAGACCCTGCGCAGGAAAGGCTCCCAGGGACAGAGGTTCAGGGCTGGGGGTGGGGAGGGGGCTGGTGAGGTCCACCCTGTTTGACCCCCTCCAGGTGGCAGCCTCTGCGCAGGGACCTGGCTTCCCTGGAATGGGTCCGAACCACCCAGGAGGGGTCCACGGCCCTGCAAAGGGGTCAGAACCTTGCTTCTGTCATCTGGAAACTGTTGGGCTGTTCATAGGAGAGCCCTGCACTGGAATCAGGAGACCCAGGTCCCAGTCTAGGCCCTGGGCCACCCCTCTGGGCCCCAGTTCCTCTGGGTTAAAGGAAGAGAATGGATGTGATCCCCAAAGCCCCTCCCGGCTCTGAGGCCATGGAGGTGCCAGCCGGCACAGGGCTGTGAGCTCCCTGGGACACGTCCCCCTCCTCCCTTCTCCTTTCCTCCTGACTGGGCCACGAGCACCTGCAGGTCCTCCCCACCCCCACCCTCTCCGACAGTCAGTTCTTACAGCCAGTGCCATAAACCCTGTGGCCATAACTACCTCGCTGGGCTATGGCCAACACCCCTGGGGTACCACTAATGTCACCCCCTTGGCGTCCTGGACTTCTATGCAGTTCCGGGCTTCTGAGTGCAGTGGGGCCCTGGCCCCATTTCTGCAGGCCCCTCGAGCCCAACCTGCACTCCCACCTCTTTTCCCACGGCAGAGCATGTGGAGGATGATGCACGAGGAGCAGAGAACACCATCGCCTCTGTTCTCTCCCTCTGGGAGCAAGACCCCCCCCCCCCCACCCCCAGCAAGGGCCAGCTTAGGAGACAGGACAGTCTGGTTATGGAGCCTTGGAATGACCCGCCCAAGAGTGGCTCCTTGGGGCTGGAATCCAGGTCCAGAGATGCACCGAGGGGCATGAAAGAATAATGTCCCCAAGTGGTTTAGGGCTTTTCAGAGACCTATAAAGTCTGCAGCTGAGTTTATCCAAAAGACTGTTAAATGCCATCTGTCGGCACCAAAGTCCCAGAGCTAGGCCTAGTTTTTCACGTTTGCATTTATCTAACAAACCTGTACAAAAAACCTGCCACATCCCAGGCACTGGGCTGCCTGCCAGGGATAAAGTAACACAGCCCCTGCCCTCAAGATGCAGGCATTTAGTGGGGGGGGGGGGCTGCAGCTGGTGGGCAGACTGAGGGTGGTGGTCCCCACTCTACAGGGCTGTTTCTCAAGAAGCCAGTTACCCCAGTTCTGCATCCGGGCCTCCCTGGGAGAGGCGGGGATGGCGAAGGGTGGTTAGCGTACAGCTGGGCAGCCAACCTGCCTGGGGGCAAATCCTGGCTCCTCTCCTACTCACCAGGTGACACCACGTAACTCCTTGATCTTCTTATGCCTCCCTCGACTTCCTCACTTGTAAAGGAGGGATGGGTATCATAGGTGGTCTGCAGACGAACAAATCTGAGGACGTCTACATCCTAATCCCTAGAGCCTGTGAAGACGTCCTGTTACAGGGCAAAGATGGAATGAAGGTTGCTAATCAGCTGACAAAATAGGGAGATGACCCTGACTTACCAGGTAGGCCCAGGGTAATTACAGGGGTCTTTAACTGTAGAAGACCCCTGTAAGGGGAACGCAGGCGGCCTCGGGAAAAGGCAAGGGAATGCATTCGAGCCTCGAGCCTCGAGCCCCACCGCCTTCTTGAGTTTAGCCCAGCGAGACGGTTCTGGAGTTTAGACTTCCCAAAAGGTGAGATAACCAATCTGTTGTTTGAAGCCACCACGCTTGTGGTAACTGGCTACAACAGCTACAGGAAAGTGCATCACAGCAGAGCCCACCTCCGAGGGTGGTTGTGCAAATGGAGTGCCTAAGGGCACAGCGCCAACGCATCCCAGGTTTGGCGCCCCAGCTGCCACGGCCCGGCCCGCGCGGCCACCATCTCTCGCCTGGCTCCCTCCAGGATGTCTTTCTTGGCCCCACGTTTTTCTTGCAACCTTTGCAGTCGGTGAAGGTTAACTCTGTGTACCTGACTGCGCCACGGGCTGCCCAGATGAAAGACTAAATCTTGGTGTGTCTGGGAGGGTGTTTCCAGATCAGATTAGCGTTTGAATCCCCGTGTGGGCAGGTGTCCTCTCCCACCTGCTGAGGGCAAGAGTAGAACAAAAGGCAGAGCGAGGAGGAATTTGCCCCTTGCTGCCCCCCTTTCTTCCTGCCTGCCTGTTGGAGGAGGGACATTGGTCTTTGTCCTTTTGCATGTGTACCTACAGATAGAGATCTGTTGGCTCTGTTCTCCTGGAGAATCCAGACTAAAACACTGTCCATTGTCCTCCACACAGGCAAACATTGCAGTGAGTTTCCCAAGATCAAATCCTACCACGTTCCCAGAACAGAGACCTTGGTCCTTACGGGGTCTGCGGGTCGGGACCCTGCAACTCTGCAACCTCACCAGGCGTCACTGCTGGAATCTTCTCCAGTGGCCCTGGGCAGTGCCCAACATGCTCTCCCTGGGGCTTCCCAGATGATGGCCCCTGTCTGGAAAGTCTCCCCCTTCGCTCTTGAGACCGAATACCTTTCAGCCATCATTTAGATGTGAACCCAACCAGGATTTCCTCAGGGCTGAACCGTGTGTCCCCAACAACCGTCCTCCCCCAGCCCCAGAATTTGGATGTTGAAGTCTGAACCCCCAGGACTTCAGCACATGGCCGCATTTGGTGACAGGGTCTTGGCAGAGGTAATTAAGGTAAAATGAGATTATCAGGGTGGGCTCTAACCCAATACGACTGGTGTCCTCATGAGGAGAGATTAGGACACAGATGCGCATGGGGGAAGACCATGCGAAGCACAGAGGGGAGGCAGGTGGCAACTACAAGCCAAGCACAGGGGTCTCGGAAGAAGCCAACCCCGCCGACACCTTGGCCTCGGACTTCCGGCCCTCCGAACCGTGCGACAATCCATGTGTGTGGTTAAGCCGCCCTGCGCGTGGCATGGGGACAGCAGCCTAAGCACAGAGATCGAGCAGCCCTCCCCCTCCCTGACCCCCCCCCCCCCCCCCCCCCCCCCCCCCCGGGCTCTTCCTATCACCCTCCAGCCTCACCCCGTCCTTCTCCCTCTTGGTGGGTACAGATTTGTCCTCGCACGGTCCTCTTGGCCAGACCGCTAAGCCCCATTTTCTTCCACTGCCCCTCCTAGGACAGGGTTTGTCCTCTGTGCTGAAACCTGTCACCCCCACTCCCGGGGGTCAGTGTCCCTCAGCACCCTGTACTCCATCCCGAGCAAGGTGTCACAGGCTGTCCCCTCCCTCGCAGGGCCAGTCTTCTGGACCACAGCTGTACTCACTTTTCTGCAAGGCTCACACGGAACCAGGGCCAGCTCTCGGGGCCAAGACCTGGAGTCACACGAGGCCCCGCACGCAGTCTGAAGCTCTGCTATCACTGTCCTGAAATGCTCAGTAATGTCACGTTCGAACTTGCGCCTTGTAAGGGAAGAGCGTTGGGACAATGGCCCCACACACGAGAGCAGAGGAGGTATGCAGAAGAAAGGAAAAGCTTGGGATTTTAGTAACTGGAATGGCACTTTTTTGCCTGCTTTTCAAACAAGGGCCCCCGTCTTCATTTTGCGCTGGGACTTGCAAATTATGTAGCCAGGCACCAAGTCATTTCCCCCAACACTCCTGGAAAGGTAAGGCTCTCCCTCATTGGTTTCTTGAGCCTCCCAGGGTGGGGGGGAGGGGGGCAGGGGGCACAACATTCACTCCTGCACCCCTATACCACTTTAGCTCTGGGAGAAACCTACTTTCTGCTCCGAAGCCCCCCTGAACCCCAGCTCAGATAGCACCCCTCCTGTGTGTTCCTCTGATGGCTGACGGAAATGGTGAACAGGCAGAGCCAAGGACGGTGGCCCCCGCCACCATGCTGGACCTCGCTCTCTCCAGATGCACATCCGGTGATCGGCCACCGCCCACCCCCACCCCCCGCCATCCTCGGAGAAGCATCCACCTGCACCACTCCCAGAATTCCAGCCTTGCTGGGGGCCTCAAGGAATGTGCCCCTCCTCGTCTCCCACAGGAAAAACGCCTTTCCAGCCCATCCCCAGCCTGACTCAGGATCCTGCAGACAGGCCAGTCCCCTCTTGAGTGCAGTGGGATTGGGTGGGGCCTGGCCTGAGCAGACTGGGTTATTTGGGGCACTGCCTGGCCCACACTGGGCGGAGGGTTCAGTGCAGGAACCCTAACTTAGGGCTCCGATGGGTTGAGCCCCTCTTTTGCACCCCACATCAGGCCAAACCCCAGCAGTGTCTGATCTCGGGCGGGGGGGGGGCAGAGAAAACACAAGGTGGAGAGCAGGGCACACAGGCACGTCTGGAGGCATGCGCCATGCAGGCGCAGGCGTTTTGCCTTTTTTTCTCATGCTGGCAACAGCTGGTGCTGTATCTCAGAGCCTGTGGCTGTGACAATTATCAAAATGTTTACTATGTGTCACTATTAATAATGCAGAAGCCCCACCAGCCTCCTATCCAGAAGCAGAGAGCATGACAACCCAGGGGCTGGAAAAGGTCTTGACTGCCCCTGCCAGGGCCTGGGCCCTGCTCACCTGCCCATTCACCTGTGACCTTGCCTGGTGGCCTCGGTGGAGGGGCAGGCTCTGCACACACCCCCTTGACTGGGCATCTACCTGCTCCTCTAACTCGGGTGGGCCCTCCAGGCCAGAGAGAGTTCCCTCTCCTCCTGGGTGCTTCTGTCATCCTTCAGATATAGGCTCTAGAGCCATCCACCTAGGAAGCTTCTAGAAGATTCCATTCCCTCCATAGCACTGCACTCTCATCTTTATGTATAGAAGTTGTGGGGGGGCATCGGGGTGAAGGCTTGTGTATCATCAGCCTACTCGCCTTCGGAGCTCCTTGGGGCTGAGACATTCTCTTCTCCATCAGCGTCTTTTCAGTCCCTCAAACACAGCAAGCTCCCCCCCACCTGCCCCAGGACCTTGACACATGCTATCTCTTCTTCCAGGACACTCACCCCGCACCTCTTTGCCTAATAACTCCTATACATCCTTTAGGGATCAGTGACAGTAGTCACTTAATAAACATTCCTGGGAAGAATGAGCGGATGTCCCAGGAGCAGCTCTGATGCACGTAGACTTCACCTTGTACAGCAGCAGTGACCCATCTCCCCCTACTCAAGCGGGCACTTCGGCTGCTGGTGCGCTGGGCTCTGACATGGGGATGGAGTGACCCTTTCTTCTGGAACAGTCCCTGCATCCCGGTACCACATCCCATCCCCGTTCTAAGACACGCTCAGCCCCCCAAAGCAGAGGAGGGAGGGATCTGAACAGCTGCCCCCACCCAGCAGGTTGCTGTCCCCCCAGACCTCGAAGTCTGGGAGGAAAAGTTAGATGGGCCACCCTGTGTGGTGTGTCCTGGCTGTGGGGAGAGTCCCCGACCCTGGAACCTGCTCACAAACAAGTGAGTTCCTGGGCTTGCGTAGATGCCACCCAGAAGGATCTGCCCATTCAGTCCAGTGGGAGTCCCACCTCCAGGCTGGTGTGGGAGGGGGCACCCCCAGCTGCACCCCAAGCATGCAAAGCCCTTATTTCCCAGCTGTGTACTGCACATGGGCCAACCTGGAGAACTGGCAGTCAGGCAGGAGGACCCAGCCTCAGACTTCTTCCAGCTCCAGGACAGGACGGTGGGGGTGCTCGGGGTGTGGGCAGGAGTGGGGGTCAGGATGGGCTGCCCAGGCCTAGGGAGGTAGGAGCCGCCTCAAGTAGCCATACTCAGTGTCATCTTTCCCAAACAAGTTGTCATCTTCAGGAGAAAAGGGGCACCACTTTGTAGACTCAAATGTCCAGCTGCAGGACCTGCCCCCCTCCTCCCAAAAGAGGGCAACAGCTGACGCTCAGGAGCAGCGTGCCACCTCTGTGTTGTCCTGCTTGCCGGCATGCACAAGGCTTTGGAGAGTACCAGCAGGTACTCACCGGGCACCCTCTGTGTGCCTGCCAGGTGCTGGCCTGAGGACCCTGAGCTCCAGACCCAGGCTCCACGGAGCCGGGGCTTTACTCTGCTCTACCACCAACCCGCAGAGTGCTTTGGGACAGAACATGTCCCCCTCTGAGCCTCAGTGTCCTCAGCTGTAAAATCTGAGGATCATACTCCATATGCCACCGGGGTCCCCCAGATCGGACCTTCTAGGGGTGCTTAGCCCTCTCTGACTCCCTCCTGCTTGAGGGACTTTGCTGCCCCTCCCGCCACCCCATCTGGCCTTTGGGCCTCCACAGAAGAGGAGAGGGTGATTTATAAAAGGAGGGTTCAAAGATCGCAGAGCCTGTTGATTTGTTACAGGTGATGGATGCTGGTGGCTACTCGTCTGTGTTCACTGCTGATCAGAAACCAGTCTCCGAGGGAAGATAAAGGGGTGGGGGTGAAGGGGGCAGAGAAGAGCCCGCAGCGTGGTCAACGTCTCCACCCTCTGCTCAGGGGTCTGGTCCAGCTCTCAGGCATGGAGAGGTCAGGGAGCAGGGACTCAACACTGGCATCTCGCGGTCTCTGTGTCCAGCATGCTGACTGGCACCAGTCCACTGAGTCTGCCCAACCACCCAGCAAGGAAGGTGGTGCTATTCCCGTTGGAGATGTGAAGCCCAGAGAGGTTAAGTAATGTGCCCTAGGCCACAAAGCTGATGGTAGAGGCAGGCTCCGAACCTACATCTGTCTTTCCCTCCATGCCATGCACCTCCTGGCCCAGGTACCAGGGTCTGCAGTGAGGGTCTAGGGTGCTTCAGTGAAAAGGGCATGGGACTGGGAATCAGGAGCCTGTCCAAGGCTAGCCTCCCCCCACCTCAACCACTATAAACAAGCCGTGTGCTCTTGGACAATACAGGGTCTCTTTCTGGGTCCAATCGCACTATCTGTAAACTGGATGATGCAGTACTTCTCGAACTAATGTGAACAGGAATCACCTGGGGGGGGCAGGTATCAAAGTACAGATTTCTGGGCCCACCCCCCAAATGCTCTGATTCAGTTGATCGAGAGCAGCGTGATGCTGATGCTGCTGGTCTATGGACCGTACTCTGAGTAGCACCGAACTCTTGGGGTCCTTTTGGATCTCAAAATGTAATGACTATTAGAAGCCTGGGATGAGGGAAGGCTGAGTAGGAGGCCAAGACATGGATCAGGGCATGCTCTGGGCAAAAATCCCAAGTCTCCCATCAATCAGGATGTTCCCATCCTCACCACCACCTGCCCTCCACCACGGCTGACTCCTCCACCCCACCATACTCCATAGGGAGCCCCCCTCTGCCACACCCTGAACGCAGCTCCCAGTGTGAGCCCACGGTGGGGCAGTAGCGACAAGAAAGGGCTCAGGAGCCATGCGCTGCGGCTTGGAAATGGGGCTTCTCCCCCTGGGAGCTGTGTAACCCTGGGAAAGTTACTAGACCCCTCTGAGTCTCTATTTCCTTGTCTCTAAAATAAAGGATAGAGTGGAAACTACCATCCACATTCACCCACATGCATCCATTTAGGCTCGGGCATATGCAGGATGTCAATGGAAAAGTAGAAGAAAGGGCCAGTTGAATCTGTAGAGGGAAATTAAGGTCAGTGGTGGGGCTGGGGGAGGGGGGTTGGGAGTGGGGGTGTGGGAAAGGACTTATCAGTCACTGGATACTCTTTGGGAATGTTTGCATTTCTTATTGCATGCTGTTATTCTTCTAAAAGAGATTTTCTACCTGCTTATGGGGCTGTGGTAAGGTGATCCACACAAAGGGTTTTAGTATAATACCTGGCATATAGTAAGCACTCGAAAAATTGTCAGTGCCGATTCCCCTCCTTATCCCTCTCCAGCTGGCTGGCTCTCTCGGCCCATCTGCCAGTCTCCTGAACCGGAATGCTGCTCATCTTTCCATTGCCCTTTATTTATTTATATGTCTTCAAAAGGAAGGTGTGTGTGTGGCTGGATCAATTCATCTACATCACTCACTTTGCTCAACTGCCTGCCTCTTTCCACCCCTTCTCCCCCTCGCTGAGACCAAGAGCGTAAATTCCTTCTGGCTATTAATTAAAAGCAGTCTCTCCCTTAGCTCGAGTGTACTTGCCATAAATTAATAGCGGTCTTCTTAATCAAATCTTATCTCCTCCTCGAGCCATAAACACATGGAGCTCGACTTGGTATGTCTGTGCACCCAACCGTGACATTTAATTTCTGATGCTTTAGCAGACTTGGTGGGGTGGGTGGGTACCTGTCTGGGGGGCTGCCCACCTTGAGTCCCAGCATCAGATCCCTGGTTGACCTACTGGGTTTACTGAGCTGCCTCCCCCGATGTCAGGAGGCAAAGCAGGCCTTACTCTTGAAACCGAAAAGTTCAGAAGTTTAATCATCATGATTATCATCTCTGACACTAGAACGCCTTTGAATTGTTCTACCCCATCTGATTCTCGTGACAGCTCTATGAGGGGATGGACCTCCTTTCAGAGATGGGAAAACTGAGTCCAACACGTTCTCTACAGTCAGATCTGCATGGGATTCTTGCCCTGCCACTTTCTAGCTGCCCCTCTGACCTTCAGTATCTTCATCTGTCCAAGGGGGGAAGATAACGCCCCCTGCAGCTTTGATGTGAGATGGGATACAATGTCACATGGAAAGGGCCCAGGCCAGTGCCTGGCTGTAGATGCTGCACAGGACAGAGCTCTTCTACTCAGGGACCCAGGACCATTCTTCCAGCTACAAACGGAAGGGCCTGGACACAGAATTCCATCCTGAGTTTCTGGTGCCTGGGGTCACCGGGCTAGGTCCCTTGAGCAGGCTCAGCCTGCCCTGTTCCCTGCCCCTGGCCCACTCCAGTGTTTGTCCACAAGCCCCAGGACAGAGGTGGAGCCAGGCGCTGCCCATGCCCACGGGGAGAGCCAGCCTACTTGTAGTGCTAAGCTACTCTGAGTGGCAACCACCCCAGGGCGCCCTGCTGACACCCCCTCACTGCTCCACTTTAAGCAGCTGAGAGTCTCCAGCCATTTCCATTTGGCCGTGGGAAGCCTTGGACGGCGCATGCCATCCTGGCGCGAGCTCGTTTGTAGATGAGACAGGACTCGGGAGCAGCTCCTAGAGCTGCTTTCCCCACTCAGGGCTCCGCGGGCCCTTCGGGAAACGGGCCTTCCTGTCTGGGTCCCAGCTTCCCCGGTCCGGGCTCCTGGGCAAACCACCCTCCTTCTGCCCACCGAACGCTCCGGCGGACTTCTCTGGATCTCGCTCACAGAATTTCCGTGCCATGACCTTCTCCCTTCCTAAGTGTGCAGCTGCTCTCCCTTTAAAGCCTTCTCACAGCTATGGAGACTGCTGTTTTTATTTGTTTATTTATTTATTCTATGCAGTCCAGTGTGTTCATAATCCCTCATGCCCACAGGGAGGCATCTAAGAAATGCCTCTCCTGTCGTACCTCTTCTCAGCATCACGGTAGCTGCTAACCGCGCCATCTCTAAAGCCTGACCGGGTAGGGTATGCTCACCCAGTGGTTCTCAAAGTGGGGGTCCCCGGAACAGCTGAAGCAGCAGCACCTGGGAACTTGGTAGAAATGCAGGTTCTGGACCCTGCATTTCTCCCCACCTGAGGAGGCAGAAATTCTGCAGGTGGGGCTGAGCAGTCTGTGTTCTGCAAGCCCTCCAGGGGACTTTGACCCACGTTCAAGGGCGAGAGCTGATGCGCTAGGTGAGTGGTTCTCAACCAGGAGTGCCCCCCAGGAGACACGTGGCCATTTCTGGAGACATTTTTGGTTGTCACAAGGGGCATCCAGCAGTAGAGGCCAGAGATGCTCCTAAACACCCTACACGGCACGGGGTGGCCTCCCAGAACAGAGCGATCCGGCCCAAAGTGCCTATGTGCAGAGGCTGAGAAATCTTGCTCTAGACCCACCCAGGCTAGGGTTATCCTGCCAGAGCATCTGAGAAGGGTGAGGGGGTGTCACAGTCTCCCCAGCATTCCCAGGGCCACAGTAATATAATTCCAGAGCAGACTCCCAAACCCAAGAGCTCTGGACAATCACAGCAAACATGTGTGCAGGGAGCAGCTCTTAGAGTGGGGCCCTCCCTTGGGGACCCATTTTCCAGACAGGGAGCCTACAGCACAGGTCTCAGTTGTGAGTGACAGGGCAGACACAGGAGCCCGGAGCTGTGTCCTCGCCATGATGCCATGCATGGTCCCTTTCACTAGAGATGCTGGGATGTTGTTAGGCCGTCTCTTTAAGCAAAAAGGGAAAATGCAGGCATTGCAACCTCTTGCTCACTTAGTCTAGGAGTCATTATTGAGTGCCTACTGTATGCTTTTCTCTAAGCCAGCTGCTCTACGGTATGGTGGTGCAGTTCCACAGCACAAGAACTCACACTCCAGCTGGGAGAGACGAGTACATGCACATGCACACACACACACACACACACGGTGCAGTTGTAGGCACTCGGCGCATTAAGAGAAATAAAATGGGGGTGAGGGGGGCCCCTGCAAGAGCTGGGCCTTGAGATGTGGGTCAGATTTGCAAGCTGGGGAGGGGAGGCCAATAAAGCAGAAGGAGGAGCACAGGGTAACGCCGCATGGCTCTGAGTCCCGCTGCACCACTTACCAGTGGTGTGAATCTCGGGCAAGTCACTCACTCCCCAAGCCTCAGCTTCCTAATCTGCAATGTGGAGACGTTGCTACCTGCCGCACAGAGCTGGCAGGGGAGGAAACAGGAAGTCACAGCAAAGCTCTCGACGCTCACCCCATTCGCCATGCTGCTCCCAAGTCAGTGCCGGCAGTTCCTGAGGCCCGGATGATTCTGGTCCGGGCGCTGGAGCCTGGAACCCCACTCGGGCTGTGAGACTGGGCAAGGTGAACAAGAGTACGTGTGTCTGGGCAACAACAGAGCCCCAATCCCGGCCAGCAGGGCAGAGCAGCTCGTTTCTTCCGAGCGTCCGGAAGAGCCACTGCAGATGAGCAGGTGTCACAAGGTGCTAAGTGCCATTACCACCTAATTACGCCTTTGTCCTTGCCTTAATCAGGTGCTCTGGAGAGCGACTGCAAAGGGGACAGCCTTAAAGGAAATCAGGCTGCTGCGGGCGGGCACATCTGCACAGGAGCTCACCCTTCTTCAGAACGTGGCCGCTCTCAGATGGCCTCAGGGCCAGGGGGAAGCCAAGGGGACCGAAAGGATCAGCTGATTACAGACTTCAAGGCAGAGGCAACAGAAGTCTTGGCTCAGGAGGAAACAGGGAGCCAGTGGGGTCCTCTGAGAAGGGGAAGGCGTTTGATGCAGGAGGACATTTAGCAAGACGATTCAGACAGCTGTCTGCAGGACGGGGCTGATGAGAGGCTGGATCCGAGCACTCAGTTAGGAGGTTATTACCGTCAGCCGGGCGTGAGCTAATGCGGCTGGGCACCAGGACCACGGGAGAACGGATGGGCCTGGCAAGCGAGTCCTCTCTCCCAGGCATTTGCTCCCCCTGCAACGTCAAGGACTTGAAAACAGCCTTGCCCATCAGAGAACGTGTGCCGAAACCCAAGGCCATCCACGGGAGATGATGAGCACTCTGCCCCCTCAGACCTTGGTCTGTGACTTGAGATTTTCACCAGTCCAAACTTGGGGAAAATATGGACCAAAGGCTCTAAACCTCAGGGGCTGGAGGGCATGACCAACTCTGCCCTTTCTGGGCATGACCACCATGCCCACTGCTTCCTTGCCCAGTGACAGCGGGTTTTTATTGCTCCTGGTCTCGGGTCACATCCGGAGGGCAGGCCAGGGGTCCGCTGAGGTTAGGGGAGTCCGCAGGTGACCATGGACAGTTGGTGCCTGGTGCCTGGTGCCTGCAGAGACACAGCTGGGGCTCTGGTCACCCAGCGCTGTCTCTGCTTCCCTAGCTCACCAGCACACTCTTCCTGGGCCCCATGCTGGGGTTGCCAGATTAGGCGAAATGCCAGATGCCCCCGCTGAATGTGAACTGTCAGGCCCTGGACTGGCAGAGCTGGGGCCTGCACTCCACACCTGCAGGAAATGCAGCATAGGCAATGCAATGTCTGGGGCAGTTCATGTTTATCTGAAACTTAAATCTGCCTGGGCTTCCCGTATCCAACCTGGTCCCCTATCCACCTGGAGATACCAGGTGCACGAGAACTAAAACCCAGCACAGAACGAAGTGTGCTGGACGCCAGGACAGCTGGGGTCTCCTCTGGCTCTCCGCAGGGCTGGGACAGCTCATCTGCAAAATGGGGGTAATATCTGGGGACAAGAGGGTGGGGGTGTTGCAGCTGACATTTAATTAGGGATCAGAGACATGCCAACAGCATGCTCGCCATTCTAAGGACACAGGGTGGACACTACCAACATGCCCAGCCTTGGTTTCTCATGGGTAAGAGAAGGGCATCGGCCCCTTTCCACTTAAAAACCTGATGATGATTCTGGGCGCCTGCCTGGATCCGTCACGAAGAATGTGTTCACGGAATTGCAACTTGTCCTACCAATGGCCCCCTCAACACAAAAGGAGAAAGGTAAATCCGCAGCCAGAGGAAAGGACCATGTCCTGCAGCCCACGGCCAAGCCTCGATGAGCTTGGCACCAGCTTCCCCTTGGAATGAGGCCACTCTGCTCCCATCATGCGGGAATTAGAGGCTGGCGACACGCTGATGCCCTGGCCCTGCCGTCAGGATTATAACCTGTATGATTAGAATGTGTAAGAGCAGATTTTATCGGGATAATAAAAATAAAAATGATCAAAATGGAGTCGGAACCCAGCCAAAGAGGGAGCATTGGAGGGAAAGGGTTTGAGGCTTTTTGATTTTTGAAGCAGGCCAGCCACGTAGAGGATGGGCCGATCTCCTCCCTATGCCCCCCGCCAACACCTCCAGCCATCTGTCCCTGCCAGCTCCCTGCCTGGCTAGCTTGCTTCCAGAAATATGGCTGTCTAGAGTCTAACGGGGCACACCGGGAGCCTTCAAGAGGAGTCCCGCTCCGGGTGGGCAGAAGGGCTGGGGGCAGGGGGAGGCTGGGAGGGCCTGGACCAAGGAACTGGCCAAGGACGCACGGCTGAGAAGGAACATCCAAGGAACGTCCAAGGAAGCCCAAGGAGGGCTTCTTTCAAGTGCTGCCTGATGCCACGAGCTCTGGGGGAGGCACAGAATCAAAGGGTCACGGATTCATGCCTCGTCCACATGCCTTCCTCCCAAGCATACTGTGGGACATTAAAATCCTCAGCTCACCCCAGGAGCGCTATATTTGCAGCACACGGGGCTATCCACAGAAGCGTGGGTTCACAGGGTCACACAGGGCGGTGTGGGGAGGGCTTGCAGCTCAGCTGCTCCAATCTGCTCATTCTACCTAAGGCAGCAGGGGCCCCGAAGCTGTAACAGAGCCGCCAGCCCAGATCTTCCCTGAATGGGCTGGTGGCCTCCAACCTCACCCTCCTGCTAGGCCCACATCCCTGAATCCCCAAGCAAAGGCGGGGCTCTGTGGGTCCTTCCACCAGCCCTGGATTCAGAGCTGCTCCCAAGGGTCCATGCAGGGCAAGGGCCCAAACACCTATGTTCTTCAAACCCAAACACCCACGTTCTTCAAGTTTGTGGGCAACTCTGATGCCCAAAAACTCTAGGGAAGGCAGGGAAATGGAGCCCGAGGACCCACCCCAACCCCTTCTTCCAGATGGGGACTCTCCTCCTGACTGAGCAGGTGGGCTACACAGAAGGGGATCACTCTGGAGGGCTGGGCTGTTGAGGGAAGCTGC
Organism: Callorhinus ursinus; assembly: GCF_003265705.2. NCBI lineage: Eukaryota > Metazoa > Chordata > Mammalia > Carnivora > Otariidae > Callorhinus > Callorhinus ursinus. Next base: position 731,254 of record NW_027397112.1, on the reverse strand, counting down.
CCCTCGAGGCCATGGGCATGTGTTCGGGGACTAGGGGTAACCGGGGCAGCACGTGCTTTCTGGGGGCCTGGGCGAGCACAGTGGTGGCACCTGCCTGGCCTGCCAAAGGTGGATACCCAGAGTGGAGGGATTGGAGGCCTCAGGGGAAGAGGAGACAGCACCCAAACTTGAACCCCTTCTCTGCAGTGTGCCCCCAACCCATACCATTCACATGGTGCCTTCTGATCAGATTTGGGGTTTCTTACACGAAATAATCAGATCACAGGAGGCGTTAACTGGATTAAGCAGACGGCTTCCAAGGGACGCTGGCTATGAGTGGCTCGTCAATAAGCAAGCATGGGGGCCTGGGCGTGTGACAAGGGCTGGCTTCCAACCCCTTCCCTCCTGGGGCAAAGCAGGGTGACAGGGTGCTTGGGGGGGGTGGCTGGGCTCCCTGGGTCCTCAGCCGCCTCCTAACTTGTCCCCATCCCCTCACGTACCACCCACCCCAGCGCTACCTCAGTGTCCTTCCTTCTTAGAGCATGGACCACATGGCCAGCTCTGTGTTAGACATGTTGCATTTTAACCTTTAACCTCCTAGAAAACTTACAAGGTCAATTTAAGCATCTCCATTGAACAGAAGGAAAAACAGAGGCTTAGAGGTTAAGAGAATCGCCCCATGATTCATGGTTAAGAAATAAATCTGGGATTCCAATCCAGGTCTGTTTGATATTATTTCCATCTCAAAAACTGTCCCCCCAAACCTAGCCTTGGCCAATTCCCCCAACTCCTGGGTCCAGCTGTGGCCTGTCCCCACTTGCCAGCATCTGAGGCTAAATGTTGGGCAGGGGGAGGCAGTGTTGGTACGGATCTGTGGGCTTCGGTAAAGGGGTCACGATGCCTGAGGAGCCCCCTCCCCAAACCCAGCTGATCCCGACCCACAGTGGGCTGGGGCACCGCCCTCCCTGTGGAGAACCTGAGGCCTGAGTCACATGTCCTCAGGCTGTCCTAGGTCAGATACCTCAAGGCAGCCATGCACACCTATGCACACACCCATGCAGACATACACAGAAAGACGCATGCGCGCGCGTGCGCGCGCGCACACACACACACACACACACACACACACACACACACACACCCGCAACAGGCCCACTCCTCCTTCCTGCTTTATTCCCACCCCCCAGCACTTACCAGTATCTAGCATAGAGAAATTGTACCTAACTATTCTGCTAGTAATTTCCCCAGCCAGAATGTAGTGGCCACGAGAACAGGGATATTTGCCCATTTCTGCTTTTTCTACGACTGCATCCTCAACTGCTAGAACAGTGCCTGGAGTCTAGAGATGTTCAATTAGCATTTGTGGAATGAACGAGAACGCAACCAAGCTCATGAGAGTGGCGGGTGTCGAGGGCCTGGGGCAGTGGGTTAACACTGTGGGCGGTGTGATTCTCTCGCCCTTGGCTCCTGACCGAGGGTGGGCCCATGGACACTGGGGCACAGTCTGGGGGCCATCACAAGGCTCCAGGAACGTAGGTAGTAGGGCCGGCTGGAACGGAGGGGCCTCCCTGGTGCCGGCGTGGCCCCCGCTGCTGCCAGACACCCTGTAGGTATAAGTAGCCGCATCAGCAGCTGCACGTGTAGCTCTCAGCTCTGCGTGTGACCGGTCCCTGGCCGCTGCCTGCTACAAGGACATTGCCAGGATAGCCTATAAGGGTCAGCGAAATGGCCAGCACCCCAAGCTGCTTCTTAATGAGGTGTGGAGTCAAGGGATCAGCCCTAGATGGCCCCAGCTGCTCATCATCGCCCCAGGGACTGGCAGGAAGCTGGGGTGCAGCGTCAGTGAGGGCCTGACGTCCCCCAGCTCTCCCAAAGGCCCTGCAAGGGCTCATCTGCCCCAGAATGCACAGATGCAGCCGTGAGCGAGGAGCTGGGGGAGCTGCAGACAGGCCCCATCCTGTCCGGCTCCCTGCTGCTCTGGAGCAGCCGCCAAGCAGCCCGGGGGCATGAGGGACACGGCCCAGGCGCAGGAAGCCCTTGGGACATGGTACTGAAGAAATCACAGGCCCTGGCCTTTTGGGGGGATAGAGGGAGCCCACCGAATCAGAGGCCCTCCCGGCTTCATGTTCTAGGCAGGCCTCCCAGCAGCCCCTGCCCGTGCCAACACACCTGGTCTGTTCTGGGCAGAGATGCACAGGTGAGGCAGCCCGGCCAGAGGCAGTGAGAAGTTTGCCAAGATGGGTCTTTTGGAGGAGAACCATCAGACCACGTGGAGCAGCAGGAAGAGCAGAGCAGGGGCCCATGGTGTGGGTGTACAGGCAAGGGGGGGTCCCCACAAGAGAAGGCATCTTGGCATGGTGATAAGGGATCAGAACGGGGTTCAGCACACCTGGTTTCGTCCCCACTCTGACTCCATCAAGCTGGGTGACCTGGAGAGCTTGCATGGCATGAAAGCCCAGGGGAGGTCCATACCTGATCTGGAGACCTTGGGCAGGTCACTTCACTCAACCCCCTTGAGCCTCAGTTTCCTTATCTGTGAAATGGGTGGGTAGGAATATGAAGTGAGGTCACCTGTACAAAAGCACCTATCCTGATGCACTGCATTTGTTTTCATTGCAGTTTCACATTACTGCATTTCCTCCCTGTCCCGCGTCCTGGCCTCTGAGTGGAGGGCCCTGACTGACCATGAACCTGGTTCTTACCGCACAGTTGTCTGGGGGCCCAGCACTCAGCTGATTCTGCTGCCCCCGCCCCCATAGGGTGATGAGGAACAGGGACAGGCTGGTGTCAGCCTCCACAGACCCTCCTGCCACCACTCGGACCTGGGGACTCTTCAGCCCTAATTCTCCCTCCAGAGCCTCCAGAGTCTCATCACAGCCTCGCTACACCTGATCAAAGGAAGCAGAGACATAGGTTTGGGGCAAGGGAGGCTGACCTTATCATCGGAGGCTGGCCACTTGCTTCAATCCACTCCTTGCCCAGAAAAACACGGGCAGGACCCTGCCCAATTTCTTCCTGCGCCCCTGGTGGGCAGTGGGGGTTCCAGGGACCATCTCCTAACCTACGCTGTGCCCGGTGCACCTGGTCTCAGCTCACCTGCTTTACACCTGTGCTCATTCCTACCAATAGCCGACTGCTCCTCATCACACCCTTTCCTCGAACACTTACTCTCCCGACTTTTGAGTACTTCCCACTCTCCCCCATCTCACGAGGGGGTGGGGCTTGCAGGGTGGGGCCTCCCCCGGTTCTAGCTCCCTGGTCCACCCCCCCCCCCCCGCCTGGCATGGGCCTCCGGCCTCTCCCACTGCTGCCACCAGAGGGAAAGCCGACCAGGGCGGAGGGTGAAAGCCTGATGCTGTGAGATTTCTGGACTCAGGACACAGGACACCCATGATCGAATCTCAGCCCGGCCATTTGCAGCCGTCAGGCTATGGGAAAAGTATTTAACTTCTGTGAATTCGGTTTTGTCAACCAGGGACCATAGCACTTGGCCTACAGGACTTTCTGGGGTTAGCCATGTAGCTGGCGGACACATGGCACGTGGAAGGTACAGAATTTCTGGAACCATGGGCTCACTGGCCATGCCTCTCCTCCAGCGTCCACCCCCTTGCAGTCTCCCTCAGACATAATCCTCAGAGGTACATTTTCATAGGAGTGTTTTTTACCTGCACTTTGTGCCTATTATTTCACTTCATTTTGATCGTATCCCTACCAGGCTAAATATTCTCCATCCAGCCTCACCTATGCGAACACCCTCGTTCCTCTGAGATCACACAGCCAGCTGGCGGCCGAATGACGCAGACCCCCGAAGGGAGGGGTGCCAGTGGAGGCCCTGCCCCAGTCCCAACCCCGTCACTGTGTGGGAGCCACCCAAGCACCTGCAGAGTGGAAGGGTCCTCTGGCGCTCAGAGGCTGCTCCGCTGGGTGCAGGGAGGGGAGGTGGGGAGCCCCAGAATCGAACCCCCGGCCCTCCTGGGGCAGGCGGCTCAGCTGCATGGGGCCGGGTGGGGCAACTCGGGCGGCATGGGCCTCTCTGACGGCCAGCTGGGGAGGCAGCCCCATGCATCAGCTAGTTTTAATTGTTTGTTCTCCAGCTTTGTTTATGAGGCGATAAAATCCCTAACACAGATAGGGCCTGCTCCTCCACCCCCACCCCAACCCCCTGCCTGGCTTGCACTCCCTGGGGATGCAGCTTCTGCTCTTTGTAGAAACCACTTGCTGAACTGGACCCACTTTAAAGCCATCATTGTCAGTAAAAGACCCTCCCAGAGAAGAAGCTGCAAGTGAAGTGTGAAGCTCTGGGTACGTAACAGGCATCACTGGCCTCTGCCTTTATAAGGGACTCAAATGGTCCTCCAGGGAGCAGCGACTCCACCAAGGACAGCCCCCCAACCGACATGGGTGCCCCCCCACCCTGGCCGGGGAGGCTGGGAGGGGCCCACACGGAGTGGTGAGCAGAGCTGGGTCCTGGCCGGGGCCTGCCACGGACTCTGAGCTGTAAGACCCGGGTGGCTGTCTATCTTCATTTTACACAGTAAAGGAAAGGGACCCAGCATTCGTGGCTTCTGCGTCTTTGATTTTTTTGAAATAGTGGACTCTTGCTTCAGATGACATCTTACAAGATCCCCAATAGACAAGACAGTAAGAAGAGACTTTTCTGGCTACGGAGCAAGTGGGAATGGCAGACTCCTTCCTCTTGGAAGAATTACCCTTTTCCTGTTTTTCCAATTGAAGTCTAGGAGCTTTCAGAAGGCTACAAGTGGGCCTTTAGCTTTGTGGTATCCTGCACAATGAGCTTGGCTCAGTGGTGTGTCCCCAGCTGTGCTTAATACGTGTGTGTGTGTGTGTGTGTGTGTGTGTGTGTGTGTGTGTGTCTATGGAAGGAGGAAGGGAGAAAGGGACGGAGGGCGGGGGAGGGAACACACATTAATCTTTCTTTTCCTCGAGTTTCAAACACAGCTCAAAACTGTTCCTCCACCCTGAGCCATCCTCTACCTCACGGGGCCCAGAATAACACTGGCAGCCCCTCTCCTTCCCCGAGGAACCCAGCCTGCTCCAGGATCTGGCGAGCTAAGCCCGGGGTCTCCAACATGGGGGCCCAAGGGCCCCTGAGCCCCTATGGAGGGGTCTTCTAGTGCACGCACACCCCAAGCCCGGTCTGCTGGCAGAATCGACACGCCTCACACACCTCTGGCCATTCGTCAAAAGTGCGTGGCTGGTGTGATTAATAAGGTAAAAATCCATTTGCAAGTGATACGGAATTCATAGCAGCCCTTTGTCATGTGTTTCCTCAAAGAGTGGTTGCTAAATGAACAGCCACTAGCAAGCAGGGTTCCCGGACTTTCTCTGGAAGTGGGTCTCTGTGCCAGAAAAGGAGCGCCATGGGTCCCACACGCCTGACCCCCTCTTTGCCATCCCTGCTCCCACCTCATTCTCCATCCCATCCAGGAATCCAAGGATGACAGCTGTCTGCTGGGCCAGAGGCCACATCTGGAATCCATTCTCTTCATTAAATTAGGGGCTGTTTCCCAAGCTCTGGCTCCCTTGATCCCCCAAAGCCCTATTCGTGCTGTTAACAAGGACAGTAATTTGTTCATTAAAAACGGGCTGCCTTCCCAACAGGCTGCCGCCTGCCCTCAGGGAGGGAGGAGGGGAGGCAGAATGGCCTCCGTCCCGGGGTCCCACAAAGGGCCTCTCCAGGGCAGAGCCCCACCCCCTCTGGCCACTCGGCCAGTGACTCCAAGGATGCCCCGGGACAGTCTGGGGGCAGCTCCTCTCTCACTCCGTGACAGGGCTTTGTGGCCATCCAATCAATGCAGACAACTTGATCTGGCATGGAGTACCCGTGTAAACCACAGTCCATCAAGAGTCATTTATTGTCCTGAAAACAAACGGGTCCCTTCCCCCAGCAGCTGGCCCGTCCTGCCTCCTTCCCCCCCCCCGCCCCGGGCATCCTGCACCTGCCCTTGGAGCAGCTCAAAGCCACACATCCAGGGCCACTCACCCCTGTGCATTCCAACCTCTATCCAAGCCAGGCTGGCGCCACCAGGGGACAAGACAGGAGGGAGGGTCTTGTGCATGGTAACGGGCCAGAGAGAGGCCTCCAGGCCTTCAGACCCTGTCCCTTTAGTAATGACCTGAGTTTAACCACATCGACCCCTGGAGGGGTTGTACTGGGTTAGTGTCCCCAGAATACTTGTTTGCCCAGAAGCTCAGAATGGGACCTTATTTGGAAATGGGGTTGTTGCATTTGTAATCAGGTTGAGATGAGGTCCTGGATGAGGTGGGGCTTCTGATGGTGTCCTTCTAAGAAGAGGGGAATCTGAACACAGAGACACAGAGATGCAGGGAAGGAGGCCATGTGGCCATGCAGGCAGAGACGGCAGGCAGGCTTCTCAAAGCCAAGAGCACGGAGGGCTGCCAGGAGCCTCCTGAAGCCAAGAGAGAGGCAGGGGACGGATTCTCCCTCAGGGCCTCCAAAAGGAACCAAGTCTGCCCACACCGTGATTGTGCACTTCTGGGCACCCAGTTCGTGGTACTTTGCTGTGGCTGCCACAGGGAACGCCTACAGGTGGGTCGTGGTTTGGGCAGTGGGCTGGTTAGTTTTCTGTGTCAACTGGACTGTGCTAAGGGATGCCCAGACAGCTGGGAAGCATTATTTCTGGGTGTGTCCATGAGGGCCTTCCTGGAAGATATCAGGATTTGAATTGGTGAACTGAGTAAAGCAGATGGCCCTTACTGACAGGGTGAGCACCATCCCATCCACTGAGGGCCCCAGCAGCACAAAAAGGCAGAGGAAGGGTGAATTTGCTCTGCTGAACTGGGAGATGCATCTTCTCCCATTCTTGGACATTAGCGCTCTTGGTTCTCGGGCCTTTGGATTTGGGACTGGAAGCACACCACTGGCATTCCTGCATCTGAGCTTATACCCGGCAGACTGCGGGACTCCTCAGCCTCCGTCATCAGGTGAGCCAGTTTCTCTCAATAAATATACGTCTCTATATATTCTAGTGGTTCTGTTTCCCTGGACAACCCTGACTGATACAGGTGGGTTTGGGAAACTGAGGCCCAGAAGTGGGAGCGGTTCACCCTGAGGTCACAAGAACAAGACAGCAAGAGCATGGAGCCTGGAGTTTAAAGCCCACCTCCTCCAACTCCCCCCAAGAATCCTTCTATGTGTCCCAGAGATGGAGAAGGGACAAGGAACATGGGGCCCACACTCCAGCCATGCTGTTAGGAAGGTGGCCAGGGCTGGAAGGCCGAGCATGGGACGAGTGGAGACCATTCCTGCACACTGTATCCCCAGCCTCAAGTCCAGCCTCTGGAAGCGGGCCTCTACCAAAGTTCCTAGACTCTGAGCAAGGATCTCTGATTCCCTAGCACGCCACAGGGCGCTAATAAGTGAGTACAGGGAAGAAAAAGGGCCACAATCTTTCTAATGACATTCCTTTGCAGACTCCTCCTTTTGGATGCCAACTGGAAATGAAGTTGGATGACTTTCTTCCCATTCTCGTCTCTTAAATCCCAGGGACTCACACAGGTTGCTTTGTGTTTGCGTCTGGGCACGGCTCCTGACCAGGGATGTTTATGTGAGCCGCTCCTGACAGCTGGGGCCGGATCACTCTTTATGGTGGGGGCTGTCCCGTGCACTGTAGGGTGGTCAGCATCGTCCCTGACCTCCACCCACTAGATGCCAGGAGTACCCATGCCAACCTAGGACAACCAAAAATGTGAACATTGTCCCATGTCCCTGGGGGGGGGGGCAAGTTACCCCCAGATGAGGCCACCTTGCGTTGGTCCCCGTGGGTATAGACTCGGAGGCCTCCCCATCTGTGCAGAACAGTGGACAAGCATCCTGGAAGAGGGGAGACCCTTGCTGCCTGGTGATCTAGGGACCTGCCTTACAAAGGAGAAGCTTCCTGTCTGAGGGCCTGTCCAGGCAGAGGTTGGACCACCCTCTGCTGGAGAAGGGATTCCTGCTCTGGAAGGGAGGGTTCACTCTTCCCCCTGAAGATGCTAAAATGCTCTGAGCAGCTAGCCTGCTGATGAGACAGTGGAATGACTCCTTTCTCCTCTGAAGTGCAGCCACCGCTGGGCCCCAAGATGCTCAGCACGCGGGGACGTCCGAGACGTCACACCAGGCAGGATGGCCTTCCCAGAGTATCCGGGAGCTTGGGCCCCTGGGACCCTTCCGGCCCCCCAGCTCTGCTCCATGGCTCTGGGCTACCTACTTCCCAAACACTATCTCAATATCTTTACTCCTTAAAACAACCCTATTAGAGAAGTATTATTAGCACACTTTAAAGAAGAGGAAATCAAGGCTCAGAGAAGTAAAGAAAGTTGCCGGAGGCCACATAGCTCGTAGGTGGTAGAGCCAGGCTTCCCAGCCGGGTCTGGCTGGCTCCTTCGACACAGGCCCAAGCACACCCAAGACCCTGGGACGACACCCCCCCAACCTGGGCCACCTCCTGGGGTGGTCACAGGGAGCCTTCTTCCAATAGGAGCCCTGGGAAAGAGGTGGAGTGTGGAGACCAGGAGGGAAGCCCAGGACCTACCAACAGTGTCACCCAGCAGGCTCAGAATGGCCGGCCGAACGGGCGGCGGGTCCGCCCGAGACTGCCACATGCAGGGAGCGCCCGCCCCGGCCGGCTCCTGGCCTCGGGCGCCGACACGTCAGCCTCCTTGGCCACGGCGGTGTTTATTTCCAGGGCGAGGCCGGGAGCGGCTTCCAGGTGGGGGTCCGTGGAAGGAGCGTGCTCACACACTCTCTCTCAAGCTGCCCTCGGCTGTTGGTCAGGAACAGAGCCCCATTCAGCGTGTCCAGTGAACCCGCCTGCGTGGCTCACAGCCCGCGTTCCGGGAAGGGTGGAAAAGTCCATTCGAAGATGTACACCCGCTCCTGTCGGAGCCAGCCCCCCTCCCCCTTCGCCACATCCTTCCCAGCCTCCCCAGGAGGACAAAGCAAACACAGCGCTCTGGAGAGGGACCTGGCTGGCTCCGGGGGAGTCACTGGCCGCCGACACACAGTGTCCCAATAACACACACGCACACACAACACACAGCATCCCAAGGACCCAGTGGGTGCTGGGCTTGAAGGAGCAAGTGGTGGCTTTGGGATTCCTACTGACACCCCTTTTTCCTAGCTCTGCTGAGTCTGAGGCTGAAGGCTGGGGCAGCTAGCTGACTGGTGCAGAAGTCCAACGGAATGGGCAGGGCAGGATGAGCCGTTCCAAGGGAGGGGCCAGGGGAGTGGCCCAAGCCACTGGGTGACAGGTGGGTCTCTCACTGAGACAGCAGCACACGGGTGTAGAGCTCCTGGGGGCTCAGTTTAGGGGTGGTGCTAAGAGAAGGCCCAGGAGACATTCAAATGGAGATGTCCAGGTGGTCTGGGGCTCATCACATTTTGGCTCAGACACTTGGGCAGGAGCTGTCAGCCCAGCAATGTCCACCGAAGCCAAGGGGTGAGGGTGAGGGGTGATCCACATTTAGGGGACTGCCGCAGGAAGAGAAGGCCCCCAAATGGGCCTCGGAAAGGGAATTAGAGAGGCAGGAGGACCCCCCTCCCAGGGGGGACCATGAGGTTCTCAAAACCAAGAAGGGAGAGGTTCCCTTTGGGCAAGGTCAACTACAGGCCAAGAGGGCAAGTCTGTAAAAGGGTCCACTGGTCTTAGTGATGTGGGATCACAGGCAACCTTGCCTGGGAAGCTCCAAGGGGGATGGGCAGGGGGTGAAGGTGGGCGGGCAGTGAGGGAGGCGGGCGGATGGAGGGGGCTTGGCATGAAGCAAAGACAGAGAGAAGGGGCCAAAGCAGTCAGGAGAAATTGCTAAGATGTGAGAGACTTATTAGCAGGTGTGCCCTGCTGGGAGGGACCCATCAGAGAGAGGGAAAGGATGGGGGTGGGGATGACAGGGGGCACCCGAGCAGGGGAGCGGGGCGGGATCCAGGCTCAGGGGCAGGGCCTGGGCAGGAGCCCAGGAAAGGGGAGTGGAGGAGAGACATGGGGAGTAGAAGAGGTTTGCCGGGAGTCAAGTGCATTCTCCTCTCTTGCAGTAGGCAGGTGGGGCCACGAGCTAAGGGGTGGAGAAGGTGGCAGAGGGAGTAAGAGTGACTCCCAACCCTGTCCCTCATTTCCCTTCTCTCCCTTCCTGCGTCAGCCCGGCATCACCTTCCCTGGGAAGGCTTCCTGGCTACCCAGTCCCGGGTGGGTTTCCGGCGACTCCCCTAAGTTCCGGTCATGCCCCGCACCCCCCCCACCCCGCCCACAGTTCTGTTTGGGCGTCTCGGCGCTTCACCACCACTCAGCACGTGCTGACAGGTCCCACCCAGTCACCAGCCCGTCGTGGCACGCTTGGCACGTGGCAGGTGCTCAAAATGCTTGTTGAGTGACTTACAGACCACCGCCTCTTCTCTCCACCTAGAGACTCAGGCTCGCAGGATTCACCAAGTCTGAGAAAGCTGACACCCCATTTCCTTGCCAACCCAGGGAGACCACAGAAAATTGTAGAGTTTGCTCTTTTTAGTTCCTGTGTTTTAAGGAAAACGAGACAAAAAAAAATCCACTCACACCAAACAAATAAAATGAGGCGGCCCTGGTGAAGTGCTGATGAGGTCTAATTAGCAGAGATGGGACTGTGTTGGTTTTCCTTTGCAAACATCCTATTTATTTGTGGGGCGCTTGGGGGGGCACGGCATGCTTGTTTCTTATTATTACTTTGCTTCACGCCTCGACTACCACAGACGCGCTCGTGATGAAAGACTGGCTCTCAGAGGCAGTACCCGGAGCCCAGGAAGCCAGCGGAGGCAGCCCCCTGGGGAAGTGAGACGTGGCAGGGGACGTGGCAGGGGGTGAGGGGTAGTCCGCTGAGCCCCTCTTCTGAGGTAGGGCTGGGGGAGCTGCTTGCGGGCTCCCAGATCCCAGAGGGACTGGGAGCAGGGAGCTGAGAGGGGCTCTGGGTGCGGGGCGGGGAATGATGAATGTCAGGGTTTCTACCTGCCGTGCGGCCCCCATCCACACATCACCTCCAGCCCTTACACCGACCGCGAAGGCGGGGACGGCTGTTTCTGTTTTGCCAACGAGGCTTGATGGAGTACCATAAATTGACTCATGTGATGTGGCTAGCGAACGGTCAGATTAGGTTTCTAACCCTGGTTTGGCTCACCCCAGAGCCCATTTCCTTTTGGAAAGCCACTATCTACTCCCCATGGAGAATCCAGAATTTCAGTCCAGAGAACGGGGAGAGAAAGGGGAAATCAAAGAAACAGACAACACAGTCTATCTGGTAAAGAACACTGGTACTCTTCGTTATGAAAACCCCGAGGCTGAGAGTCCAAGGAGCTGGTGAAGACGCAGTTAAGGGGAAGGTTCTCAAGGTCAAGTCCAACAGAGTAGCAACCGGACCAAGACGGAGTTAAGGATGCCACAATGAGAAGCACTGGGCTAGCTCAATAGCCAATGTTTTTGAGGGTCTCCAGTATTCAGGGCTCCGAGCTAGAGCATGAGGAGGACAGTCCCCGACTCCCTTACCTGTTCAACACTCTCCCTGAGTAGCCTCCCGTCCCACTTTCCCTGGGAGAGAAGGTACATCCCTAAGACCCACCACTAATTCAAGTGCCAAATAAGAGATGTGGACGGGAGTGGTCAAGAGTGCTTAGTAGGATCCTCCAGATCTTCAGAAAGGGAGGGAAGACCTGTCCTCCCCACCGAACAGTCCTGACATGAACAGACCCAAGTAGGAAGGCAGGGCTGCGGGTGAGCATAGGGGAGGTGCTAAGGACTCTTCTGCCCCATGTCAGTGTGGGGTTTTTCTCAGACACCAGCTGGGTGTCCTGCAATTCAGCTCAATCCTGGCACTACCTACCCGGAGACAGTGTCCAAGCCCACAGGTTAAAGGCTCAGTCCTATGAGACTGTCCCCCTCCCCTCTCCCTCAAATGCCAATCCCGAGTGCAGGTTGTCCCCCTGTGTTTCTGACCCACTGGCTATGATTGGCGGTTCTAATGACCCCCCCCCCCCCCCCCCCCCCCCCCCCCGCCTTGGGTTTGTTACCTTATAGAATTCAGGGAAACATTTTAGTTACTAGATTACTAGGATGTGGAGCTTCCGTGCCCTCTCCAAGCACCCACTCTCCCCAAAATATCCACGTATTCACCAACCTGGAAGCTCTCAGAACCTCATCTTTTGTCCTTTTGGGCTTTTATGGAGGCTTCATTACATAGGATGACTGATTAAATCATCAGCCTCTTGGTGACAGATTCAGCTTCCGGCCCCTCTCCCCTTCCCCGGGGGTCAAGGGTAGGACTGAAAGTTCGAACCTTCCAATCACAAGGCCGGCTCCCCTGGCACCGGCCCCATGCTTAGGTGCAATCCCAAAGGCACCTCATCCACATGGCAGAAGACACCTGTGCTGCTCTCATCCCTTTGGAAATTCCAAGGGTTTTAGGAGCTCTGTGCCAGAAACGGAGAAGAAAAAAATACACTTTCTTTCTGTAAATCCCAGTGTCACAGGTGCCCACTCTGAGTGGCTGTTAACTAACTTACTAACCAACTGTTAACTATCTTAACTATTCCCTGGCCTGAAAGCAGGGGAGGGTCACACTCATTCATTTATTTGTTCAACAGATGTGCATTTGTCCAGCGCGTCCCATGTAGCAGGTGCTGTTCCGGACATTTGGGATTCACACAGGGACCCTGAGAAAAATGTCCCTGCCCTTGAGAGGCTAACACTTTGGTGACAGGCACCAGAGTAAACAATACACACATTTCATTTGCAAGTGATCGAATATGTTGCAAGGGGACATATGATGTGAAACAAGAAAGAAATCAAGCAGCCAGGGAGGGGTCTGGGGGTGTGACAGCAGGGGTTGGGGACAGGTGACAGCTAGGCCAGAGCTTGCTGGGAAGGGGACACCTGGGCAAGCATGTAGGATAGAACCAAACAGCTTTCGGGGGGAGGAGTGTTCAGGGAAGCCAGACCAGCTGGCCCAAAGGTGCTCCCGTGGGGGCTGCATGGTGCGTGGGGCACACGGAACAGGATGGAGGCCACTCGGCTGACGCTGAGGGGCTCGAGAAGCAACAGTGCGTCAGATCTCATAGCCTCACAAGCCACAGTAAGGACGATGGCTTTCCTCTGGGGCTTTTAAAATTTTTTTATTTATTTATTTGCCAGAACGAGAGAGAGCGCACAAGCAGGCCAAGCGGCAGGCAGAGGGAGAGGGAGAAGCAGACTCCCCGAGGAGCAGGGAGCCAGACGAGGGGCTCCATCCCAGGACCCTGGGATCATGACCCTTCACCGACTGAGCCACCCAGGTGCCCCTCCTCTGGGGCTTTTATTTACGCTATTGGCTTTGGGCTCTGGCTTCTGTTGTTGTGTTTTGTTTTTGTTTTTAAAATGATATTTGACTTTGGGACAGTTTTAGATTACAGAGCAGTTGCACAGTTAGGACAGAGGGTCCCCAGCTGCCCCATCACCCAGCGTCTCCTATTCCTGGCGTCTCACACACTACGGCACATTGGTTACAGCTGAGGAACCAGCCTGGTACGTTACTATTAACTTCACTCCCGTGTATGCAGATTTCACTCATTTTCCCCTAATGTGTCTTTCCTGTTCCAGGACCCCATCCAGGATTTAGTTGTCATGTCTCCTCAGGCCCCTCTAGACACAGACAGTTTCAGACATTCCTTTTTCCTGATGACCGTGACAGTGTCGAGGAGCGCTGCAGGTATTTTGTAGAGTGTTTGCCAAATGTGGGTTTATCTGAAGTTTTTTCTCACGGTTAGGCTGTGGTTATGGATTTGGGGGAGGAAGACCACAGAGGTAAAGTGCCATTATCAACACATCGTATCAAGAGGATGCGTTATCAATTTGACTTCTCCCTGATGACGCTGACCTTGATCACCTGGCTGAGGGCGGGGCAAAGGGGGGGTTTACCGGGTTTCTCCACTGTAAAGTTACTTTTAAAATTCCCGGAGAGGGATCACTTTTATTTTGAAAGGATCACTGTGGCTACTGTTTAGTACTGGAGGTGAGCCCAGCAGCAGAGAAAATGGAGAGAAGCAGCAGGATCCTACACACATTGATAAGATAGATCCCGTTAATTAGATTATTCTGCTGGATTAGATGTGGGAATAAGGGGTTTGTTTTACGAGGTGGGAGAAATCATGCTTCTTGGCTAATGGGGATGACCTCAGAGAGAGAGGTGACAGGCCCTCTCATCTCTATGCACCAGAAGCTCTCCATATCCCAAAGGGGCCAACACCACGGACATCCTCCTGGAAACCTGAGAGCCTCGGAGGGCACAGGTGACGAAGCCCCTACTGGCGGGGCATGTGGCCCATTCCAGCCATCAACCAGCAGCTGTTAGGAGCTCCAAGTGGCTCCAAAGGCCGTGAGCGGGGCTGGGGCCGGTGTGACAGGACGCACACAGCTCGGCCAGGCAGAAGGGGGTGCCCACATATCCCCGGGCATGAACAGAAGGGGGTGCCCGCGTATCCCCGGGCATGAACAGAAGGGGGTGCCCGCATATCCCTGGGCACCTCCCCAGCCCTGAGATGTGGGAAGACATCCCATCTCCCTCCTCCAAGTCCTGGGGAAGGACACTGGTCTCTGGGGGGCACTGCAAGCTTAGGATGTTTTGGACCCACTGCCATCCAGGCATCTCCAGACAGGAGCTTGAATGGCACCCCCCCACCCCCGCCACCATAGGCTTCAGCAGCTCTTCAAAGTTGGCCATGTCCCCTGGAGAGAAAGAGAGGCCCAGCCAGGAATTTGGAGCACCCCGAAATGCACCCTATCCCCCCACTCCAAGCCCAGAAGCTGCTTGCTCCTTCCCGGCCACTGCAGAAAGGGGAAAGGTAATCAATTGGCTCTTCCGCTACCAGCCCGAATTTTGTCCCATCACACGTGCTAAGCGGCTGCAAATCCCAGGGACAGTGTGATTCTCACTATGTGGGTCACTCTCTGGGTCTCTGTGACTCCCAGGGCTGCTCTGGTACAATTAGGACGTTGACAGCCAGGAGAGCTGATGGCGCTGCTAATTTTCCCCAGAGCAGCTGTGAGGAAAGTAGACGTGCGTACTAATGTATGTGTTTATGCACAAATGTGTGTGTGCATGCAACCGGTGTGTGTGGCAAGTGTGTGATGTGTTGCTGTGTGTGATGCCATTTGGGTAAACAGCGTGTGTCCATGTGTGTTATATGTGTCCAGGAAGGACGAGAGGGTGTGTGTGTTCGAGGCTGGGGGAGGAATGCAGTGTGGAGGTCAACAGGGCAGGAGGGGAGATGCAACCCCCTCAGGATGAGCATGAGGACCTGTCAGAATCATGGGGAAACCCTCCGAAGAGGTGAAATCAGCTATGGGTCTCAATTCTGTACTTTCTGCACAGAGGGAAATTACATTTTACTAGAAATCCAACTAATCATGCTCCAACAAACGTGGTGGCTCAAAGTAGCTACCGCGTGGCCCAAGGTCACAGGTTGGAGGCAGATGGGTAGGAATGGGGTTAAACTTCAGGCTCTCTCCCAGCCCCTTCCCCCCCGGACTCAGTGCCCGAGGAGGGGGATACAGCTCATCTCTCTT
Organism: Callorhinus ursinus; assembly: GCF_003265705.2. NCBI lineage: Eukaryota > Metazoa > Chordata > Mammalia > Carnivora > Otariidae > Callorhinus > Callorhinus ursinus. Next base: position 715,700 of record NW_027397112.1, on the reverse strand, counting down.
TCTCTCTCTCTCTCTGCCCCCCCCCCGACACTGTGGAAGGGCAAAGAACCCTTCACCTGGGTTCAGGCTTCTGGGCTCTGTCCCTCCCTTTCCTGGCATTGGGCTGTGACCCCGGCTGCCCCTGAACCTCCCTCTGGGCAGGAGCGCCACCTTCAGAAGGTCTAGCCCACGTTGGCACCCAATACTCTCCAGAGGGACCATGATGAAGGCAGAGTTCCCTCTCTGGCCTGGTCAGGGCCTGCTCGGACCACCACGGGCGCTCCTCAGAGCCGTCTAGACAAAGCTCCAGACAAAGCTTCCTGTGCTGCAGCCAGCCCCTGCACCCCTCCCCGCTGGGACAGGTGCCTTCGAGGGACCCAACACCAGTCCCTCCGAGGCCACTGCTCAGGTGGTCAGTGGAACAAACACGGAGTCACTGAGGCCTGAGTCTGAGATCTGGCCCTGTTGTGTGCTAAGCAGTTGTGAGAGCCTGTGTGAACTGCCGAAGCTCTCTGAGCCTCAGTTTCCCCATCTATAAAGCGATGGTCCCCGTTCCACCCCTCACTGGGCTGTCTGCTGCCTCCCCCAAGGTGCAGGACTGGAAAGACGCCAGCAACGGTCTGCATGTTGTCGTAGCTCAGAAAGGGGGTCTCCTGTCCCTACTGCAGCTCTGTGGGATCCACGATTCCACACCCCTCTCGCTGGGATCAAGTCCTTGCTTGCCCTGGGGCAGTCCCACCAGCCTGCTCCCACCAGCTATGGCCACGCAGAAGGAGCACCCCAGAGCCCCCGGTGCAGGTGAAGGCGCCCCCCAGGCAGGACTCCGGGCTCTGCAGGACCCGGTCTCCACTGCCCCTCTCAGGAGAAGCGGGGAGCAGGACCCCGACACATGCTGCCGCTCATGGATAGTTTAAATACCGCACACCTTCCCCGTCTCAGGAGGGAGCCAGTGTTACCCATCAGCCACCAGGGAAGTCTCCCCACCGTACAGTTGTGAATTAAACATGCAGCCCTAATGAGTCGATTTTATTAGTTTGCAAACGCATTGAAGAGTCGTTATCAAAATAAACATCAATGCCTTTCACCCCTGCTGCAGGCTCTTCAAGCAGGGAAGATCAACCCAAGTATCCACTAGCCTGGACATGGCTGGGGGCTGGCCCAGGGGGGACCCCACCACCCATCACAGGGGTCAAGCCCCACTCTCCAGCCTGACTCCCGAGCTGGGGGTGCAGATGTGTGCACAAGGTGGCGGGGGGGGGAGCCCAGAGGACTAGCGAGACAAACAGTAACAGAGGCAGTGGACACTGGATGCTTGTTATAGATCAGGCTCCGTGCTCCATGTTTTCTGATCTTCCACTAACCCTACGGGGTAGGAAATATTTTTCTGGGTGAATACCATTTTATAGATGAAAACACTGAGGCACAGAGTCCTTTCTCCTGCTCAAGGTCATGCGGGGAGCAGGGGGTGCAAGCCGGCTGATAGCATCATCCAGGCTCCCAGGCTCTGCTTCTAGGGACCCCCCAGACCCACTCACAGTCCTGAGCGTGGCTCACACAGTGGCATAAAAGACTTAGATACCCAGGAGACTCTCCTGCTGAGTTAAGTGAGGACTGGGTGAAAGACAGCAAGACTAGTTCCGCCCCCCACCCCCAAAAGATCTCCATAATCCTGTGGCTGGGCAGGGAGATGCACAGGCTGACCTTTGGAGGAACCCACCCTCCCAGCCTGTCTCCCTGGAGACGCCAGCGAGTCTCCTGCTCACCTCCCCCTGCCCCGGCCCCAGGCCCCTGGAGAGAGATGGTTCCAGGCTGGAGGAATTAGCCGCCAAGCCAGCAGGACAGGGACCGCATTGTCACACTCTGCAGTCCGTGCTCTCTTTGGAAAGGATGTTCTAATCCCATTTCATCCGCTTTCCATGGCTGTCAGCTGTTTGCAGGCATTTGGGAGGCAGGTTTCTGAAATTGGAGCCATTGTGAGGCCCCGCCCGCCCCTGCCCCCATGGCAAGTGCTCCCCCATCCATCACGCTGTCCTGGACCCTTTTGTTGGCCAGCCCAGCCCCATCCACTGGCATCTCGGGTCTCGTCCCCCTGACAGCTGCCCCACCTTTCCTTCTATTTGGGGCCCACAGCAGGACAGGGCCCCCTGAAAGGAGGAGGAGGGGGGACCCTGGAGGCGGGGGTGGGGGGGGACCTCCGATTCCCTAGGGAAGGAATTAACTAAGTTTCAGCTACCTCCTGAGACTGAGGGTAGTGGGAAGGGATCTCTGAGAAGCAGAGGGACCTGTACTTAATTTACTCTCCCCAGTGCAGCACAGAGATCCAGCTACTAAAACCAAAACAAAAGAAAAACCACTGCCCCCAGCCCCTTGGCACACAAGGTGCAGAAGATAAAGCGTCCAGGCCAGCCTCTGCCCTTCCCCACCCTACCTCCCACCCCTCCGCCCTGTGTTTTTTAAAAATTCAACTGCATGTGGTTTCCCAAGTCAGGGAGCCATGGCCACCCCAGTCTCCAGGCCTCTGCTCAGCCCGGCGTGCCCGGCCGCCTTCCCCTGATGGTCTGGTTCCCTCCCCACCTCATAACCCAGCACAGGTCTCATGCCTCCAGAAAGCTTTCCTACCCGACGATGGGCCACAGGTTCTCCTGAAGGACCCTCTGATGCATCTTTCTTACCACCTGAATGAAATATCCTATGGGATTTAACTGGGTGTACCTGGTCCTCCCCAGACTAGACTATGAGTTGAGGCCAGACGAACTCAGGGACCACAAGGCCTGTCGTCCCGGAAACAGGGTTCATAGAGGCGGGACGTCGACTGTTCAAATCTTACCTGACATGGGATGAGTGCTCGAATTATGTGCTGGCCAACGCTCTCATTGCTATGATTCTTGTTCTCATTTTTATTTCTCCAGCTCCTGAAACCATGCCTGGCGCACACTGAGTACATACTTGATAAACATAAGAACTGTTGACCCTGTAGTGTGGGATTCTATTCAGAATCTTAGAAAGATAAAGTAAGAAGAAAGCCTTTAAAATCACTGATGGAACACTCTCTGTTGTAAATGACAAAGTCACTTGTCCAAGGCCCCCGAGCTGGTCTCTGGCAGAGCTGAGCCAAGAGCCTAGAGCCTCAAGTCCCACCAGTGCCCACTGCCCGGATACCCTCCTCTACATAAGCCAAAGTCCACGCAGACCATATGCTCCTGCAGGGCAAAAATCTTTACAGGTGTCTTTGCAGAACTCGGTCCTCGGTGGAACACTCAGAGTGTGTTAAGGCACGAGGGAAAACACACACTCTCCCCAGGCTCTGTTCCTTTCTCCATGTCATTCTGTCCACCACCCGTGACCCCAGGGCCTCATCAGTGGCTGTGCGGGTTGGTCTGGAATAAAGCTCCCAGCACAGCAGCTCAGCGACACCAGGATGGGAGAAAACAGGGTAGTGGGCAAGGTGGTCAGGCCGCCCTTCAGAAGGCACGTTTCTAAGCCATGGTCATATGAAATAAGCAACACATAGACACACACACAAACACACATATGCGTGCACACACATGTGCACACTATACACAAACCTGCATACGCAGACATGCCCACGCACGCGATGTACACCCATGCCCCCCCATACCTACACACGTACACACAGGTACACACACACACTTCTTCCCTCTGCATTCCCGCCTGCCGGGCTGCATGGAGCAGGCACTTCCGGGAATGCTACGAAGGGACCAGAAAGGCAAGCCGCTTGGATGTTCCCTTGCAAAGCATGGCCAGGACACTGCAAACCCTGCACTCTGCTGCCCCAGGCTTCCCAGCGCTGCTTCCCTGCCTCGTGCGGCCCTTTCTCTCCTAGGCTGGGCAGCCTCCCCACGCCCTGGCACTCGGCTCTCTTGGGCCGGCTCAGGGGGTGCGCACACGCCAGCTCAGGAAGGGGAACGAGCAGGAAAGAGGTTGGCCAGCATGACTTCATTTCACTTGGGCAGGCTGACTGGCTGCCTCCTGGGCCCTGGCCTGTAATTTTTAGCCCTGAGCATGTATGTGTCTTGGTTTGGCTTGGTTTGGTTTTGTTCTCCAGCCTGAGTTACCATGTGGCAGTCCATCCTTTTTCTAAGAGTAATGGAGTCTTAGTCGTGGGTGTTTGGTGCTGGGAAAAATTAACGTTCCAAGATGATATAAAACAAGGAGGATAAGAAACTAGCCTTGAAGTACAGCTACTCTGGGCAGAAAAATAGGAGTCACAAGAAGCCCCTTTCTTCCTCAACCCAGTCCTTAAAAGGTGCGCCCGAGAGATGGTGGGCAGTGCTCAGCTGGGGTGCAGGCAGGGCAGTGTCCTTCCAGGTCTCAAGCGGATGGGATGGGGCACCCCGGGAAGGGCTCAGATTCCAAGGCTCAGGACAGCGAGGCCCCTTTGCAAGTGGGGACAGCTGAGAACGGAGGGGGTGGGCAGGGCGGGCAGAGTGGAGAGAAAGGGGACTTGCACAGTTAAAGGAGACAGGCACGGATGCCCGGAGCCTGAGCAGCCTGGCGGGTGGGGGTGGGCAAGACAGCGGGCCTCGCACCCAGAGGAGGCGGCGGAGGGCAGCAGAGGGTACGGAGCGGGCTCAGGAGTGAATCTCAGGGACACACGAGGGACCCAGTCCCCTTTCTGATCCTCGCTCTGGGAGCTGCTAAAGGGGCTTTTCTCTGGGGAGTTTTCAGGGGACCAGGATCATTTCAACTCAATCTTGCTCTAAGGCAAGTGAATGAACCCAGAGGAGGTACCCTGGGGTCCCTTCCAGCTTGTGGCTCTGATTTCAAAGTCCAGGCCAAGTGGGGAGGAAGGTCCCGGGTAAGGCCGCCTGGAGACCTCGTCCACCCAGCTGCAGAGGGCTCCCCATGTCCAGCTTGGCTGGTCTCTGGGGGACACGGAGCTTGGTAGGGGGGGTCGTCTCTGCTATTTGCGTTGTTCTCCTGAATGATTTACCATCCCTGGCAATGTAACCTCTCCTCCTGGTGAATTAACTGGCTCTTCTGAAATCATAAATAATTAGTGAGCCCATCCTCGATGCCACTTAACAGTTTGTGTTTTCAAAGCACTTTATGCCCATTAACTAAAGAATTCTTGATGTGTCTCCAGGAGAAAAGGAGAGGGAGCCTGAAAAGACCTCTGGAAGTCATCTCTTCCATCCCCCTGACTCTGGGCAGGATTGTATGAAGGACATAAAACAAGCTAACAACCCTGTTTAGAGAAACCATCAAGATCGAAATGGCCAGGATAAAACAGAATAAAGAGAAACAAGTCCTAACCAGGGCAAGCTGCTCTCTGACGAGTTAACCGCTAGACGGAGCCCAGCATGCCAAGAAGCCAGAGAGGCCCACGGAATGTGGTGGGTCAGGGAGCAAAGCCCGCTAAGGGACAGAGCTGTGGTTAGTTTAATCCACGGCAAACCAGGGAGACCGTGATCCAACAAGCAGGTTTCCTCACCTGCGAGTAGGGAAAATGGTAATTTGCTAAGGAGACCTATTCATTAGTCTGCAAATGACGCAGTTCAGATACTTAGGTATGCCCCTCTTAATTAGCCCCCTACCTTTGCCGGGCCACATTTAAAGGTTTGCTTCTGGCTGGGGGCAGAAATGGCCATTCAGGCATCTGCTGGTTCATTTACGACTGCCAAAACAAGATCCTCCTGGGGGGGCGGCAGTAGGCCAATCTCAGGGGCTGCAGAGCCAGCAGGAATCATGGAAGCATCGCTCCTTTGCCCTTGCTAGAGTCTCAGACACTTAATTTTAGAGTGAGGGGCTCCTGAAAGTCTACTGTGTGTATAGCACAGTGCTGAGAAAGGAAAGGAACAAGGAGGAGCCTTCACCTCTGTCCTCTGAACACAAAGGGCATTTCTCTCCAAAATCTACAGCCCACCTCGTGCCCAGGAATGGGGCAGCAGGTGTGTGAGTACGGAAAGCAGCCCCCGCCCCTCGCCTCTACACTCATGTTCCAGGGGACATGGGCCAAGCAAGAAATCTTCTCCTGGGCAGGTACCTTCCCATTCTTCAACACTGCTGCCATTGTCACTAAAAGCTGCTTCCGGAACCAGCCAAGTAGACTGTGGCCAGAGCAACCATCCCACAGCTAATGACAAACTCTGGAATGCATCCATAGAAACCGACTACCTGAAGGCCCTGGAGAGTGAAGCAAAGTGGGCAGATTCTGGAGAGGACGTGATACATGGAAGAAGCACATGGCCAGTGAGTTTCCTGGGGTTTTTTTATGGCTTTTAACTTGAGGGCAGGCTGACATCAGCACCTCACAGAGAGCTCAAGCCCCCACAGAACAAAGATACAGTCATCAAAACAGTAAGGACAGACACGGAGACCGAAGGAACCAAGGTGGTAAGAATTAAATCCGTACGTCTATGGCCCAGTGACAAGACTGCGGAGAACACTCAATGGGAAAAAAATGTCTCTTCGACAAATGGTGTCAAGGCAACTAGATATTCACAAGCAAAAGAATGAAGTTGAACTCCTACACCACACCGTATACCAATATGGACACAACATTTAAATATAAGAGCCTAAAATATAAGACCTAAATATAAGAGCCAAACCATAAAACTCTTAGGAAAAAGCACAAATTTTCATAATCTTGGATTTAGCAGTAGATTCTCAGATGTGACACCAAAAGGAAAAATAGGTTGAACTTCATCAAAATCAAGGGATATTATTAAGAAAGTGGAAAGGCAATCTAATAGAATGGGAGAAAATATTTGCAAATCATTTATCTGACAAGGGTCTAGTATGCAGAATATATAAAAAATACTTACAACTCAACAGTATGATTTAAAAATACACAACAGGGGTCGCCTAGGTGGCTCAGCCAATTAAGCGTCTGACTCTTGTTTTTGGCTCAGGTCATGGTCTCAGGGTTGTGAGATCCAGCCCCGTGTAGGGGCTGCTCAGTGAGAAGCCTGCTTAAGATTCTCTTTCTCTCCCTCTGACCCTCCCACCACTCATGCACGTTCTCTCTTAAAAATCAATAAAATATTTTTAAAAATGCACAAAGAACTTGAATAGAAATTTCTCCAGAGAAGACACACAAATGGCCAACAAGCACATACAATGATGGTCAACATCGTTACTCATCAGGGAAATGCAAATTAAAACTACAGTGAGGTGCCACTTCACTGAGAGCTGTAATTAAATTAATTAAACAAATGAAACAAATAATTAAACAAACAGAATATAATTGTTGGTAAGGATGTGGAGAAACTGGAACCCCTGTACCTTGCTGGTGAGGGTGAAAAATGGAAAACAGTTTATCAGTTTCTTAAAAAGTTAAACACAGAATTACCATATGACCCGGCAATTCCACTTCACCGAACGAACTGAGAACAGATACCCCAACAAATACATGTACGCGCAGGTTCGTAGCAGCACTGTTCACAATAGCTAAAAGTGAAAACAGCCCACATGCCCATTAACGAATGGATAAACAAATGTGTATACATACAGTTGAACATTTTTCAGACATAGACAGGAATGAATTTCAAGCACATACTACAATGTGGATGAACCTCAAAAACGTTAGGCCCAGTGAACGAAGCCAGACACAAAAGATCAATATTGTTTGACTCCATTTACATGAAATACCCAGAATAGGGAGACCTCTAGATACAGATTGCTGGCTGACGGTTGCCACCGCCTGGAGGGAGGGGAAATGGGGGACAACTGCTCTGTGGGTACGGGGTTACCTTTTGGGCTGATGACAATCTTTGGAAACTTAGAGGTGGTAGTTGCACAACACTGTGAAGGTACCAAAAATGCCACTACATTACTCACTTTAAAATGGTCAATTTTATGTCATGTGAACTCTAGTAGAAAACTCAGAGTCTTTTTGGTCTGAAGTATAGAGAAGAAGGGGCAAAGACAGCCAATGGGAAGTGGGGGATGAATCCTGGAGAGGAGAGAACCAAAGGAAGAACCCCCAAATTCTGTGCAGAGACTCTACCCAAGTCTCTGACCCTTTAGCCATGCACGCCCAGGGCAGCCTGCAAGTAGCCCAGCTGAAGATAAGAAGAACTGAATGGACACTTGGGCCGCTGCCCTGAGAGGGAAAGAGAGCTTGTTGTGTGAATCGACTAAGTTCATTCCCAAAAAAGCAAAAATACAATCAACACTCTTTGAAGAAATATAACAGAATCCAGGCTCTTCATGACTTAACAATCACAATGTCCAGGATACATTCCAAAATTACTGTACATACAAAGAACCAGGAAAATACAACCTATCCTCAAGATAAAAGATAATCAACAGAAACTGACCCTGAAATGACCAGATGTTGCAATTAGCTGGCACTGGCCGTAAAGTAGCTACTAGAACAATTCTCAATGAGCTACATGACAACATGCTCTTAGTGAATGAAAAGACTGTAAATCTTTAGAGAGCTAGAATACAGTATATTTTAGAGTGTATAAAGCCATATGGAAATCTTGGAACCAAAAAATAAAATATATGATGGGTGCCTGGGTGGCTCAGTTGGTTAAGTGGCTGCCTTCGGCTCAGATCATGATCCCAGGGTCCCAGGATCAAGTCTCACTTTGGGTTCCCTGCTCAGCGGGGAGTCTGCTTCTGCCTCTCCCTCTGACCCTCCCCCCTCTTGTGCTCTCTCTCTCTCTCTCACTTTCTCTCAAATAAACAAATAAAAATTCTACTTGTTTATTTGAGAGAGAGAGAGCACGAGCAGGGAGGAGGGACAGAGGGAGAGGCAGAAGCAGACTCCCCGCTGAACAAGGAGCCCAACAGGGGACTTGATCCTGGGACTCCGGGATCATGACCCGAGTCAAAGGCAGTCGCTTAACCAACTGCGCCAAACAGGCACCCTAAATAAATAAAATCTTAAAAAAAAATAAAACATATGAAATTTTAAAATGGATGGACTTGGCAGTGGAATGGAGACAACCGAAGAAATAGTGAGCTTGAAAACAGCTCCTTACTCAATCTGAAGAACAGAAAGAAAAAAGATGGAAAAAACTGAACAGAGCCTCAAGGACAGGTGGGGCAATATCAACACATCTCACGTAAGTGTTACTCAAGTCCCAGAAGGAGAGAAAAGAGAGAGTTGGGCTGAACAAAAATATCTGAACAAAGAGTGGCAGATGTTTCCCCAGATTTGGTGAAAGACAAATGTACCAATTCAAGAGGGTCAGTGAACACCAAGCAGGATAAATACAAAGAAAATAAAACCACGTCTAGACACAGCATAGTCAAGCTTCTGAAAACCAAATATAAAGATAAAGGGCGCAGAGGATTTCATGTCCCCTTCTCGGCTACGCCGGTTTGTGTGTCCCAGAAACAGAACAAGGAGGACTCAGCACAGCCCTGGCGGTTCAAGCCACATGTCCTCTGGAGTCAGCCTCCCACTGCCCTCCTCCTATAGTGTGCAGGGGATGCTGTGCTCCAAATTGCCAAACTTCAGAAAGCTTTTCCCAGTTTCATTTCTGCTCAGCCACGGCCAGTAAGTGCTTTTCTCTCTGAACAGAGAGGTCAACTACAGGGGGAAAAAGCCTTTTATCACGGAGATACCCAAAAGTCAGCACTACATTGGAAAGGGGACCCAGGACCCTCCCTCATGCCCCCACTGTCTCCATGTGCATACTGAGGCTAACTCCCCCAGCCAGATGCAGAGGTCTCTACTCCTTCCGTGGTTCCCTCTTGACCTGCAGCACAACCCTCTGGATTATAGAAACTGGGGCTGTGTCTACGGCTAGGACAAGTCCTCTGAGCTCAGGGAGGAAAGTAATAGTCCTTGGTCTTTTTCCTCTTCTCCCCTTGAATGGAGGGAGGCAGAGAGCCCTGTGACAGGTACCGAGGCTGAAATCCTGCCATTATATCACCTGGTTGGGGAGGGGGTGACTTGCAAAGGACACCTAGACAAAGCAAGGCGAGGTGATCCTTTCTTCCCATGCCTCACCCTCTCCTCCCAGGGGCAAGGGCCCCAGAAAGACCAGCTTCTTCAGGGGATCCCTTAGATCTAAGATGGCCCAAGAGCATGGGCACCACTCTGGCAGGGAGGGTGCTGGTTTTGGCTTTCAGTTTTGGGGAACCTGAACTCCGAAGTCCTCAGCTTGAAATTCCAGGCCTTGACCATTGACATGCTTCTCCCTTGTCATTCCCGGGAAAGGTAGCAGGGACCCAACCTCTACCTCCCCGACCCCGCGCTTGCCTAATGGTCCCACCTCTAGGCCTTTGCCCTGGCAGTGCCCTCTGCCTGGAACTTTCCTCCTGAGCTTGTGGCTCCACCTCCCAATTAGCATGCTTCTTGATGCTCCCAGTGCAAATGCTCCCTCTTCTGCAAAATCCTTCCTGACTCCCTCGGGGGAAGGTATCTCTTCCCCACTTGATTGTTGCTTCCTATTTCATTTTGATTTATTTCACAAACACTTACGTGCTATCAACTATACGCCAGAAGCTCTTCCAAAAGCTTTACAAAAAATAACTTGTGTAATACTTGCAACAGCGTCAAGAAGTACTGGCACCCCCCAATTTACAGATAGGGAAACTGAGGCTCAGAGAGACTAGGTTGCTTGCCTATTGCCAAGGAGGCAGTCTGGCCCAAAGGACCTACTTCTTATCTGCAACCTGAGTTCTCCACGGCTCGCTCTCTTGGCTAAACTGCTAGAGGCCCCAGTGTGTTGAGTAGAGGGATAGGGAGCCCCAGCCCTCTGCCTGGGGCCCACAGCAGGACAAGGCAGGAAGGAGGGAGGAGGCCTTGCCATCCCCCTGGAGAGCCACAGAGCTTGAGTGGGAGGAGGGGCTGTAGAAGTAGGATCATACCCTCACGCAGTTCAGTTCCCTCTCTGTTCCGTAAAAGCACGGATGAGTAGAGCGGGCTTTGCAGGGTCAACTCCACTGCACCCCACCTCCTCCCACAGACCCCGATGTTCTTAGCTCCCTCTCGCCGGTGGCTCAGGCGCTCCGTGCTCTTCCATGAAGTTTAATGAATCCATGCCAGGTAGGGACTAACCCTTAAATAAGTGAGGAGCTCCCCCAGGGGAGCTCCCGTACTTGTCCCCTGGAGAAGTCTCAGTTTCATTTATTTAAGGGGGTGATTCCATGCTCTCCTTCCTGAACAGACGGACCATTCACAAAGTCGGGCCTCTGGGTTGTCCCTCCAGGAGGAGGGCTGGGTGAGCCAGCGCGGGCCCCAGATCCTCCCCAGGCCTGTCTGCTGCTGGGGGCTGGGAGGACGTCTGCCCTCTGAGCAGGGAGAATGGGGATTCCAATGTGACCAGCTTCAGGCAACCAGGAACTTCTCCACACACACGCCATGAAAGCAGATGGAACCCACAGCACGTATTTGGGGAGGACCTCTGTCTTCTTAAGATTGACCTGAGACAGCATCGGCCGCAAAGGAGCACCAGTGCATCCCAAACTTTAACGTGTGTACACGTTACCAGGGGATCTTACCAGGGGATTCTGATCCGTCGGCTCTGGGGCAGGGCCTGAGATTCTGCATTTCTAACCAACTCCAAGTGGTGGAAGGTCCCCTCAAAGCAGAGCTGCATCCAAAAGCCCCGAATGAACCTGCCTTTACTCTGGGGAAGACACAACCCCAAGAGCGATGGTGGTGCTAATGCTGTTAACGGTCCCCCGTGTTTACTGAGCACCTACTATGTGCCAGGTGATCCAGGCCATCGCCGACCGAGGAAGGAGCACCTACCCAGTGTTGCAGAAGGATTTTCCTGATCTCCCTCAAAGAGTCGACAGGGAAGGAGGAAAGTGGACTTGGGGGATTAACGCCTTTTGGGCAATACGTACGGCTGCCCCATTTTACAGATGGGGGAACTGAGGCTGGGAGAGCTTTGGTAGCTTACTGAGGTCCTACGGCTCACAAGCAGCAGGGCCAGGATTCTAGCCAACATGTGCTCCGGCTCTGAAGACCGTGGGATTTTGTGCATGACTTCTCTGGGATGAGGAGACAGAAGCAGCAAGAACGGTACATACCAGGCAGGACCAGACAAGCAGGCCCCTGAGACACCGGGCTGAGTTCCAGAGCCCTCCCCTCCCTTCTCTCTGCCCTGCCTGCCCACGATGATGGAGACAATCTCCCAGACAAAGTTGGCGAACTTCACAGAGGAACTTTCTGTGCTTGCTCACCATTCGGCCTCACCCTGTCTTACCCCCAAGGCCTGAGGACAAGGGAGCCCTGGCCTTTTTGGCCCAAGGAGAGGTAGTGGGGGCCCAGGGAAGACAGCAGGAGGGAAAGAGGATCCTAGGTGGCTGGACTTTGCTGTTACAGACCGGGAAACCGAGGCCAGGAGAAGGAGGGGTCTCACCAGTGGGCAGGGCCGGCCTCCTGGGTGAGTGACTCATGCTTAGAGGGTCTATACCACCTCCCCTCCGCCCGTCCCTGGTTTGACACTCTGCTGTCCCCGTCTTGGAATTTTTAACGTGTTAACAAGTGACCCCCATTCTCATTTTTCACTGGGCCCCACAAATTATGTCACCCATCCCGCCAGTGGGTTAGAGATCGTGCCCGGGCTGGGCCCGATTTCCGAGCTGCTCTATGGTGTGGTAACTGGGCAGTGTGGAGCGAGACGGAGCGAGAGGGAGCCCCGTGTGGCAGGGCAGGCCGGGGCCTGAAGGCCTGGGGCACACAGAGACTTCCGGAGAGGTAGGACTTTCTGAGGGCCAAGAAAGTAACAGCCCAGAACGGTGCCTGAGAGGGGCCTAGAATAGCTCCCATGTCCTCCCCGTCTGTGGTGACAGACGAACGGGTTGGCCGGCACCGGGGACGGGAGGAGAGGGAGGAGAGAGGCCAGCTGTCTTCAGGGCCTTGGCCTCTCCAAGGCAACCACCACCAACAGCGCCCAAACCCTGAGGGCTGGGCGGATGCAGGGTGCTCTGCTATGCCAGCCTGTCGCAGGGTCTCCAAGTAATTAGAGGCAAGCCCTTGGCTTGGCTTTTCAGGGTTGGCCAAAGAAGAGAAGAGCCAAGCAGAGTTGATTCAGAAGCTCTGGCCTGGCCCGGAAGTCCCAGCTCAGAGGGGAGGCCTGGTGAGGAACCAATGCCAGACATTCATTCCTCTGGGGCCACTGTCCCCCCGGAGACAGGTGTTGGCATCAGGCATAGCTGAGGAAGGAATGTGGGCGCAGGAGAGGCAGAGAGGCTTCCTTAGGCCCGGCACATTCCAGGAAGACAGGGATGGGGGAGGGGAGAGTGCTGGGGGGTGCCGGGGGCACACCCAGGGGTCTAAGCCTGAGCCCCAGAGGCCGCTCTGCAGTGGTCCCGGGACTGGGGGCAGCAGGGCGGCGTTCAGGGAGGACCCTTAACCCCTCAGCCTTTCTCTGTCTTGCCATTCCTGGGCCCAACCGACAAGAGTCAGCACTGGCCAGGGACTGGGGATGTCCAGGGAATGTCTGTGACACTGGGCGTTTTCTGAATCAACTCCACCAGCCTGTTTTGTGGCAGAGGGGACGGTCGAATCCAAACTCGTGGGGGTTAAACAAATGCGTTCATAAACACAGGACCCTCCGAACGGGGCCTGGCAAGGGCTGAGCACTATATAAACGGTGCTATTAGCCACTCTCTGGATTCCAAATGCATTTTTACATCTCTGGAGTCAGAATGTATTTTATTGCAGATTAAATGGCAGTATTTTTTTCTTTCTTAATAGCGCATAAAAAAATGATGCGTCTCGTAATTGATGTCTTAAGGTCAATCAAACATGGGACAATGAGCGTACACATAGGAAGGACTGCATCTCTTCTCGCCACACCTCCCTCCATGTGAGTGGAGTTCTGGGGTGCCCTCGCGCACTCCGTTCCGTGGGAAAAGGCATGGAGATCTCCAGCTGCTGGATGGGGCAAGCACCCGGGTTCCCCGGGGAGGACGCTGCAGGGGGGTGAATGCAAAGTCATGGGCAGAGCTGTGACAGGCTGGCATAGTCTTTGGCCCATGGGGCAGGCACATGCCAGCGGTGGCCAGGGTGGGGAGGGGGAGACAGGGACCCTGCAGGAGCCCCCGTGACTCACACGGTAATCCTCCAACCGCTGGGCTCTGTGTTACGTCTGCTCCCACGTACTATCTCAGAAGATCCTCCCAACAGCCCCGTGAGTGTGAGGGAGTTTTGTCTGTATTAAGGCCACAGTTAACAGAAGAGGAAAACGAGGCTCAGAAAAGTGAAGTAATTTGGCCAAATTCATTTAGCCGGAAGGGGCCCAAGCTAGGCCAAATTAGGGGCCCGCCGTGGAAAGGGGGCCAGGCTGTTCTGTTCCTCCGCAGTTAGAGGGGAAGCAGGAGACAGAGAGAAGGCTCTCGGACAGGACCTCGGCCTCCCAGCATGGCGCGGTGGTTGAGAACGTAGGCTCTGGGTCTAGGCCTGTTCCTGAGTCCACCACCGATAAGCTATACAATTCCGGGCAAGTTGCTTGTACTCTCTGGGCTTGTTTCCTACTCCATACGAGGGGGAAAGTGTACTTCCTCACAGGGTTGTTGAGAGGGCCAGATAATCCATGTAAAGCGTTTAGAAGGACGTCTGGCTCCAGAAAAAGGCTCGGTCCCTGGGAGCTCTTATTACACAAAAGCTAACTGTCCAGAGTTAGGGGGCAGGCTCCCCCCCGCCACACTGCATGACCTCAAGTGTCTAGGGCTAGAAGTTGGGGCAGCAGAGGGGAGCCTAAGTCGAACCTCTTGGGGCTGGGCCCGGGAGCTTCGTGCCTAAACCAGCAATCGGCTGCCCCTGTCAGGAAAGGAGAGGGCGGGGCCTGGCGGTGGCCATCTGGACCGCCCCCCCGAGTCCCAACCCTGCGAAGTGCTATCCCAACACCCACACTCTGGAGCGACCCTGGGGCACACAGAGGAAAGGTGAGCAGGTGGCCCCTCTTCCAAACCCACAGCCCAGGGGCTGACTCGTGGTCCGCCGTCCCTTCCCCAGCAAAGGCCCTGGCTGCTCCATGGCTGACCCCCAGCGCCCCAGCTGCTGCTATTCCTCTGGCTCACGGCACAGCCGTCCTCTCAGCCGCCAATCCAGCTGATGTGCCCGTCCCCATGGCTCCCATGGAGCTGAGAAAGCAGGGTTGGAGGAATCGCAGCCCTGCCGTTGGCTTGCTCTTAGCTCAGGTGAAAACCAAAGGGCCACCCAACGCAGCAGGACGGAGCCTGCGGAGGGGGCAGCGGGACGGAGCCTGCGGAGGGGGCAGCGGGACGGAGCCTGCGGAGGGGGCGTGAAACCCTGAGCCCCAAGCTCTGTGGCTTGGGGCACCTCACTTGGCTCTCCTGGCCCCGGCCCCATGTCCTCCTCTACAAAAAATGAGGAGCCCTTTATAACCTGACCTCAGTGGTTCACTGAGTTCCCCTACGGTTGGGGACCAAGGGCTGAGGAGGCGTATGGGGAGGAAGACCACACACCCCAAATGCATGCGCTCATCCCCGACGTGGACAGGTGGGAGAGTCACCGTGCTTTTGCCTGCTGCCCCCCCCTGCTGGAGCTTCCACAGCTTCCACAAGATGGATGATGCCAAAGAGTGCGTGTGTCCTTGAGTGGAAGCACCCTCGGGGCCGGGGCCACATGTGAGGAGGCCACTGGAGAAACGTGGCCGAGCACAGCTCGACCTCCGCAGTCAGCCGCCACTAAGGTTGCACCTGCGACCTGTGAGCCGGCTTAGTGACAGAAAAGGATGAAAATGGAGGCTCTAGTCAGTGCACCAGGTCAAGAAGAAGAAGAAGAGAAAAAAAGGAACCCAGGCTGGACAAGAAGCTACACTGTCTGCATTCAGACAAAACCCAGTCATCTATGTAGAAAATCCAATGGAGTCTACAAAAAAGTTACTAGAACTAATCCTTCAGTCGGACCAAGTCACAGAGTGCGAGATCAACACGTCCAAATCAACTGCCTTTCTCTATCCTGGAGACAACTGTGAGTTGAAATAAAAAATAACATTTACAATCACATCAAAACCAGGAAATACTTAAGGAGAAATCTGACGAACAATGTACAAAACCTGTACTCTGAAATCCACAAAACGCTGCTGAGACACCGAAGAGCTACAGAACAGAGTGAAAATCCAATGTTCACAGGCCAGGAGACTCGACATGGTCTGGGAGTCAACACTCTTCATGCTGATCTGTTTCATCAATGCAATCCCAATCAGAAATCCCAGTGGGCTTTTAAGGGGGAAAAAAAAAATCTGATTCTAAAAAGCATAGGGAAATACAAACTGATTCTAAAGACAGATAAGCTGATTCAAAAATTCATATGGAACCATCCAGGATCTAGAATAACCAAAACAATTCTGAGAAAGAACAAAGTCAGAGAATGGACACTTCCAGGTTTCAAGACTTAATCCTAAAGCAAGAGTAAGCACGATACTGTACTATCGGTACAAAGACAAACAGAGAAATAAACCAGAATACAGTGTCCAGAAATAGATTCGCAGGTCTATGGGCGACTGATTTCCAACAAAGGTGCAGAGAGAACTCAGTGCTGAATGGAATGTTCTCAAAAAATGACCCTCGAACAATTAGATACACATTTTGGGGGAAGAAAAGATCTCTACTGGGCATAGACCGGTTGCTAAGAGCACAAGGAAACTTTGGTGATGATGCATCACCTTGATTTGGTGGTGACTTTACAAGTCATACATGTGTCAAAATGATCTAGTTATATACTTTTTATGTATGTGCAACTTATGATGTCAAAACAAAACAAAGCCCCTGGGGTCCCCCCAAGGAAGACGGGGGCTCCTCCCGCCCTGCAAGACCTAGGCTTCAAGGTCACCTCCTCTGGGGCAGCATTCTTGGGTCACCCCGCTGGGCCCCAGATCAGCTGGTCGCACCTGCACTTAGCGCCTTCCACACTGTCCTATAATAGCAGCCCCAGGCTTGATGTCTCCCTTGACCGTGAACAGTCTGAGAACAGGGACCTGCCGTGGCCTTCGCTGGATCCCAGGCACTGAGCCTGGCGCACAGTAGGTTCTTAGAAAATGCTCAAAGAGCAAACTGAGGCTCGAGGCTTCTGTTACCCACATAGTAGGGTTACTTTGGAGCTTCCAGAAAAAGCTGCTTCAGCCACTGATAACCTCACTGCCCGCCCTTCCTCTCCCAGGAAGGAGGCCCCTGGGCTGGCTTTTTGCTGCTGTTTTCTTTTAAGGAAGGACGTTGAGAGCAGCTTCTGGTGGTGAGGAAGGAAGAAAGGAAGGAGCGGTGGTCGCGTCCCTCTCGTGTGTGAGGCCGACCACGGTTCTCTAGCAGCAGGCAGGGCCTACCAGAGCAGAAGTGGCTCAGCACAGCCACCACCAAAGCACCCCGACTTCTCCTCCAACCTCTAGGCTAGACCTCCTCAAAGGATGGCCCCTGGACTCCTGGCCCCACCTCAGACCTGCCCCATCAGAAGCTCTGGGGTGCAGCCTGGGAATCTGCATTCTGGCAAGCCCTCCAGGGGACTGAATGCAGGCTCCGGTGGGAGCCCCACTGCTCTGGACCACCCTCTCACCTCCATCGCGAGGCAGGCTACACCTGAGCTCCAAGAAGGTGCTCCTGGGGCCCCAACCGTAAGCGTGCCCCTCATGCATTTGGCCTTCCCTCAATCCTCAGGTGCCCCAAGGCCCGGGCCTAAACGGGGCCACCGCCTTCCCCCATGTGTGTGTCGATATCTCAGAGGCATGTCTTTGCTTCAGCTCTGACACTGAGCCTGGGTTCAAAGGAGCCGGGCCTCCCTGAGCTCTTCCCCAGCAGATGTGCTAGAGTAGCTGGAGTTGGGGGCCTGCTCCCTGCACCCTGGGGCTGGACATTCCAAGTTCCTGGACAGACAATAAGTCCTAACATTCCAGGCGAGGTGGCAGGCGAGGCGCCCTGACAATGGGCCTTGTGTTTCTCCCCACGCCTTCCTGCGGGTGCTCTCAACCCGGGCTCCAAGGGAGGCTGAGCCATCAAAAGCACAGAGGTCCACCCGACTGGCCCTGCTTGCCTCTTCCCCAGGCCCAGGCTGAGGCCGGGGCCCTTACCACACCCATCTCACTCCCTGGGGCCGAACAATGGTCCTTTTGCCTGGAGGCTTCCAGCACCTTCCAGGTTCATCACCCACCAAAGCCTTCGGGGAAAGGGGTTAAATGCCAACACCTTTCTTCTTCCCACTCATGCCCAGGCTCTGTCTTCCTGCGGCCAGGGACAGCAAGCAGTGGGGCAGAGCTCTCCAGCCACCCAGAGTCACAGCCAGAAGCATCTCCCCTCTCCTCGTCCTGGCTGATGTCTGTTCATTAGTGCAATCAGATCATCACTGACAGCAGTGTATTTATTACTGCCCTGATGACAACCATTTTTCACCCAGTGATGCTCAGCCCTGTAATGAGCTTGGGGCAGAGCTAATGAGGAACTCCCCTCGACCCTCCCTGGCAGCTCCAGGCCTCACAACAGCCTGCCCCCAACCCGCCCCCTGCCTCCACTGGCTCTGCCAGGCCAAGGAGAAGGGGCTCCGAGTGGGAAGGTCAAGGGCCACTGGGCTGAGCCAGCCAGAGCTGTGTGAAGCCAAAAGCATGCTGCCCGTGGGGAGGAGACTTCGAGGTTGACTGAGCAAGAAGGCCTGAGTGCTGGGCACGGTCTCAGGGCAGTAACGCTTCCCCCATTCTAGGTGTCAAGTGCCTGAGCCAGGGCAGCGGGACATGTGAATGGCCATGGGGACGGCGGGCCGCCCAACGGAGCCTCGGAGTGCATGGATGCTTTCAGCTTCCAGAAGCCCAAGAGCCCCAAGAGCGATCTCAAGGGAGTGACCGAAACAGAGGGGAACATTTAGTCAGTGCCCTGCCCCACAATGCTACTGATGGGCTGGGTGACTGGCAATGAAAAGGGGAGGCGGTGGGGGGACGGTCCAGGGAGAGGCCAGGAGACAGGCCCCCGAAAACACTGACCACCCAAGCAACAGGGTCACCGAGGGAGGGGCTGATGGCCTTACACTCCCACCCATACCCTTGAAGGTGCAGCCACAGACCACTCACGGCGGGTGGTTATGGTGGCCCAGGTTCAATCATGTTTGGGGCACAACTGCTTTAGGAGGTATGTATGTCTAGAAAACATTACAGAAAAGTTTAAACACAAACGGTTGAAATACGTAAAGCATCTTGGAATCTAACAGGTGATGTGACCCAAGAGAACATCTCATTCAAGTTTTTCAAAACCCAGTTTTGACATAGATCCCAGGGGGTCCAGGAAGCCATGGGGCAGATATACCACCTCTCCCAGCAGCAGCAGCTGGCTTTAAAATACCCTTTGCGTGTTAAAATAGAATTCAGACAGACTATGGAAGGGCATGCAAATTTTCATATGTTTATAAAGGAACATATAAAGGAGGAAAAGGTCACGCAGCGAGTGGGCGCGTCAGGCTCGTGGCCAGCTCCCCCAGTGTCCGTGTCCATCCTCTCCTCCACCACTGAAGTCCATCACTCTACAGCTGGGACACCCTGTGTTTATGGCACCCCGTTTCCCAGTGAGGACACGGAGGTCCAAAGGGACCCTGTGAGAATCGGTCTCAGTTTCCGAGGCCCGCGCGGCATCACGCTTTCCCCCTGACGTTACGATTACCCCCTGCGCCCTTCTTCAAAGGGTTAAGTTCATTAATTGGGAACAATAATTTATGTCTAACGCCTCTACCCTTGCTGATGAAGGTTATTATCTAAATTCAAGGAGTTTATAATTAAAGAAATCAGTCACATACACCCATGGAAAGAGAATTCAGACCCAACAAGGCCAAAGTACCAAATGAGACATCTAGACTGTCGGCATCCTGAGAGCTCAGAAGTATTTGGGAGGATGTGTTCTAGCCGTCAGAGCTTGGGGGGAGAACAAGGGTTTCAGAGCAGGGGAGAGAGGGGCAGGGTGCTGAGGGGTTCGGGGTGGTGAGGGCAGCTGAGCGTGTGGAGGGTGGTGGGGGAGGGGGCGAGGGAGGGGAGATTGGGGCCGTGTGTAGGGCCAGACTGCGGGGGGGCTTGGCGCAAAAACCACAGCAGCGGCAAAGCCATGGAAGCAAGGGCCTACCCGCAGGGGCTGACCTGACAGGTCTCAGCATTTACATCCTATCACGAAGACCCTGTGTTGCAGCAGATGGGGTATCCAGGAGGGGTCTGACTTCCTTCACAGAGAGGAGAGGCCGCTGCAGGCTGCGCCCTGTGCCCTACCCCTTTTGTCCCTGCCCCAAGCTGGGGCCCAGTCCAGCCAAGTAGCTGGTGAGTTGCTCTGGACCAGACCAAAGGCAGCAGCCTGGGAAGCAGCTGACCCACATTCATTGCCACTTTCTTACACATCCAGTGACCTTGGCAAGTGAACGTTTCTGAACTTCAACGTGAACAACATTAATAACGTGACCAAACCCCTTCGAAGATTGGGAAGAGAAGCAAAATCAGTTGTCTGTGAAAGCTACACACAGGTGTTTGAGGTTTTATGAAAGGAGCCAATACAAACATCCACCTTAAGGCCTGAACAGCTAAGAACAGCTAACATGTGGGTTCTCTGTGGCGTGCTTGCATTTTAAGTTGAAGCCACAAAACACCTTAACCGAATAAATAAACCCCTAAAAGCATACGTTCTGACGCCCCCGGCAGGTCTGTGAGAGCTAAAGATAGCAGAGGCATCTGGGGGCAGGGCACGTGTCAAACGGCAGGCCCAAAGCTGACTCTGCATCCCCAAGGCCGAGATGGTGATAATAATGACAATGACAAGCACTTCCTCAGTGTTCACTATACACTGAATCCTGAGCATGCAGCAGATCTTACTGAAGTCCATCACGACCCCACGGGGTAAGGATTCCTATTCTCCCCACTCTGCAGATGAAGAAAGTGAGGCACAGACAGGCTATGTAACTAACTCACCCAAGGTCACCCGGACAGTAAATGACAAGTAGGATTTGAACCCAGAGAGTCATCCACGTTTCAGGCTCCTTAGGGCTGTCCCGCTCCCCGGGGAGGGGCCAGGGGTGATGGGGGAAGGAAGAGAAGCCCAGAGAAGGACCGGGTTCCCAGCCTGACCCCTCATATTCCGCCCACTCGAGGCCCAGTGAGGACACGGCCAGGGTGGAGGCAAGAGCCAGGGTGATCAGGAGGAAGAGGAGGAGGAGTTCTGAGGCTATTTTCAAGCTCTGCCACATGTCCCCGGGCCGCCCTGGTCTTCCGGCAGCCCAACAGAATGGGCATCACATCCAGCAAATAGTCACTTCTCTCAGGGAAGATACCAGTGAGGGAGGCCACAGCAGCCGGAGCGAGTGGGAAGATGACAGGCACTGGGGTCACAGAGCCCTAGGTTCAAATCCTGACTTCCCAGCTATAAGCCTTGGGCAGGTAGTCTCTGTGAGTCTCAGTTTACCCAAATGTTGGAATCGAGGGAGGGCAGAGGCAGGGAACGGTTACACTGCACCTAGTCTGACACACAGAACTGCACACCAAATATGAGTGCCTCCTCTCTGGTGACCCTAGGATGGGGAGAAAAGACGAGATCATTCAAAACTGGGGAAGAAACAAAGAGAAGTGGAAAAAGAAGACTCGGGCGGATTATAAAGATGGAGGGGGGGGACCTGAAAACTCCGTGCAACCAGAGATCCTATCCTGAGACCATTCGGAGGGGCCAACACAGAGGCACAGCCGGTCACATTAGCTTGTTGAGTGCCTGCGACAGGCCAGGCTCCACGCAGGTGCTCTCTGCCTACTCACTCCCTGCACTCCCCGCCAGGCTCCTCCCCTGCATGACGGACGAGGGGCGTTGGGAATGTTAGTGACTGAACCCAAAGTGGCCCAGGGCAGCACAAAGTGACAGAGCTTGAACCCAGGCCACCCCAATTCCAAGGCACCGACCAAGATACTGGATGCGACTCGACAGCTTAAGGAAAAGCCCCAGAAAGCAAGGAAGTAGCAGCCCAGAGCTGGGGCTAACTTGGGAATGCTTTAGGGATCGCCCCGTCCGGGTAAAGTAATTCTCTGTATGAAATGCCCTTCTGGAGAGACTGCAGGGTCATCGCGGTTAGGAAGGAATGCTGGACATCACCGCTGTGCCTCGAGATGCCGGTCTTTTTTCCAGCACACAGAAGCCCGTGCCTCCCAGCCCCCTTGCCACGGGGTGGGACCATGTGTTCGGTTCTGGCCAATGGGTTGAAAGGGGAAGTGATCGAGGCCACAACATTGAATTGTTGGTGGAAGTCTTCCTCCCTCTCTTACGCCTATCAAGTGAGGCCTCCATGCACATGTGGGCGTTACTCCCCAACCCCCCCCACCTGTCCTCCCAATTTCATAAAGGTTCAGTGCAGCTAGAAGGGATTCAGTAAGGACCCAAGGGTCACCCTAGCCAGAGGCCAGATGGCCAGAAGCAGCTTCACCTGTAGGGCCAGAGGCAGGGGAGTGAAGGTGAGTCTGAGCAGGTGGGCTCCGGGCTCAAGACCAACACGAACCCATTCTAAGTAAGCCTGGGCTGGAGTCTCTGCAGGCCAGGGCTCCCATCCTTGGGGTGCTTGGCTCAGTGCAGTGAGGGCCCCATGGCACGGGGCTTATCTGATGTACAGAGGAGCCATGAGAGTGGGTAACTGGTCCGAGAGGAAGCTGGAGGAGGAGGGAGAGGCCGGAAGACAAAGGGCTTTATTCCTTAGCTAAGTGTTCATTCACTAATTCTTCATTCCCTCTCTCCCATTCCTCGAGCTCCTTCTCCATGCTAGGCGCAGCCCTAGCAACTGGGGATATGGCAGTGAATAAAGCCCCTGCCCCCATGAGAGAGACCAACAGTAAACAAATAAACAAGTCAATATATGTCAGGTGAAGCTGAGTGCCACAGAGAAGGTAAAGTCGGCGGGGGGGGGGGGAGGTTCGTGCCTGGAGATGCCATGTTTTCACGGGTTTAGGGATGGATTAGGGACATTAGGAGAAAGTCCTGAAGGAAACAAGGAGTGGGCCTTGCAGACATCTGGGAAGAGTGGGCGCGGCCGCAGGGATGGCAGGTGCCAGGTGGGAGACCAGAGAGCGACTGGGTAGTTCTGGGAACAGGGAGGTGGTCAGCGCAGTGGACAGAGTGGGTGGAGATGTTGGAGAGGAGGGGGGAGCCAGGAGGTGTGGGTTAGGACATCCTCCCAGCCTTGTGGCCAATGCATTATAAGCACTTAACAGTTATTGAGAGGAGTTTAAAGTGATTAGGATCATCTCATTTAACATCCAAAACAAAACAAAAAAAAAACCCCACAAAAAACCACCTTACACGGTAGATATAGTGATTTTTAACCATCTCCACATTCCACAGCTGAGAAGAGTCTCAGCTCAGGGTCCCTCGGTGGTGGAGGCAGGGGCCGGGAGCGCCCCCCCCCCACCAGGTCCCTGCCAATACCTGCAGGAGAGGGGCCCCCGCAGGGCTCCCAGGGCTCAGAGAGGGGCTTTCTGGACCAGACACCCGGCTGGGGAGTCTGATGAGACCAGCTGTGCAGCCCCCCCTCCCCGCCCCCCGCCAAGGACCTAGAGCAGCTCCGGATGGCCCCTTGCTGGACACTGGCCCTGCCTTCTGCCCAGCGGGCGGACAGCAGAGGGGGCGGCCACGAGGAGCAACCGAGATGCCTCAGCAACCGGCTTGTTTTCTTTTCCATTACAGGCAGTGGGGCTGCCGCCGGCAGTCGCTCTGGCCCATTTGTTGCTATTGGCATCCCAAGGCCCCAAATTATGATGACTAATTCCCACCGTTTTAGGCAGCTCCAGGGCCCTCTGTGGCAGTGTGCTCGAAGGGGAGCCGGGGTGGAAATCCCGCAGGCAGCACCATAACACCCAACATCAATTCCAGCTCAGGCTCCTGACTCCCCGAGGGGCAGGGAGGCAGAAGGATTGGGGAGGAGGTGGTCCAGCCAATCAGAGGACTTCTTCAACCGCAGCCAGATCCCAGGATAATCAGCCACCGGGAGACTGTCTAACAACCAGCTTGTTTTGTAAGGTAGTGAGTCCTCCGTCACCAAGGGTATACAAGCAGACACCGGATGGGCACTTGTCCCAGGCTTATGGGCAGAGGACAAAACTAGATGACTTTTTGTGTTTCTTTCAGGTCCGAGGCGCTGATTCATTCTAGTCCTCAGAACAGAGAACAAGTTCATTCCCTTACTGTTTAACTTAGAGCCCGACTGCGTCCTATGGTACAAAGTCAAACGCATACCAATATGCAGTTTAACACACCATTTTAAAGTCGGCCGTTCAGGCACTGTTTAAACAGAGAACTGCTGTAAAGGACTTGGCCTCTTTCCCCAGCCACCCTTCCCTGATGGAACAAGGTTCCTGGCCCCCACTCTGGCCTTCCAGTAGGGGACACAAGGGAGGGAGCGGTCGATAACTATTTGCCGAACAAATGCATGAGAGGGAGGGTTTCTGAGGCAGGTGTCAGGCTGCCAGCGTGACTGGGCCTCTGGGTAGGGGTCCCGAGTTTTCTCTTCCCACGCAGGGGCCATATCCCGTAGCCAGGAGAAACAGCAAACTGTGTCACCCATCTGGCCACAGCCGGAATGTTCCAGACTCCCCAGGTGAAGCTAAGGGGTGCACAGGGTGAGGGAGAGAGGGGTGCAGGGCGAAGAGCCAGGAAGGGAGCAGGGACGCCCCCTGGCCCCCTCTTGTGTGGGGCTTTGACACGTACCCGCTGAGCCCCAGGCAAGAACGACACTCGGCCTTGTGGTAATTAGCAAGAGGCCCTGATCAATAAGTTATTTTTTGCTGTCAGTAATTAATAATTACAGCTTAGCCACACCATGTAATTAAACTTTCATCCCGCTCCCTCGCGTGCTGTTTGGCTTTTATTGTGATTAGCTCCCAGCACTAAACTTTCTCCCTTCGGAGCCTGCAGGAGCCTCCAAAGCTGGGCTTCTCAACGCTGCCTGTTCTACTCCGCTCACACTCCCTCTGTCCCTCCCCCCAGGCACCATTCTCTCTAAAGAACCTTCTGGACCAGCTGGCTGGGCTGCTACTGCCCTCCTTCCAGCCCCTGGGCCTCCTCGGGATGTCCAACAGCAATTAATTTTCGTGGCACCTGAAAACTCTTTCGAGAAGCTGGCTAAACTGCAGACATCCAGGCTCACCCAGACATTTCCAGGCAGAGTACCTGGGAGTGGAGCCCAGCACCCCGGGAGGGCCATGGCAGACAGAGCAATGTAGCCTCGGAAGAAGGAGGAAGTAAAGGAAGCGTCTTGGATGAGGAAAAGGCATGCAAGGCCTTTCTGGTGGGTGGCCAGGGCTATTCCTCACAGTCCTCTGGCTTATGGTGTAAAAACAGTCATCACCGTCATCGTAAAAACGATTACCCTTTATTAAACACTTTCTAAGTGCCAGGCACTTGCTGAGGACTCCCCCAAATACCTGGAATCGTCCTTTTCTACAACATCACTGCACTTAGTTTAGGAAATGCGGGTGAATCTCGGGGGAAATGGTCCAACGGTGGCTTTCAGTGTAAGCAGGTGATGTTGCCCGGGTCCGGGAGCTAAAAACACTCGCCAAAGTCTAGACAAAATCCAGCGGTGGCCAAGGTGAGGTCTGTGCCAGGGAGGAACGCCGCCTGGTCCCTCACTCTGTGTCATGACTGGAGAGCGGGGCTCATGGGCTCAGAAGGGACCAACAGTGCCAGTGGCTTGAACTACCCCAAAGGGTGAAGGGCGTGGCCTCAAACTCAGACGCTAAGGAGAAACTCCACCCTCTTAACGCCAAAGCACACAGGAAAGGACCCCCCCCCCCAGCCCCTTGTGGCCTGTCCCTGCCCCATCCCCCGGCCCCCCTACATACAACCAGCACTGCCCCCATGTCCGGGCGAGACCAAGTTCCCACCAACCCCTGCATGGTTTGCCGCCAGGAGACAAATGGAGAGTACCCATGGCCGCTGGAAAACACTCTCTCGGAGCCAGAGAACACAAATGGAGCAGCAGGGGACCTGGGCAGCCTCACTCAAGAAAGGCAGCAAATAAGAGAACCAGAGAGGGAGGGAATCAATCAGAGACCTTCAGCGATGATGACAGGTTGAGCCCCTCCAGCAAGAGGACAGAGACAGGAGGTGGCCGGACCTTAACTTCAGCTGGACTGGTCGGTCTTGGCCTCAGGTGGATGGGACAGTGTTGGCTGGGACATGGAAGAGGCTTGATGACCCAGAAAGAAGGACCTTCCCGTGCCCCGGGGACTCATTATGGGCCTGGGCCTGCACGGCCAAGAACTAGTGAGCCACCTGCCCCCGGGGAAATCACACCAGAGTCCAGAGAGTAATTAAGTCTGATGCCTCCAGACAGGGGCTGATACCCCCAGAGCCCTCCTTGCTTCCTGGCTTTCAGCTAGTAGCCCCACAGGCATCTCAAAGCAAATCTGTGAGGTGCCCCAGGGCAGGCTACACCCCCCGTGCCTATTCTGTCAGCCTCAAGGTCCTCTCAGGACCCTCAGAAGAAGGGCCCGCCCCCTAGTAAACCCACTCCAGCTGCGGCTGCGGATGGTCCTGGTTCCAAGGGAGCCAAGGGCCCAGAACTCACCTGGTCCCTGACTCTACCCCCAGATCACCCAGCGGCCTTGGGCAAGTCATTTAATGCCTCTGGACCTCAGTTTTCCTATCTGCTAAATGGTTGCTAGAGTAAGCCGACCTCTAAGATCCACGCCTGCTGGAATATTTTATGATGATCATAAAACTAATAATAACTTTTATTACCTTACATTTACAGGACCCCTTACAAAATTTCTAAGTGCTTTAACGTAAATTGCCTTGTAAAATCCCCCCCTCAACCCTGTGAGTGAGAGCTGGATTATTCTCATCCCTTTGATCTTGGCTCTCTGGACTGCCTGACGCTGAGCGCAGTGGGGTCCCTTCACCCCCGCTGCTCGGAGACCCCAGAGCTGGGGTGGGGCGGCTTCGAGATGCAACCTCCGCATTCCGGAGCCCCCCCCCCGCCCCCGCCGTGGGTCCAGGCATGCTCCCGAGCCTGGAAGGGGGAGGCCAAGCCCCGCGAGTCCTGAAGCTCGGTCCAGCCTTCGTCTCCCTCCGCCCCCAGCAGGCGCCGCTCGGACACCGCTCGCACCACTGTCTGGATCTGCGAACCCCAAAGGCAAGGAAGCGCCGGGTGCAGCCGCCCTCCCCCGCTGGGACCTGCCCGAGGACTGGGGTGGGGGGGGATGTCTGGGCATCCGCCCTCTGGAGGGGGGCAGCGCGGATCACGCCTCCTCATCCCTCCTAACGCTCCCACCCCCTAAAGCAGCCCTTCTCCACCGCAAGGCTGCTCCAGGCAGCTACAGGTCAGAGACAGGAGCGGCCGGGGGGGGGGGGGCAAAGGCAGGATGCTGCATGCGTCTGGGGGCGGGAGGGGCGACGCCTCAGACCCTCCCCGCGCCGGGTCCGGGGTTGTACGCGCGACGTGGGCTCGAGGCCCCCCCTCCACCGAGCACCCCCAGCCCCGGCCGCGGCCAGGCGGCCAGGCGCGGGCTCCCGTACGTGGCCAGGCCCGGCAACTGCCCTCCCGGGGCGACCAACCCGGCTCCCCGCGCCCGACTCGGGCTCCTGCCCGCCGCCCTCCCGCCCCACTCCCTCGGCCCGGGGCGACCAGCGTCTGCCCGGCAGGGCCTGGCCCTTCCCGCGGACCCCGGGCGGGGACCCGGAGCCCGGCCTGAGGAGCTCGGGGAGGCGGGCACCGAACGGCGGGTGGGGGTCGCTACCCCTCACCTCACCCCGGACGACGCCTCCCAACACGGACCCCCGCCTTCCCTCCTCAGGAAGCCACAAGTCTCAGAAAGACGGACCCACCCCCCGAAAGAGAGCCCCCCAAACTCGAGGAGAGGGTCTTGAAACTCCCTGGAGAGAGCTCTGCCCAGGCTAAGCCCGGTGTCCAGGAGGCCACCGTGAGGCCGGCGAGCCCCCCCTCCTTCAGCCCCCTCCCCAACCCCACGTGGGGGTGGCCTTCCGTACCTTGGGCTCTGGTCGCACGGATCCGGTGCAGGGCCAGCAGAGTCCACATCAGCAGCCCCCACATGGTGACCAGCCTTGGGGGGGGTCCTCCGCACTGTTTTATAATCCGGGGTGGTGGTCTTGGGACCCCGCGGCTTCGTCCCGGGAGACTGTCCACGCGGCTCCGGCCCCGGCCGGTAAATGCTCGGGAGGGGCAACGCTAGCGACCCCAACCCTTCCTTCTCGTCAGCTGTCCAAGTCCGATCCCGGCGGCGCGCCCGGAAGGCGAGGGGCGAGCAAAGAGAAAGAGGAAAAGCCCGCTCTCGGATTCGGGGCTCCTCCCTCCCCTAGCACCCCAACTCTGACTTCTCCCTGGCGGGGCGGCCTCCGCGATCCCGCTGAGTCGCGGGCCGGGCTCTGGAATAAACCGGCAACTTCAGGAAACTTCCTCCCGTGGCCACGTTGCCCGCCCCCCGCCCGCTCCCCGCCCCCTGGTTGGGTTCTCCGGGCGGACGCAGTCACCGCCGTTCCAGGCTTCGGGCCCCCGGCGCCGGGCGGGAAGCGAGCGCGGCGGCAGACTCGGGCGCGGGGCTTCTTTCAGGGGCGCGGGCTTCGGGGGGCGCGGTTAGCATAGCGGGCCGAATCTCCCTGGAGCTGAAGTTTTCTTCTCTCTAACTTTGCAAGCGGCATCTGGCGGGGCCGAGCCGCCCCTCCCGGCTCCACCGCCCTGGCGCCCAATCCGGGGACGCTCGTTCCCTCCCGGCGGCGCCGGGCCTGGGCGCGCCCTCGGCTCCGCGCCCAGTGGGCTAGCAAACTTTGCGGGTCCCGCAGCCCGGCGCGCAGCTCCGCGCTCCCATGTCCGCGCCGGCTGCGGGGCGGCGGGGACGGCTGCTGGGCTCGGCGGCCCCGGGCTGTCGCCTGCTCCCGGGCACGGAGCCTCCTGCCGGCCGAGGATGGAGCCCGGCGGCGCTGCCCTCCGCCGCGCCCTGGCCGGAGCTCTCAGCTAGACGCACGGGGAGCCCGGCGGGTAGCCCCGGCTGCGGGTGCGCGGCGCCTCCTCGGACGCCCGGCGCTCGCCGGCCGCCCGGGGCCCGAGGAGCAGCGGCCGCCGCGCCCGCCCCGGCGCCTGGGCCGCGCCGCCGCCGTCCGCCTCCGCAGACGCCGCCGCTCGCCGAGCCCGCCGCCCTCCGCTTCCCGGGCTCGGCGTCCAGAGAGCCGCTCCTGCCTGCGCGGAGACGGAGCTGCGGGGGCCGCGTGAGCCGGGGACGAGCGCGGCGGAGGCGGAGACGCGGAGAGGGGGGCCGAGCGCTACCTCGTGGCCGCGACTGGAGACAGCCTGCGCGCGGGGAGGCGGGGGGCTGGGGAGGGGGGCGCGGTGGCGGTGGCGGCGGCGGCCCCAAGCCAGGCCCGGGAGCGAGCCTCGCAGAAGCACGGCCGGGCAGCGGGGCCGCCGGACCCGCCCGTGGGCAGCAGTGCCGGCCTCGCGCCGCGCGGGGGAAAGATGCGCACCGGGCCCCTCCGCCCTCTCGGCCAGCTTTTCCTTCCAGCCCGTGCCGCGCACCCCCCCCCCGCCCCCCGCAGGCCTCGTCCGATTCCCAGTCTCTCCCACAGCCCGGACGCCCACCACCCTTCCCGTGGCACGGGTGGAGGGCGTGTTGGGGAGAGCGGGTCGGTCAAAGGGTTGATTCCAGTTTCCCCTCCCAGGTCAGGCTTTCAAGAGTCTGGAAACGCTCAGGGCCGAGAGCAAGACAAAAGAGAGGCCTGGGACTCACAGATGGCTGAGAAAGTGAAGTTGGTGCCAAGGCGTATGCATTCTTTGTTCCTTCTTCTTCTTCTTTTTTTTCTTTTGAGCTCTGTTTGCTAAGGGTAGAAGAACGGAAAATTGGTGAGGGAGCTAGAGAAGAGGGGTGGGAGGTTTCCTCCCTTGTGGCCCAGAGGAGTGAGCAGGACCAGCACCCACCATGGAAGAAGCCCGTTAGTGTTTGCAGGAACCAGGTTCAAGCTTCCTGGGCACTAGGCAGCTTTGCCTCCGTGGACTCCTTTCTCCATTAAAAAAAAATAATAATTCTAAAAAAATAATAATAATAATTCTATATATATGTAAAAATAATATTTTAAGACTGTTGGCATGAAGACAAACATTAATATTACATATTAAACATTTTTTTCAACCTAAAAGTTCATTTATTTATTCTGATTTTAAAAGAAATTACAACATTTTCACGGGCCCCGAAGAAAAGATGGGTGGTCCTTGGCCTGGAGCCTGCTGAGCCGCATGGACAACCTTGTCCTGCCTGCGTTGTTGGGTTTCTGCTGGGGAGCTGGGAGCCCTTGAGACCCTCCATGTTTTCCCAGGCCACTTTTCTCCTCTCTCCCTAGTGGTCTCACCTCTCCTGGTGCCTCACCGATGCCTCTCCTTTCTTAGGGCCCGCACCACCCCAGAGGGCAGCCCCTTATTGATTGCTGAGGTGTGGACACATCCCCCCACAAACATTTCATTACTTTTATATTCTCATTTCACCTGCCTTGGGAAAAGAACTGTGGGCATTTTCTGAAAATGGCTGAGAAGCTAGCCTGCCTTCCTTACAGCCCTTCCAAGTGCCTGATTCAAACATTTCACCACTTTTTCTCCTGGTGACTTGTGCTGCATCCCAGGCCGAAGCCCTTCTGGCTAGCTGATTTGTAAATGGGAGGGCTTCCAGGACAGGCGGCCTAAGGGTGGCCAGCCTTCCCTTTCCTTGGTGGCCACACCACTGCCGGCTTCTTGGGGATGCCCAGCTGTGGCGTCAGGGGCCACCTGCATGCTCTTCCCTCCCCCACCTGGAGCTCAGGCCCTTCCTGAGCCGGGTTGGAGAGCAGGGTGCTGTTACACTCCTCGCTCACAGAGGGGGCCTGAGAGCTGGATTTGCTGGAAACTCCTCCTCAGCCAGCCAGGAGACCGCAGGCAGGCTGTATCTCGGTTCTCAGAGGGTGGGAGCCGACATCGGCGCAATGGTCTAAAACCTTGGTGGATTCCACCCTCTTGGTGCCCAGGCTTCTGGGAGAGCTTCTGGGGCACTGGAGGGCATTTGCTCTGTGAGAAGAGACACATGGTTGCACAACCATGCGTAGCCCCGTGTACCTTCTTCGGGGAGTTGAATCCCCAAAGACCAGGGCAGGGCACCAACTGGGGGTGGAGGTCAGGAAGGTTTCCTCCAGGGTTGGAAGTCTCCAGGCATGTCTGCACGGTAGAGAGCAGAGACCACGGCACCCTATTGGTAGCTCGTCTAGCAATCTCTATCTCCAGCCATCTGGGATGGAGAAGAGGATCCTGTCTGGCCTCAGCCTGGACGCACACCCCCCAGGAAGGGAACCATCTGATTTTGCTTCTTGCCCGAGTTTCGCTGGCCCAGGAGGAGGCTGAGCAGGGAGCCTGGCCCTTTGAGAGGGGCTCGTTCCTGGGAAAGTCACTTGCAGACACCATGACCTCATTCTTGCCACCAGCAGAGTAATAAGAGGTTGCAGACCGTGCAGTTACAGTGGGTGCCCCATCAGGAGGGGGCTGCGCGGCTTTCCCAGGCTCCGCTCTGCCTCCCCCTTGCAGTCCTGCCTCTTGCAATTTGGTTCTGTGTGTTCAGCTCTCCTGGAGAACTCCGGACAGGATCTGGGGCTTGTCCCTCATGTATACCCCACCTCCCTCCACCCCCAGAGCCAGCACTCGGTAGAAGGCACTTTATTTTCAAAAGGCTCTCTCCCCCAGACATTTCACTCTATAAACGGGGGCGGGGGGAGGGGGGCACAGCAGCAGAGAGTAACACGATTCATTTCAAAACAGAGGGAAAGACCTGCATCGCTCTGCTTCACACTTCTCCCGTCCCCTTTCCGACTGATGACAGGTGTTTAAAACGTTACCTTCCTCTCAAGAAAACCTTCATCGGACCCCAAGTGGGACCACTTCCTTAGCCTCTCATTCTGCACGTAGAGTCAAGGAGAGAGCATTACTGCAGAACTTGGCCAGGGAGCTCTGGGTAGGAGGCGCATCCCACCACGCACCAACCAAGGGCAGAGACGGAGCCCAGGGCGGTCAGGGAGCTGTTCGACATTACAGAAGGCCAAGATCCGCCTCACCCCACCGTCCCTCGGCGTCAAACCCATCTTCCGCCCCATCTCACACACACCAACCGAAGGGTAGGCAGGACAGAGTCAACTTCTCAATGTGATCATTGTATATTTTTTTTCTATTTTCCATCTCAAATGTAACAGCAATGAGAACAAAGTATTCAATCACAGGGTCAGGCACAACCTCTGCCCGCGGGGACCAGGCAGGCCCCAGTGACACCGGACAGGGACAGGGAGAGGTGCTGTGTCTGCTCCTTACCCACGCCTCCTCCCTACTCCCTCACCCCCTAATCCCCACTTCCCAAGTTGCCCTGGGTGCCACCCTCAGCCAAGAAGCCCACCCCTGTGGGTATTGTGTAGAAAAGAGCAAGCACCAAGAAGAGGGGAAAAGCACTGGACCCAACTCAGCCTAGAAGGAAAATGACGGAGTGGCCAGAGGAGAGTCAGGGTGGACGTGGCCTTTAAACGATGGGTTTTCAGGGCCTGAGTGTGTCCCACACCCGTGCCTCCCTCCTAACCCCACCCTTTCCAGACTCCCATTCCAGGCTTCTCTCAGGGCTGTCAAGCACAAGGGCTGGGCAAGAGTTTCCCCCCACCATCCCCGAGCAGGGACTCGTGAGAACCATCCCTGTTCTACCTGAAGGGAACTCAGACAACTAATTGCCTTGAAACACGTCTTCCAGTAAATAATTAATGGCATTCTTTTTTTTTTTTCCATTTTGTTCTGTTTTGAAGATGGAGAAGGGGAAGGAGTCAAACAGTGAGAAGCGGTTTATTAATCCCCATTGGAGAAGGGAGAGGCCCTGGGTCCCCGTCTGAGTCAGCTCGGGCCGCCCTAACAGAACACCACACACTGGGGGCTCACACAACGGAAATTTATGTCTCACAGTTCCGGAGGCTGGGAAGTCCAAGATCAAGGTGCTGGCCGATTTAGTTCTTAGGGAAGGCTCTCTTTCTGGCTGGTAGATGACTGCTTTCTTGCTGTGTCTGCACATGGCAGAGAGAGAGACCAGAACTCTCTCTTATCTTTTTTTATTTTTTTAAAAAAGATTTTATTTATTTATTTGAGAGAGAGAGAAAGATAGTGAGAGAGAGAGCATGAGTGGGGGAGGGGAGAGGAAGAAGCAGGCTCCCCCCTGAGCGGGGAGCCCAACATGGGGCTTGATCCCAGGACCCTGGAATCATGATCTGAGCTGAAGGCAGACACTTAACCGAGTTACCCAGGTGCCCCTCTCTCTTCTCT
This sequence comes from Callorhinus ursinus, assembly GCF_003265705.2. Taxonomy (NCBI): domain Eukaryota; kingdom Metazoa; phylum Chordata; class Mammalia; order Carnivora; family Otariidae; genus Callorhinus; species Callorhinus ursinus. The sequence goes on along the minus strand of NW_027397112.1, from coordinate 682,534 downwards.
TCTTATGAGGACCCTAGTCCCATCCTAAAGGCCCCACCCTCATGAACTCATCTAAACCCAATTACCTCTCAATGACCCGATCTCCAAATATTGTCACACTGGGGGAGGGGGAGGGATTCAACATGTGATTTTGGACCCCCATCCTCAATTCCCTGTTATAATTTGCTTTTACTCCCGTGGGAGGAAGAGCCTAAGAGGAGAAGGCATGTCCTGGGCTGGGCTGGGGGGCAGCCTGCATCTTCAGCTCCTATGTGCTAAGGTCAGAGCCCCCATGCACACAGCTCCTGACCTCTAAGACCTGGGATCTGGGGTTCCATCTGCCACATTCCTTCCTGCTTGCGCGCACCAATTCTCCAGAGAAAGAGGAAAGGAGATGTGAAGAGATGGAGCAGAAACCCACCAATACTGGTGCAGAAATGTGCAGCGGCTTGCTGGTCGGCAGCCAGATGCAAGCAGGAGAGAATAGAGGTTAACAGACCACAGGAGACAGCATTTTTAAACAATAAAGCTGCTAAATGTAGGCTAGGCTGGGGAAGAAAGTGAACGCACGGGGAAACATAGACATCTTCTATATCTAGGCCAGTTTCAGCCACCCTAAGGCCCTGGCTGGGCATGTGAGGGGTGCAGCCAAATCTGGTCCAGCAGCACAGTGCTAATGCCAGCCAGGAGGGGGCGCTGTAAACACACACGGCCCAAAGGTCCAGGAAGGAGGAAGTTGGTTGGGGCAGAATGTGTACTTTGTGGTAGTTTCAGAAATGAAACCAGCACACATTTTACTCACGAATGTCTTTAATGTGTCTACAATAAAAGCACCATGGAGAAGACTGCCTCTGGGTGGCTGGGACATTGATCTTTAAATTGGACAAAGATTTAGAATCATTTAGGGCCTTTCAAAATCACAGAGCAATGAACTCTAACTTGAGCAGGGTTTACTTCATCTGCTCAGTACAAGAGGAAACTGGATCTGCCTTTCAGAGCCATCAAAGGCAAGATCTCACAACTAAAGGGGCGCATGCCTTTGACTGGGTGCTGTCCGAGTCAGCCACACTCACCTGGTTGTTCCAAAGCCATGCCCCACCCAGGACAGACCTGCCTCAGGGCTTGGCACTTGCTGATCCCTGGGCCCGAAATGCCCTTCCTCCAAACGTCCACATGACTCACTCCTCCACCTGCACTGAGGCTCTGTTTAAATAGTAGCTGGCCAGTGATCCTCCCTGTCCATCGATTTGGAGAAACATTCCCACTCAGAGGGTGTCGTTCAAAACAGTCAATGCTGGTAAAGCTTCAGCAGCCCTGGCCCTCAGAGCAGTCGCTGCCTGGGTCATGCCACCAGCTCATCCTGCCGCATGTCACCCTCGGACTCACCAACCACACGTACACACATGCACACACGCACACATACTCTCTCCCTTTCTCCCTTCCTACAGTTTTCTCTTGAGCACTTTGACCCCCATCTGATATACTACTGATTTTACTGGTTAGTTGATTTATTATCCATCCTTCCCCATTTGAATGTAAGCACCTTGAAGGCAGGGATGTTTGCCTGTTTTGCTCTGTGCGTATAAAATAATCAAAATCAGATCAAGCGATGGTCTATGTTCCATGAAATCAAAACAACAGGAAAATGTCTATGAAGTGTGAACAGTCTTTCGAATTCATTACTGTGTCTTTACTTCCCTTGACCTTGCAAATGAAGCTATTTACACCTCAAATGTGTATTTTCTGATATTTATATTTACAGCAAACATTCACTACTTCCTGAAGATTAACCCAGTCCTTGACTAATATCTGTAACATATACAAATGCATCCATTCATTTAACTTTTAAGAAGTAAGGTTTTGCAGAATTAAGCTGAAAGGTAGCATGAGTTTTAGGCATGTGGATATTTCTCATGAACCATGCAATTCATATTCTAAGGTGTTCTGTGGTGGAGTTAGGCCTGTTTCCTTGGTTCCTGAAAAGGACTCTTCACTTTATAAAAAGTACACTACAGACTTCTTAAAAGCCATCACATATAAAATGTGAGTCAAGGGGTGCCTGGATGGCGCAGTTGGTTGGGCAGCCAACTCTTGATTTTTGCTCGGGTCATGATCTCAGGGTTATGGGATCAAGCCCCACATCGGGCTCCATGCTCAGCACAGAGTCCGCTTGTCCCTCTCCCTCTGCCCCTCCCCCCACTCACACTCTCTCTGGAATAAATAAATAAATCTTTGAAGAAAAGAAGAAAATAAAATGTGATTCAATTTACATTCTAAGACCAAAATCTACCCATGCTTGGGACAAGATGGAGGAGGCATTTTTTTTTCAGAAGGGAAAAATGCAAGCATGGATGAGAGCTGAGGTGTGTGTGGCATCAGAGAGATTTTAAATATTAGCTACCTGGCTCTTTCCGGAAAAAGTGTGCTAACTCTTGCTCTCGAAGAAAACGCAGGTGAGAGGTCCCATACACTTCTTAGGCTCTCGGATTCTGACAGCGTGCACCCCGTTCGGATCTGCTCATACCATTATCCTGCAGGTACAAATACCAGCCTGCCCATCCACACTTGCCTGAAGCCTTCTGAGGGCAGCAGTTCAGGGATGGGAGATGATCCTAGCTTCCCGTCACCTGACTTTTATCTGGCTAGAAATCACACCCAGCAGGAATTTATACAATATAAGAAGTGGGCCAGGGAACAGAAATAGCACTTTCTTTGCCCTAGGACCCTGCAGACTCCAGGTCTATGCTGTCTGCCCTAACAGACCTCTCTGGATTTGCTCTTTCCTCTGCTTTCATTCACACCCTCTCCTCCCCATGCCTCTTTGCTGGCTTGTGCTCACGGCCTCATCAGGTGTCTCCCTCTCCCCCGCCAGACCCCAACATATAAAAGGTCTTGGCGGAGGTCGGCCCTGATTGGGTCTGCCTGTGGCCAGTGAAACCCTGCTGGGGGCCATTCCTATCAACACAACCAGGAAATTCAGTTGGGAACATGGAGGTGGATCCCTTTCCCTTTCCTTTTATCTCTGTCATGTACGCTATCCAGGGCTAAATCTCCATGATTCTTATAAACTTAAAAAGTTTAAGGGTTCCCTGGAACCCCGTTTCCCTTGCCCTGATTGACCTTAACTGCCTCCTCCAAGGCTACGCTGTCCTTGCTGTTCTGTTCCCACCTCATCCCCTGCAAATCATCGATCTTTCTATGACCTGGTTATTTACTGCATTCTGCGGAACTCCATTCCCTTCTGGGCATGCATTTCCTTTACCCTAAAGCAATTTCTTTGCCACTTGAGTTTGCTTCTGTATCTTTTTTTTTTTTTTGAGATTTTATTTATTTATTTGACAGAGAGACACAGTGAGAGCAGGAACACAAGCAGGGGGAGTGGGAGAGGGAGAAGCAGGCTTCCCGCCGAGCAGGGAGCCCGATGTGGGGCTCAAGGCCAGGACCCTGAGATCATGACCTGAGCCGAAGGCAGACATTTAACGACTGAGCCACCCAGGCGGCCCTGCTTCTGTATCTTAATGGAACTCCGAATTTCCCCTAAAGATGATTTCAAAGACCAGGCTCACCTCTCCTTCCCACTCCTGCTTTTCCGTGCCAGAGGGGGGCAGGCCTCTTCAATACTGAGCACCCACCATCCTGCCTCGACTTCTAGTTCAACACCTCCAGTCTCTACCATCGGCCTCTCCTTACCTCATTTTTTTTTTCTTTTTTGTTCAACTCTCGACTTCCTCTAGATAAAGTCAGAAAATCAGATCTGTATCCCTGGACTTTATTACTTTTGCTGAGTTTCAGATTGCCATTCTGCCAGTAGGCTGATGGAAAGATGATATGAGAAAGAGAATCCATAAGGTTCTTGCTGAGTACGTTGTGCTTTCCATCAGAGTTGCAGCTCATTGGAGTGATAGTTTGGCTGGGTATATAAAATTCTAGGTTCAAAGTAGCCTTCCCTGAGAACACTGTAGATATTTGAGCCTCTGCATTTCTCATGAAATGTATGATACCGGTTTTATTCTCATGGCTCTGCAGACAACCTGTTAGTTATCTCCAGCAAGGACTTCTTTCGGCCCTGGTTCTGAAATTTTACTGGGATGTATCACTGTGTTGGTTGTTTTTCATTAGGGAGCCCATTCTTTCTGGAGATGTTCATTCTCCTCAAGGAACTTTCCTTTAGGGAAAGTTAGGGTTTCTGATCATTGCTTTTTCTCCACATTCACTGTTCCCATGTCCTAAGACTCTTAGGGGTTGAATATTGTACCTGAAGATGGGCAGGCTGGGCATCAGCTGGGAACTTGCCGGCAGTGTAGATTCCCAGGCTTCACCCCAGACCTACTGAATCAGAATTTGTATTTTGACAAGATCCCTGGGCAACATGTATGCACGTTACATTGGAGACATGCTGCTTTAATACACTCTTGCTTCATATTTGATTTAAATGATTAGAGATACATTTCTGAAGAAATGTCACTTACCACATTGGTCCCCAGAGCCATCCTCTCATCTTTCCAGGCTTAGAAATCAGGTGTCCCTCCTGTCTGAGATGAGAAACTTTCTAAGTCCCAAGGGATTCTCCTCCTTTGTGCACTTGTGCCTCTCCGGTGTGTTCAGTCTTTTGCTTTGCACTAACATTTTTCATAACACCTTTAAATAGAAGCAGGTATTCCCGACTTGAAAAAGCTTCACTTGACCCTTTTGCCTCTTCCAGCTACCATCTCATTTCTCAATTGGGTTTTCCTGCCAAATTTCCTGAATTCATGAAAAACGGTTCTCCTTCTGTTTCTTTATATACCTTTTTTCCTTAACCCCTTGAAATCTGTCTGGCTTTTGACTCACTGCTCTTAAAAAGTCTTATGAAAGGTCTTCTCTGGGCCTTTCAGTGTCACTGGCTGTGACTGACCAGTGTGGCCTTTCTGGATTGTGCTATTCCCTCGACTTTCATGACACCGTGGTGCTGCCTTATCCCATGGAAGAAGGGGTGGGAATACCCTCTGCTGGGCTGATCTCCCTCTCCTGATCTTCCCTAAATTTTCAGTTCAAATCTGATCACTTCTGTGAGTCTTTCCTGACTATTCTGTTCCATGCTGATCTACCGAATCCATCCAGTTCCTGACCAAGACCCTCCTTTCGGTGCACATTGAAATCCAAGACAAAGTTTAAGATAATAGAATTATTGCAATGTGTGCCTATTCTCACCGACCCGATTAAAAGCTACTCTAGGCAAGGATAAAGTCTAGTGCCACTGTGAACGATTGCTTTGGTTGCTTCCATTGCCCAAGGGCAGCTGGACAAGGGGCTGCAGCACCCCAAAAAGGAACACCTTTTCTTCATTTCACAAGGATACTGTCCACCCTCAAAATCATGTGCCTGGAGGCTACATCTGCCAGAGGAGACGCTTTCTTCTAATTCACTCAAAGGCATTGCTTGGGCTTGCAGCACCCCTGGCACAGTCTCATACGTTTCCTGTGTTCTCTGTAATACTTATGCCAGTTTTGGGGCATCTTTGCAGTACGATTCCCTTAATGTTTGAAAAACTCACCGTTCTCCTTTCATACTCATGACATGAAAATATTTCAGAGATGACTGCTCAGGGCCAGGGTGTGGAGACATCCCGGGGGTTTGAGAGGACAAAATTCACTCCTCCAGTGAGAATGAAGCCCCTCCCTGTTCACAGACAATCTGCAGCCCTTCTGGAAAGCTGTACGGCTTCTTTGCTTCCCTGGTCTAAAACCTCAGCCTGCACAGCATTTTTACAGGCCTCCTGTTCCTAGGATGTGCTACAAGCCTGCATGGATGTAAAGGAGAAGGGGGAGGAGGGGCAGGGGGTGGCAGGCTCCAACGACTGCTTACCCAGGGTCCTGTCCTGATCTCAGCAACTGGGACTTCCGCTCGCCCTCATGCTCCAGATGGAGCCTAAGGGCAATCCTTGGCATGTCCCTGTCTCATCCTCCACATTCCATCCATCATCAAGTCCATTCATCTATCTCCCAAATAGACCTGACATCTGCATTTTTCTCCATTCCTTCCTCTGCCACTGCCCTGGTCCAGCCTCCAAGTCCTGCCTGGACTTCTACCATGGCCCCCTAAATCCCTGCCTCCACTGCCAGTCCCCAGGTCCACCTGCACAGGGAAACCAGGATGCTTTATTAAAAGTAAATCGCATAATGATTCTCCTGTTTAAAATGCTTCAAATATTTGATGCTATTCAGAAATTACTATTCGTTTTTCAGGTGTGATACTGTATTTTGGTTATTTTTTCCCCAGAAGAGAGTGCTTCTCTTTCAAAGGTACATCCTGCACTATTTCTATGTGAAGTGATGTGATGTGTTGGATTCTCACCCAGATAATACCGGGTGGACCAGGAAGGTGAGCTTGGTCACGATGAAGCTGGGTACACAGGGGTTCACTGTACTATTCTGCCTCTGTAATGACAAAGTTAAAAAAACAAGTTGCAGGGATACTTTATTACTCAAGAGATTACAAAATATACTAATGGAGTAGAGATACTCCATTTCTCATAAAATTAAAAACAAAAAAACAAAAACAAACATCCTCACCACAGCTTCCAAGTTCCAGCCTGAACCTGCCTTGCCAACGCTTCTGGCCTCCAGTCCTGCCATCCACTTCCCCCTCCTTGAGGCTCCACCATGCCACACCCCCTCCCCGCCTCCCCACCCCAAAAGCTCCTTTCATTCCCCCCACCCCCAGGACCTCATGCTCTGACTTCCCTGGGGGCTTCTCCCGTGTGATTCCCGAGGCCCCGGAAGTCAGTGTGCTCCCCCTAGTGCCCACTGGCCACTTCCTGCTAACCCTCAGGCCTCAATTTAAAACCAGTGTTCCAGAAATGCTCTTCCCAGTGCTCCAATTTAATTCTAACCTCCCTAATTTACTTTATCACTGCACCCTCTAATCTTGCATCTTTGCCCTCACCACAATTTTGGTCTGTCTTCCCCATGAGGCCATACGTTCCATGAGGGCCAAGTTCATGGCTATTTTGCCCACTTGCATGCCACCACACCCTTGGTCCCTTTCTGAAGAAATTTGCCCTCGGCACTTAAAACAATAATTAAAATGAAAAATAAAGCGCCAAGGATTCAAGAGCCATGTATCCGCTACGCCAGATACACACATGTGATGCTTTTTTTTCATATTGTTTGTAATGATCATATCTCTTTCATTAAGAAATACAAATTTAGAGGAAAGAGAAAAGTCTCCTGTGTTTCCCTCCCCAGGCGCCTCCCTTTCCTTCCCCATAAGTAACTACTACGATGACTTTGGTATGTATCCAGTGTATATTTTTAATATTTTTATTACAAATGTGTGCATCCATAAACAATACATGGTATTGTTTTATGTGTTTTTAAAAAAGTATGTAAATGCCATAATATGCTACATAATGTTGTACAACTGATGTTTTCCATTCAACATTGTCATATATATGTGCGTCTGCATACATATTATATATTAGTTCATCCATTGTAACTGTTACATAGCAATGCACTGCATGAATACATCACAATTGATTTATTCATTCCCTTAATGAGGTGCATCTGGCTCATCTCCAATTTTATCTCTGACAAAAATGCTGGAAAGGATGTACTTGAACTTGTAGCTCCCTATGCACGTGCCCCTCGTCCCCATTAGACTGGCTAAAATGAATGAGAGAGAACTGGCCAGGTTGGAAGGAGATGGGAATTCTCATGTACTGCTGCTGGTGGGAGTAGAAATTGATATCGTTCCAGAGCAATTTGGCAATATCTACTTAGGATGAAAACGCTCAACCCTGTGGCCCGACAGTTCTGCCTCACTAATAAATCCTTACCACCAAAGGTAAACTGTGAATTTCTTTTCTACTCAACAGAAAGCATAAAATATACAATATTCCTTTATGGCTTAACGTTTGCAATGCATTTTCACATATTTTAACTGACATGACATTCACCACCATGGGAAAGTAGTATTAGCCCCATATTATCAATGAGAGCGCTGAGGACAAACTCAAGGACACACAGCCGTAGTCTGGTACGAGGATCAAATCCCACTTGTGTCGCTTTTTTGCCCAGTTTTGCCTAGGGCGGTTTCTATTGCCCCACTCTGTCTCACTGTTTTTGTGCTTTGAAGACAATTAACAAGCGCTGGGTACCTTGTAGTGGATGCTGTTGGTGCCCCAACCAGATGCCCTTCACCAAGCCTTGTATTCATGCCTCAAGAGCTGTAAGCGTTGGCTGCTAACAGTTCACAGCTGTCCCTTCTTCAGAGAATTGCCCACAGCCATCTGGAGCAGCCTTACTTGGAGATGCCTGGAAATTTTCTTCAATCTCTCTGGGATGGGGGTGGGGTGGTTACTTGGTCAATGGCTAGCAACACAGGTGTACCAAGCTGGGCCTCATTGCCTTGGGCGCGGGTGGGAGGGGCAACTCCATGGTATTATTTTTGCTCAGAGCTTCCTGTGGAATCGGGCTGGGATAGAACTTCAGCAGAACTCCTATCTGGGCTTGGCTTCTTCCTCGGCCTTATTTTGCTTTTCTCACTTCCTTCCTCCTGAGAGCCTTCCTTTGAGAAATCATTTGCACAAGAATCCTGTCTCAGGCTCTGCTTCCAGGGCAATGTTTCTCAGCCTTAAAGCACAGGCTGCTGGGCCCCACACCCAGAGTTTCTCTTTCAGTTGATCTGGGGTGGGGCCCAAGAATTTGCATTTCTGATGGATTCCCACCCAGGTGATGCTGATGCTGCTGGTCCAGGGACTATATACTTTGAGAACCACCAGTCTAGGGGACCTGACCTAAAGCAGTTGGTGCCAGGAGAAGCAGACTTTAAGGGTGGGATCTGGAGTTGGATGACCGGCTGGTAATGAGGAGCCTAACAATGGTGGTGATGGTAGGGGGGATTATTATTATTATTTTTTAAGATTTTATTTATTTGCCAGAGGGAGAGAGTGAGCACAAGCCGGGATAGTGGCAGGCAGAGGGAGAAGCAGACTCCCTGCTAAGCAAGGAGCCCGATGCAGGGACCCTGGGATCCCAGGACCCTGGGATCATGACCCGAGCCAAAGACAGATGCTTAACCTACTGAGCCACCCAGGCGTCCTGGTAGGGGGTATTAATAGTTCCTAGCATGTGGCATAATTTCTGTGACAGCTTACAGTTGGAAGGGGATGCACCAGCTTTTGCAATATTTCTGACATTTGAGCAGTATAGCAGAGTAATTATAAGGATTGTGCAATGAGAGGCTGTTTCTGAGAGCCATCGTTGCATCAAAGAAAGAAAATCATTAGTCAAGTCAATTAGTCACCAGTTTAGAACAATGTATGAAAGTCGTAGGACCTCTTTGTCAGTGAGGTCCTTATCTCCTGCAGCTGAAGGACTGGCCGTGCTGAAATCCAGGCTCCGTGTCTACTATTAAGAGTTGCAGAACTTCAGAAAAGTTTGAATTCTCAGCCTCAGCAAGTCTCCTACGCCAGAGTCAGGGCCCTGAACAGAACAGGGTAGGGTCTGAGAATCTAGGAATGCGATACCCATGTAGCTATAATTGGGAATCCTGGAGAAGTCTCCTGAACCCCTAGGCACCTGCAGAAGTGGCCCAGTCCCCCTTGTTAGAAAAGGTCCATTAGCTCAGGCAACTGTACACCAGGAAAAGAATATCCAGGTCTTCCAAGGGTTGGAAATAAGTTGACAGTGAAATCCAGGGACCCAAAGTATTGCCATTGTTCCCCTGTCAGAGGCATATGTGGGAGAAAGCAATAAACGGAATTCTGGCCCAGGATCATCTCACAGTGACACCGCCAGTTTCATGGACCCAACTGGCGGTCATTGTCCTGGTTCATGAACATGTAACCAGAATTAACATACTTAGAAGCTGGCATGGTCCTCACCTTATTCCTCGGCCTACAGAATTCATGCTATTGTGGTAGGAAACAGCTAGTCTGGTGGAAAAGGCGGAATGCGAGTCCTTGAAACTGACCATCCCACCCCCACCCAACCAAGGTCATAAATCAAAAACTATATTGCAGACTGAGAATGGCAGAGATCAGTGCCTCAGAGACCTACAGGATGCGGGGTGGCAGTCCTCATCATATTCACGTCGTGATCATATTCGTGTTGTCCAACCCCGTCAAACCTGATGGGCCATGGCAGATGCCAGGGCACTTCTACAAACTTAAGCAGTCTCCAACCGCGGCTGCCGTGCTTAATGCAATATCTTTAATAGAACAAATGACTCAGCTTCTGGTATATGATACATAGCTACTGATTTGGCAACTGCATTCTTTTCAATACTCCTCAAGAAAGAGGATTTGAAACAGTTCACATAAATCTGGGACAGATAACAGTCAACATTCACAGTCTTGGCCCAGGGCTATGTGAGGTCTTCTGCTCTGTCTCAAGGGGATCTGGATGTCTGGACATCCTACAGATATTACATTGGTCACTATGTGGGTGGTAGCGTGCTCATTGGACCTCATGAGCAGGAAAGGCAAGTGCTCTGGACACCTTGGAGGAACATATGTTCTCCAGGGGGTAGGAAATAACCCAGTAACAATTTAGGAGTCTGTGACATCAGTGACGTTTTTAGGAGTCTAGTGATCTGGCACACGCTAGGAAATTCCCTCCAAAGTAAAGAAAAAATAATGCTGCATTTGGGACCTCCTTCTGCACACAGCACCACCCCAAAGCTGAGATGTGATGGAGCAGTGGGATGGCCTCTGAAAAGGGCAGCTGAGGTCCAAGTGTAGATTTGAGATGACAGCCGGGGAGGATGGGGTACCATCCTGTAGGATGCGGCATGAACATAAAACCATCAATCATCACATAGCGCCGCCTCTCCGGTAGACGGAATGCATGGGCTCAGAAACCGTGGGGTGGACGTAGGAGTTGTAGTCACTGTCCCTCCCAGGCACTCACTTGGGTAATAATTCCTTTCCCATCTTTTGCCTCCCTCAGCCTGTGAGTCGAGAGTACAGCTCCCGGAAGGAGGATGATTCCAGTGGGGGACACAGGAAAGTCTCGAGATTTAAAGCTATGGCTGTTGCCCTTTCCCTTGAGGATCTCCCTCCCACTAGTTCAGCAAGGAAAGTAAAGAATTTTCCTCCTGATCATCATGAGGACAGCTGTTCTGTAACGGGAGCAGGGAGGAATACATTGACACTTAGGTGACAAACCTGGGCAGCTCTCGGCACTCTCGTGGATCTTTTTAATTGGAAGTGGGCAAATACAACTACCTAATACCCATGGCATCCAAGGGCTCCAAGTCCCCAGGCAAGCCACCTAAATGGGCAGGCAGCAGTGAGTAATCTAGAGTGGGCGCCAGAGGAGGAAGATGGTGAGCATTTGTTATGGCTTCCGGACTAATTGCAAGGAAAGAATGTGTCCTACTAACCTTCCTCTTGTAAGTTTCCCCAGAAATTGTGGCCAAACAGAATTCTGGAGAAGCTGACCTAGATAGAGTGAACTTTAATGTGAGAAGCAAGAGGCTGCCGGTGTCCTGCCCTGAATCCTTTTACCAGGAAGGTAATTCCCCTGTTGCACTAATTCCCCTGTTGATATTGATGGCTACAGGTCATGGCTATGTCCTTGTCCAGAAAATTGACCTTGAGACGGACCTCAAGACCATGGCCAGCAGGAATTGCTTTTTCTGGAGACACTGGGGGTGGGTGGAGTAGGTCACGTACACTCCCCACTCAGAGGAAGCCTGCAACTGACGACTCTAATATCGGGGCACAAAACCTGACTCACCTGCTTCAGGAAGGGCCAGCTCTGTGGTATCATTCATGCTCCAGAGAACCTCGTGGCATCGGTCTGAGGTTGGACCTCAGCAAAACCCATGTTCGTGCTGAAAGTCGTTCCTCTTCCTTATTCCGTGTCCCCCATTTCCTCATGATGTCTCCCTCCAGGAGCACTCTATCCAAAAATCAAGTGCACCGGGCTCCGTGTCCGGGGTTCTGCTTCTGGGAAACACAACAGAAGATGCTTGTCTTTGTCTCTTGGAAAATATTTCTCAAGTTTCAGCTAGCAGGAAATAGACAGGAAAAAAAAAGTGAATCTCTCCCATTATTTATTTTTAGCCTCTCTGCCCTTTCTAGGGGATCTCACTGACAACGGCAGTTTGATGGTGTATCAATTTTGTCACCTTGTGCGTGTGCGTGTGCGTGTGTGTGTGTATACACTTTAAGTAAATTGGATCATTCTATACATATTTTTCTGTGACTTGTTGCACTTGATGGTATGTATCAGGAATCTTTCCATGACAATACCTCTACGTCTGCCTTTTTTTTTTTTTTTTTGGAAATGGCCATAATAGCCTTGCATAATACCAATATACTATCATTTATTGAATTAGCCCCCTGTGGGAAGACAGAGCAACATTAAAGATTTCAAGTTGAAGGAATTTAACTGAGGGAATTAATTATAGAGGTGTTTTGGTGGGGGTAGAAAGAGCAGAAGGGGACAATGAGATAACACAGGTATTAACGTGCGCCTGGGGCTGAGGTCACCCTACTGCAGTCACTGTGGGAAACGGTAGCCCCTCCTAGGAGCTGGGAAACCAAAGGGAAGAAGGAGGCAGAGTTGCCCTAACCTAGGGTGTGCAGAAGGTGAGTGGGCGTACCCAGCCCTCTACAGTTTTCGTTTAATGAAACTGGCAAATAAAAAAATAGCTTCCATCCTCATTTGCATTTTTCTGATTCCCAGTTAATGGCAAGTAGTCTGAAAAAGACTTATTAGCTCTTTTCTTGTTCTTTAAGATTGTTAATTGCTTGTGTCTTTTCTCCCATTTTTAAAAATGAGTGTTTTGGCTCCTTGTACTGTCTTGTAGGTGCTTTCTATCTGTTGTATGAATTCTTCCCTTATTGGTTAACTCTGTTGTAAATATTTTCTCCCCGACTGGCACTTTAGTTCTGGGTCTGTTTTTTGTTCTGTTTTTGTTTTTGTTTTAACATTTGTTGTATTACATTTTTTTTCCTTTATGACTATTGGTTCTATGTTTTTTCTTAGGAAAACTTTCTCTACCATGAGAATGGTCTGGTTTTTAAATTTTTTAAAAGATTTTATTTATTTATTTGAGAGAGTGAGAAAGTATGAGTGGGGAGAGGGGCAGAGGGAGAGGGAGAAGCAGACTCCCCGCTGAGCAGGGAGCCTGATGATGCGGGGCTAGATCCCAGGACCCTGAGCCGAAGTCAGATGCTTAGCCGACTGAACCACACAGGTGCCCCTGTGTGGGATGGATATTGACTGTCTATACTGACCTTTTCCTGATGCAATGTCACCTAAATCTCAAACTAAATCAGCTTGCATAATGTATCTGTTTTTGCATGAGTGTATGGCCTCTATTTTGCTCATTTGGTCTGCTTGTCCATTCTTGCATTATTACTAAGTTATCTTAACAAATGCCTATGTTGTATGTTTTTCTACCTAATAGGGCAGGGGACTATTCCTTGTGCTTCTTTTCTAAAAATTTCTCAGCGATTTTTGGGCATTGCTTTTTCCCTATGAATTTTAGAATCAACTTGTCAAGCTAAAAGATCTCTTGTCTGGATTTTCATTGAGATTGCATTGCATTTATATATTAGGATCAAGAGAATTAATGTGTTCAAGGCTGGGTCTTCCAAAGAATGGTGTCTACGCCTTCTTTTGTGTCCTTCCATGAAGTTTTGCCATTATCTTCCTAATTTCTTTGTTAAGTTCATCTGGGTATTTTATACTTCTCCTTGTAATTGAGAATAGCATCCATGTTATTTGTCAGTTGGTTATGGCTAGCAAAAAGTGATTGGATTTTGTATGTTGACTTTAAATTCAACTTAATTTTATTTGTTCTAAGAGCTTTGCAGTGGATTCTCCGGCATTCTCTAAGGCTGGTAATCATATTGTGTGCAGATAGTGACAACTGGGTCTCTCCTGGACTAAGATGCAAACATGATTTTGTTTTATTTCCTCATCGTGCAGGTCTGTCCACCCACTACAGTGTGAAATGGTAGGGACAATAGTGTTTAAACTTTTAATGAAATCATTTCTAGTGGGAATGGTTTTCCTATGCGAGTATTAAGTATGATATTTGTAGTTGCTTTGCTCTAGTGTGAAGGAAACTTTACCAGGTTGAGAAACTCTCCTCCTATTCCATAAATCTTTGAATATTGAGACAGTTTAAGGTCAGTAAAAGACTCAATGGTAATAGGAGAGCTTTACCTGTTACACCAGCAGATAAACCCAAACCTTCCCTCCCAGTGGCCATGTGAGCATCAGATGAGGCTAGATATAAGGTTGATTGACGTTTCCTCTTGAGAATGGGTGCGGGGCCGGGGGGCGGGGGGATAACTCCCCACCATGGTTTTCAATTCTGCAACATAAAACCTTGTCATAACTGCCAACATGTTTTCATTTTTAACTAGAAAAATTGTTGGATGTTATCAAATCTCTCTTTAATACCCATTGAAATAATCAGAACGTTTTTAACATTTATTAATGTAAAAAAATGACATTAATATATTTCCTAATATCAAACCATCCTTTCATTCCTAAAGCAAATTAAATTTGAGTATAATATATATTTTAATACACTCGTGAATTAGATCTATTCTTTTTTTTTTTTTTTGCCTCTAATTTTTAGTAACCAAGTTAGCTTTTAGGCATTTGCTTGCTTTTTGTGCTACTCTGGGTTTGGTATCTGGGTCTTGCTTTTTCATAGAATTATTTAGAAACATTTGGATTTCTTTCCATGTTCCTGAATAATTTCTATATCATAAGAGTCAACTGTTCTCTGAAGGTTGTTTTTATTTTCCCCCTGAAGTTTTGATAGAGCTCTCCCATCAGCTCCTCGGGACCATGACTTTGAGCCAGTCATATCGTTTGCCATCAGTTTCATTGCCCACCCTTTCCCTTCTATGCTCTATACCTCAAGGAGCTACATTTCCAGGCTCAGTTGCCCTCTGGCTTCCAAACAGGTTGGCCAATGGGAGGCACTGTTTGAAAAATGAAAGAAGGGGAGTGGGAGAAGCAAGGGTGTTACCTCCCCTACCTGTTGTGGGTAACATCTCTGACAGAAGCAGCACCCCCTCCCCTCAGTGGCGTCAGACCTGTTTCAGCGTCCCCCTTCGCAGGTCCAGCTCCCACCAGACTGGCCCCTGCTAGATATACCTTTTCTCTTTGTCCTGCCAGCTTCCTACTGTTGCTAGGCAACCAATTCCTTATATTAAATTCCCTTGGTGTGAAAGACCTAACATGATTTCTATATTCTAACTGGTTCCTCATAGGGATGATGGTTTGATACCTCTTCTCTAATTAATTTTGGACATCTACCTTTTTTAAAAGTCATCTACTTTGTGTCAGTTTTCAGATTTGTTGGAATAAAGGTGTACAGGTGTATACTCTTCTCTTACAATTTTTCAAAAAATCAATCCACTTCAGTGCTTATGTTCTCATTTCTGTTTCTAAAGTTGTTTATTGCATGTGTGTTTATTTTGTGATCAAACTTGTCAGATGTTTGTCTACTGTATTTTTAGTATTTTGCTGGGTATGTTACATAAATCCTGATTTAATCTTCATATCGACATCACAGAAGAGGTTTATGTATCAGGAAATGGAAGCAGAAAATCATTCCTTTCCATGCCTGAGACCACTAAGTTGTAGAATTGATACTTGAACCCAGATCTATCTGAATTCAAAACCCGTACTTTCCTCATTGCATAGGCGAGCCTGAGCATTCTGCGTGAGATTAAAAGGATCATCATAAATAGGCTTCACATTTTCTACAAAGAACATGAATTTCTTTTGTAATTGGGAAAAAGTTAATTAAGCCAAAACAAATAATTGTAATAAAAATAGCCTTGAAAAAGAGGAAACACCACACCACAGCAACTTAAAGCTTTAGAATGCTTAAAAAGGGAGATGCATTCACCGCAACTGGCCATCTCAATCCTGCTTTACCCTGCGTCTAGCAACTAATTAGACCTTGTTCTCTCCTTCCCCACCAGGGTAGAAGCAGAGGTTTTCCTGAAAGGTGAAGGTCATGCTAATCTCTCTGATTGGTGCTTCTCTTGGCACTGTTCAATGAAATATGCTTTAGGGAGATGACCATCTTGCTACACCCATCACAGCTCATGTGGTTTGGAAATTCTACTCTGCTCTTTCTTTTCTTTTTTTTTTTTTAAAGATTTTATTTATTTATTCATGAGAGACAGAGGGAGAGAGAGAGAGAGAGAGAGAGAGAGAAGCAGAGGGAGAAGCAGGCTCCCAAGGAGCAGGGAGCCCGATGCGGGACTCGATCCCAGGACCCCGGGATCATGACCTGAGCCGAAGGCAGACGCTTAACCATCTGAGCCACCCAGGCGCCCTACTCTGCTCTTTCTTAAGGACATGGCCAGAGTGGGCAGAGTCACAGAAGCTGAGATTCTCTGTGGGGACTGAGCTCATCCCCAGTGGTGTAGGTTGCCCATTCTCCTTGGCCAAGGCAACCCAGGGAAGGGATCATTTTCTCTTCCTACTTCCTCTTCAGTCCTGAATTCAGCTTCTGATGGCAGAGGCGCCCCTGAAACCTCCTAAAATAGCCTCCTGCTGGAAAGAAGTAATGCAATGCACACCACAGTACGCATATTGATTTCTATTTTTGGTTCTTATCAAGATTTATTTTTCATCCCTTCAGGTAAATAGTGACCTTGGACTTGCCGCCTTCCATATTTGCAGCCTGGGTCAATGAATCTTGGTATTGACCTCGGGGGCCATCAATAGCTGCTTATTGTTGAGATATTTCAATGTCAATAAGTGGCCCCATGGAAGTGGGAGGGGGGCTACCCAGCAAACCCAGCAGCTAAAAAACCAATCCCTTTTCTCCAGTTGTTATCTTGGCACAGAAGGGGCTGGCTCTAAAATTGACTAACTTTTCTGCAGGGAGTTGGGACAACAAACTCCCAAACATAGCCAGAATCCTGCAAAGGGGGACTTTCTCAGAATTGCCATCCATTATTATGAAAGAAGAGAAACAACCACGTGTGTTCTATCCTCTCTCTCTCTCTCTCACACGCACACATACACACACACACAGTGTCACACTCAGTGCCATAAGATCTAAAACACTTTGGAAAGAGATGCCTGGTGACTGAAGCAGCTATTGTGAGCTCATCCCTTCCATCACGTACAAACCCAATTCACACAAACCAGGCTGGGATAGTGGAAACAGTTCAGGCTTTGGCATCTGACGTTCCTCAAAGTAAATCCAGGTTTTATTACTGACAGGTTACAGTTTTCTGATCTGTACAATGGGGATGTTACCTGCCTTTTGGGAGGATCAGAGATGCTGTCCATGCGTGCCTGGCTCCTACCTAGCAGGTGTTCCATAAATCCCAGTTCCTCTTGCTTCGTTGTGCTTGTTCTTGCTAGGCTGGGTCAGGAGGGGTCAGGACTCGCCACCTGAACTCCCAGCTTTCATTTCCAGACACTCTCCACTCTATTCTCTTTCCAAGAAAGATAAAAGAAAATGAACATGTGGCTGGAGGGTAAGGACTCTTTTACCATCAAATCGTGTGTCTGTCTGTCTTTATTGGCCATGCTTTTAGCTATTGACCCACTTCTTTGTCCACCTTAGGGTGCTTAGTCTGGCTTGGAGGCTCCATGGGTGACAGGGCTGAACCTGGGCAGGGGTCTCTGGACCCAGGGCAGGGGCAAGCACTGTCTGTGACTCCATTCCTTCTAGTGTGCATGTTGTGATTCAGCATCCCTATCTACTTTCTTTCTCTTCTTTTCCTTCTCCCTGGTCACTTCAAAGTTTCCAGCAGCCTGATGATAGAAGTTTCCCAGCATCTTTCTCCCCAGGTCATGTCCTGCCCAGAGTGGCCTTGGACTATGAGGTAGCACTGGTAATGAGGGAGAAGGGAAGGTGTGAAGGTGACTTTCTAGACAGCATGGTAACTTACCCTGGCAGCATTTGTGCTCGTGACAACAGAGAGATGCTTTGACTGAGGTGGGCAGAGGATGCTGGGAAAGAGAAGAAACTCAGTGCAGGCATTTACGAACAGGACTTTCCTGAGTACTCCAAAGTGGTAGGCATCGACATTCACAATTTACAGACGAAGAAACAGAATCTCAGAGAGTTTGAGAGTTGAGACTGGAATTCAGATCTGTTTGACTACAAATCCCATGCATAACTGAGCAGCTGTGTCAGAAGGAGGAATTCTGGGAGCAGAGGGGAGATAGGAGGATTTGGTTAAGGGGTTAGAATAGATGCCCTTGGTGCTCTTATCCTTCCCTGGATCTGAAATTCTAAGAATAGAAATAAGGAACGTCTGCTTTGCTGAAGACCATTCTGGCACAGTATCTCACCTTCAAAGCCCAGTTTCCCTTTCAGAGTAGATTTCACTGTTCATGGGCTGGCTTTGGGCATCTTCCAAAATCCTTCACCTATTGCCATCACTGGACACTGGTTCATGCTGCCAAAAATTTAATCTTTAAAACAAACACCACAAACTCAGAATACTCAGGCTGAATTACAGATTTGTACATGCCAATCAATACTTGCCCACACACACACTCCTTTCCCCAGCCAAGCAGAAAGTAAAAGATCACATGTGAGCAGGTGGTAACCATATCTTACGTTGATGCAGCTTCAGAACAGAAATCAGGGAGTTTGTTCACTTATTTATTTATTCTAATCCACAAATATGTATTTTATGCTTACTGTGTGTCATACAGGACACTAGGACCTGGACCTAGACACAAAAGATAAAAATTCATGTGTTGTTACAATAAGCATATATTGGTTTAGTAATTACTGTATGTGTGTGTGTGTGTGTGTGCGCGCGCGCGTGCGCAATTAATTAACCACAGGGTTCTTGCCCTCAAGGAACTCAAAGTTCAGCAGAGAAGACAGACATGCAAACAATTATGACATAGTAAGAAAAACAGCATTCATGTAGGCAGGATCAAAGAACAGAGGAGACTAGAATAAGAAGTGCCCAAGGCTACTGGGGAAGTTGGCAAAGACTTCAAGGAGGAAGAGGCAAAGGCTGGAGGAACTTGTTCCAGACAGACAAGGGGCACAGAGCTGCCCAGGCAGAAGGAACATTCATTCATTTAATAATGATTTATTAAGACATCTGCTTCTGGTTAGAAAGGTGATATGCTATCAGTTAGAATGTAGAAAGTTTTAAGAGACCCCCTCACTCTGCTTTTTTATCCTAAAAATGAGAACAAGCTGGATAAAACACATAATCACATCTTGGAAAACCCATCAGAGAGCTGAGGACACAAATTGTAGAAATTTACAAGTTGTTCCTAGGATAGAAGAGACCCATGACTGTGGGCATGGCAGGAGGAAAGACTAAACCCAACACAGATGGCAGGAAAAAGAATCAGGCCTGACTTTAGTAACTTTTAATGGGTGTGTGGAGACTGACACAATGGATCTGTATCTTGTGGAGCCCCATCACACCTTCTAATTCTTTCCCAAGAGTATGGAGGTGGCTGAAGGCAGGATAAGAAAGCTGAGAGATGCCACCAGGGTGTACCAGGCCTTCACCAAGACAACATCCAGCCAAAGTATATGGGCAGGGAAGCAAGGTGGAGAGAGATTGTTTAAAGAAGAAAGCCAGGAGTGGAGCTGGACAGAAAAAGGACTCCCAAGGAGATCTAAAACATTTGGTCTCTGAAACACAGAGATTGCCTGTGGTTCGGAAGACTTGCTGGTATTCAGATCCCAAGCTGCAGGGAAAAGTCCTGTTCAACCCTCCAAACATTTAAAGTCAGTGGTGGACCAGTAGGTAACTAAAGGTGCAATGAAGCCCAGACTCAACTCAACTCAACCACAAATTAAATTGACTCAGCCTCCCACTTTAGTGAGTAATTATTATGTACTTTAGTCTCTACCGTTCCTTTATATACAATGTCTGAAATATAATTAAAAATTACAAAACACTTGATGAAGCAGAAAAATGTGATCTATAATCAAAAGGGGAAAAAAGTCACTGAAGCAGAACTAACGATACTCCAGATGTTGCAATGAGCAAACAAGAACTTTAAAATAATAATTTAAAATATTTTAATGGATCCAGTGCAAGAGGTGAATGACATATGTGAACAGATGATGAATTTCAGCATCAAACTATAAAAAAAGAACCAAATGGTTTTTCTAAAACTGAAAACTACTGAGTCAGAAATAAAGAATTTTACTAAATGGGCTTAATATCAGACTGGACATTATGAAAGAAATAATCAGTGAACTTGAAGACAGGTCAATAGAAATCATCTGATTAAGCAGAAAGAGAAAATAACAAATCGAACGGATCATCTGAGCCTATGGGACAGTATCAACATGATCTAATGTATGTGTAATTAGAATCCCAGAAGAAGAGGAGTAAAATGCAGCAGAAGAAGTATTTGGACAGGCACAGTCAAGAGTATTCTAAAATTGATCAAGGATATCCACATGTCCAAGAAGTTTAACAATCTCTAGTCAGCATAAATGTTTTTTTAAAAGATTTTATTTATTTTTTATTTTTTTAAAGATTTTATTTATTTGACAGAGAGAGACACAGCGACAGAGGGAACACAAGCAGGGGGAGTGGGAGAGGGAGAAGCAGGCTTCCCGCCAAGCAGGGAGCCTGATGCAGGACTCGATCCCAGGACCCTGGGATCATGACCTGAGCCGAAGGCAGACGCTTCACCAACTGAGCCATCCAGGCGTCCCTAAAAGATTTTATTTATTCATTCAGAGAAAGTGTGCAAGTGGGGGGAGGGGCAGAGGGGGAGGGAGAAAGAGAGAATCTCAAGCAGACTCCCTGCTGAGTGTGGAGCCCAACACAGGGCTCGATCTCACAACCCTGAGATCATGACCCGAGCCAAAATCAAAAGAGTTGGATGCCTAACTGACTGAGCTACCCAACTGCCCGACAATCAGTGTAAATATTAAAAAAAAAAAAAATGCCTAGCCATACAACAGTCAAACTATTGAAGACCAAAATGCAGAGAAACTTTTTAAAGCCACCACCTAAAAAGTTTGCAATGCATCAAAGATAATAATAATTAGAAAAATGAGTGACCTCTTATAAAAGAAATGGAAGACAGCAGATAATGGAATGATATGTTTAAAGTGTTAAAAAAAATCAAACTGTCAATCTAGAATTTTATGCCCAGTGAAAATATTCTTCAAAAATAAAAATGAAACAGAAACATTTTCAGATGACAAAGCTGAGCAGATTTTCTCCAGCAGAACTGCACCACAAGAAATGCTAAAAGCAGTTTTTCAGACTGAGGGAAATAATTCTACATGAGAGCCTGTATCTGGGAAGAAATGAAGAGCATCAAAATCTGTAAACCTGAGGATAATTACAAATTATTTTCATATTTTATGAAAAAATATTTTTAAGATTTCTGTAAAAGACTACTGACTAAAGTAAAAGATAATAACAATGTATTGTGGTTTTACACCTTACACAGAAGTAAAATATGCAACAGCAAGAGTGCATTATGTAGGTAGCATTGTAAGGCAGTACAAAATGACTTTGAGGTAAATTACGTTATGTTGAAGATGCATATCATAACCTAGAGTAACCACTAAAACTAACACAAAAAGGGATTACTTTAAAAGATCAATAAACGAGATAAAATGGGATGTTGAAAAGTATTCTAAAAAGAAAGCAAGGAATGGAGAATAGAAGAACAGAAAGTAACAAGAAGAATAGATGTATAGAAGAAACAGGACAAATAGCAAATACTGAAAATAGACTTAAATTCAACCATATAAATAGTTTTTAAAAGTACAAAAGGACCTAACTCTCAAATTTAAAGACAGAGTCAAAATGGATCAAAGCAAGGTATGACTATGTGATGTTTATAAGAAAACAACTTAAAGTCATGCACAAGTTGAGAAGAGTAAAAGCCATCCCAATGCAAACACCAAGCATGAGAAAACTGGTGTGCCTAGAGATTATCAGAGAAATTAGACTTCAAAATGAGGAGTATTGCTAGTATTTT
>NW_027397112.1:599641-650614 GCF_003265705.2 Callorhinus ursinus | reverse complement strand
GGTGAGCGCTGTGAATTGTGCAAGACTGTTGAATCACAGATCTGTACTTCTGAAACAAATAACGCAACATATTTTAAGAAAAAAGGAAAAGAAGAAGATAACAGGAGAGGAAGAAAAGGGGAGTATGTCAGAGGGGGAGACGAACCATGAGAGATGATGGACTCTGAAAAACAAACTGAGGGTTCTAGAGGGTAGGGGGGTGGGGGGATGGGTTAGCCTGGTGATGGGTATTGAGGAGGGCACGTTTTGCATGGTGCACTGGGTGTTATGAACAAACAATGAATCATGGAACACTGCATCAAAAACTAATGATGTAATATATGGTGATTAACATAACAATAAAAAAATAAAAATAAAATAAAAAAAAAAATCCTAAAGGAGAACACAGGTAGCAACCTCTTCGACCTCAGCCGCAGCAACTTCTTCCTAGAAACTTCGCCAAAGACAAGGGAAGCCAGGGCAAAAATGAACTATTGGGATTTCATCAAGATAAAAAGCTTTTTGCACAACAAAAGAAACAGTCCACAAAACCAAAAGACAACCGACAGAATGGGAGAAAATATTTGCAAATGACATATCAGATAAGGGACTAGTATCCAAAATCTATAAAGAACTTATCAAAGTCAACACCTGAAGAACAAATAATCCAATCAAGAAATGGGCAGAAGACATGAACAGACATTTTTCCAAAGAAGACATCCAACTGGCCAACAGACACATGAAAAAGTGTTCCACATCGCTTGGCATCAGGCAAATCCAAATCAAAACCCAAATGAGATACCATCTCACACCAGTCAGAATGGCTAAAATTAACAAGTCAGGAAACAACAGATGTTGGCGGGGATGCAGAGAAAGGGGAACCCTCCTACACTGTTGGTGGGAATGCAAGCTGGTGCAGCCCCTCTGGAAAACAGTATGGAGATTCCTCAAACAGTCGAAAATAGAGCTACCATATGATCCAGCAATTGCACTACTGGATATTTACCCCAAAGATACAAATGTAAGGATCCGAAGGGGTACGTGCACCCCAGTGTTTATAGCAGCAATGTCCACAATAGCCAAACTGTGGAAAGAGCCAAGATGTCCATGAACAGATGAATGGATAAAGAAGATGTGGTATATAAACACAATGGAATATTATGCAGCCATCAAAAGGAATGAGATCTTGCCATTTGCAACGATGTGGATGGAACTGGAGGGTGTTATGCTGAGTGAAATAAGTCAATCAGAGAAAGACATGCATCATAGGACCTCACTGATAGGAGGAATTCTTAATCTCAGGAAGCAAACTGAGGGTTGCTGGAGTGTTGGGGGGTGGGAGGGATGGGGTGGCTGAGTGATAGACATTGGAGAGGGTATGTGCTATGGTGAGCACTGTGAATTGTGCAAGACTGTTGAATCACAGATCTGTACCTCTGAAACAAATAATGCAATATATGTTAAGAAAAAAAAAACAAAAGAAGAAGATAGCAGGAGGGGTAGAATGAAAGGGAATAAATCGGAGGGGGAGATGAACCATGAGAGACAATGGACTCTGAAAAACAAACTGAGGGTTCTAGAGGGGAGGGGCGTGGGGGGATGTGTTAGCCTGGTGATGGGTATTAAAGAGGGCACGTTCTGTGTGGAGCACTGGGTGTTATGCACAAACAATGAATCATGGAACATTACATCAAAAACTAATGATGTGATGTATGGTGATTAACATAACAATTAAAAATTTAAAGAAAAAAAATAAAAAAATAAAATCCACTTTAAGAAGCTAGGAAAAAAAGCAAATTAAACCACAAGCTACAAGGATGCAAATATTAAAAAGCAGAAATCCATAGTATATAAAATGGAAGAACAGTAGATGAAATCAATAAGGATGGCCAACAAACAAGAAGTTGGTCCTTTAAAAGATTAATAAAACTGATAAACCCCAGGAAGACTGTTAAATTAAAAAAAAAAAAAAGGAAAAATGTAAATGAGACAAATTGCCAGTATTGGGAATTAAAGAGGCATCATCACTATAGATCCCATTGACATTAAAAAGATAATGATACAAAAATTGTATGTCAATATATTTTACAACTTCAGTGAATTAGGGAAATTCCTTGAAAAACACATCTGTTATAAGAGACATAGAAAATCTGCATAGCCTTATATCAATTGTAGAAATTGAATCTGAAAAATAAACTCTTCTCACAAAGAACACAAAAGTTGCAGAGAGTTTTGTTGGTGAATTCTCTTAAACTTTTAAGGCAGAATTAATATCACTTCTACTTAAGGATAAGAGAATACTTCCTAACTCACTTCATAAGGTTAGTGTACCCTGAGTACCAAATTCTGAAAAGACTTTTTCAAGAAAAAAAAATTAAAGATCAATACCCTTCATGAATTTAGATGCAAAAATCTCTAGAAAACATTATCAAATTCAATTCAACAATACTTAAAAAGAATAATGTACTGTGACCAAATAGGTTTATTCTAAGAATGCAAGACTGATTTCCCATTTAAACATCAATTAATGTAATTGATCATAGAGCAGAATAAAAAAGAAAAAAACCTATTTGGTCATATTAGTAGATGCAGGAAAAGCATTTGACAAAATACAACCCTTATGCATAATTAAAAAAATCTCACACTACTAAAAAATAGAATACAACAAATTTTTTCAACTTAATGATGGGCGTCTATGATTTACAACCTATCTATATAGGTTATATAGTGATATCTATAACCTCTATACGCTCAAATCATAGTTAATGCTTTTCCCCTTAGAGTGGAAAGAAGGCAAAGATGTCTATTCTTGCCATTTCTATTAAGGCTTGTACTAGAAACCTGGCCAGTGTAATAAGGTAAGAAAATAAATGCAAGCTATAAAAATTGGAAAGAAAGCAGAAAATTGTTGTTATTTACAGATGATATGATTGCAAACATAGAAAATTCCTAGAATTAGCAGGTGAATTTTTAGCAAGACTGCAGGATATGAGGTCGATATACAAAACTCAGTTGTATTCTATGTACCAACAATGAACAATCAGAGAATACAATTAAAAAAAAACAACAAGACTTAAAATAGCATAGGGGGAAAAATTCAAATACCTAGGAATAAATTTAACAAAGGACATATAAGACCACCACATTGAAAACTCAAACCATTTCTTAGAGAAATTTAAGAAGAACTAAGTGGAGAGCTATGCCCTGCTTATGGATTAGAAGAATCAACATTTTTTAAAAAAGATTTTATTTATTTAGTTGAGAGAGAGAGAGAGAACATGAATGGGAGGAGGAGCAGGGGGTGAAGGACAAGCAGACTCTATGCTGAGTGCAGAGCCTGACATGGGACTCGATGCAGGGCTCGGTCCCACAACCCTGAGATCATGACCTGAGCTGAAATCAAGAGTCAAATGCTTAACCGACCGAATCACCCGGGCACCCCTAGAATCAACATTTTTAAGAGGGCCATTCTCCCCACACTGATCTATACATTCAATGTTCAATACAACTCCAGTCAAACTCCCAACAGGCTTCTTGATAGAAATTGACAAGCTGTTTCTAAAATTTACATGAAAATAGGATTCAGAAGAACCAAGACAGTCTTAAAAATAACGACAAAATTTTACTCAGGAAATATAAAAACATAAATAAGAGTGTTCAAAGCAGCCTATTTTTAGTAGCCAACAATTGAAAACAATTCAAATGTCTATCAACAGGAGAATAGATAATTAAATTATAGTACATCCATGCAATGGGATACAACTCCGTAATAGGGAGAAATGAGCTCCATACCAATACACACAACAACAGGGATAAATCTCACAGACATGTGAGCAAACGAGGCCAGGCAACACACTCTGTGATTCCATTTCTATGACCTTCAAGAGCAGGCAAAGCAAATCTGTGGTGATAGAAATCCGAAAAGCAGTTGCCTTTGGGTGAGGGTAGCATGGGTTGACTAGTAAGGAACAACAAGGAAATTTCTGAGGTGACAAAATGTTCCAGATTTTGATTAGGGTGGTGGTTGCATGAGTGCGCACAATTGTCAAACCCCATCAAATTGTTCATTTCTCTTTATGTAGCATAAGCCTCAATATCAGAGAGAGGGGAAGGGAAGGAGAAGAGGAACTTAAGAAAAATCCCAAACAAATGCAATATATGCCTCATTTGGAACCTGATTCAAGCCAACCAGTTGTAAAAACCCATTTTTGAGACAATCAAAAATTGATCATGAGCTGGGTAAAGTATTAAATTATTGCTGGGTATGAAAATTGGATTGTTATTTCCTAGAAATATATATGGGTGTATCTAAGGGCAAATTATACTATGTCTGAGATTTTCTTTAATATGCTTCAGCAAAAGAATGGTTAGAGATTATGGAAGGGGAGATAGTAAAATGTTGGTAATTGTCGAAGCTGAGTGAGAGTATATGTGGGGCACATTATTCCAGATGCGCTATACCTTTGTGTCTGTTTACACTTTTCCATAAAAATGTTCAAATACAAAACTTAATGAAAAAAAGTTAACTGGAAGTTAGGTCACATCACATTTCTGTTCAAAATCTTCCAGCAGCTTTTCATTGAGAATCTTCTCCATGTACATAGAAATCTATTAATAGGTCATGAAATCAGTGTAGTGGGTCATGATCAGCATTTTGATTATATGAAATAGAAGAAAGTGGAACAGAAGAGCGAAGAAGAAAAAATACCAGAGAGCATACTATGTCTAGTAAAGATAAGAATTGACTTCTGGAAACTTGTTTGAGTGTGTGCTGGTGTGTGTGTATGTGCATGTGCATGCATATGCAGGGATTTTTTTTTTTTCCCAGCAGATTGTG
The DNA here is from genome assembly GCF_003265705.2 of Callorhinus ursinus. Lineage (NCBI taxonomy): Eukaryota > Metazoa > Chordata > Mammalia > Carnivora > Otariidae > Callorhinus > Callorhinus ursinus. The sequence goes on along the minus strand of NW_027397112.1, from coordinate 645,798 downwards.
GTGAAAAAGGTTTAAAACACAGAGCCCTAGGTGATATCTCTCCACCTCATATCTCTCTGCCTTACTCCCCACCCCTCACTCCCCTCCTCCCATATAAACCTTGCCGTGCATCCCTTATGCCACGCTCTACCCCAGGCACCCCCATGGCTCCCTTCCACATCTTCAAGTATCTGCTCAAATGGTACTTTATCAGAGAGATTCCCTCCCCGCCCCCTGATCAGAGTATGCAGTGTCACTCTCTAGTCTCCTGCAGTTTTATTATTTAGTTCAAAACACTTACTACCACTTGGCCCCCTAAATCTATGGGTGTAGTTGTTTACTGGCCCTCTCTTACTCCTGTCCGCATCTCAGAATGGCAGCCCTGTGAGTTCACCTGTCTTGTTCACTGTTCTAGTCTAGTGCAATGTTGCTTGGCACATAGTAGACACTCAATAAAACTTGGTTGAGTGAAAAAAATTATCGAGGGCCTCCTTTGTGCCTAGAACTGTGCTCAGAACTGGAGATTCAATAGTAACCAGGGCAGATGTGGTCCAGACCCTTGTGGAGCTGGGTCTGCAAGGAGGCGAACATATAACCATGTAATAGGATATGTCGCTTGTGCAAAGCATAACCAAGGCCTCAAGGCCAGCATGAAGTCCTGTGAGAGCCTATAAATGGTGGACGTAACTCTGAGTGTGTGTGGGGGGGGAGGGGGTCAGGAGGCAGAGTGACAGATGCCCTCAGAGAGAACTTCTCTGAGAATAGCACGAAAACAGATATCTACAAATCAATAATAAAAAGACATGGGCACCTGGTTGGCTCAGTCGGTAGAGCTCATGACTCTTGATCTCGGGGTCATGAATTTGAGCCCCGTGTGGAGCTTACTTAAAAAAAATAATAATAAAAAGACAAACAGTAGGATTCAAAGTGGGTAAATGACCTGAACAGATATTTCACATCAGGGCATACTTGAGTGACCCATAAAAGCAAAGGAGAAGATGCTCAAGGTCATCAGCCAACACGGAAATTCAAATTGAACCACAATATAATGCCACTGCATACAAACTAAAAGGACTGACACTACCCAGTATTGGCACAGGTACAGGGGGAACAGAACTCACACCGCCTGTGGGAATGTGACATGGTCCAGTCACTTTGGAAAACCGTTGGTTTCTAATACAGTTAAGGTGTACCTACTCTTCTACTTATCAGTTCCATTCGTAGGAATTTATGCAAGAGAAATGAAAATGTGTGCCCACAAAAAGGCCTTGTACACAAACGCACATAGCGGTTGCACCCATAATCATAAAGGAGAAACAACCAGGAAGGGGCATGAGGGAACTTTCTGCTCTAAGGGAAATGCTCTGTATATCCTAATTTGCGTGACAGTTGATGGAAATGCTCTACAGATCTTAATTTGGGTGGTGCTTACATAGGTGCATCTATTTGTCAAAACTCATCAAGCTATATACACTTAAGCTCTGTGTATTTCACTGTGTGTAAAATATACCTTGCTTGTCCCCCCAAAAAAACTAAGTCCTGAAGAATGAGCAGAAATTGGCCTTGGAGAGGAGGAGAGCAGCATTCCAGGCAGAAGGAAACTCGTTCGGGACACCGTTGGGGTGGGAAAGAGAAAGGAGCCCAGTGTGTCCGGGGAGCAAGGGGAGGGGGCAGCAGATGGGGCAGAGTGGGACTGGGTCTCATAGGTCAGGTAAGAAGAAACAAAAAGGGTGACATATTCAGAAGCACATGGAGAACGGACTACAGAGGGCAGGAAGGAGTGTGGTGAGGCCTGTTGGAAGGTTCTACAATCATCCAGGTGAGAAATGGCAGGGGCTGGGCTAGGATGAGGGGTGGAGGGGAAAGAGTATCTGATTCATCTTGCGGAGGTGAAGTTGTGTTTAGTGAAGTGTGGATTGCAACAAGATGGAGAAACGAGAGATCCTTTGTGGGGCTGGAGTTGGTGGTGGGTCTGTGCACCCTGCAAGAAGAAGGAGGGATAAGGAATGTGTCTGGCGGTGAGCCTGGCCCGAGGGGTGGGGCGGGTCCTATGGATCACTCAGAGAAAACTACTCGGGTTAGTTATCTATTGCTGTGAAGCAAATAACCCCCAAACTCAGTGACTTAAAGGATTAACCATTCTGTTAGCTCGTGGTTTTGCTGGACGAGTCTTCTGGCTTTGCTGACGGTCTTCAGTGGTAGGCGGGCTGGGCTCCAGGCTCAGATGGGACACTGGCTTGACTGGGCTCTTCTCCTCTTCACGTGCCATCGAAGCCTCCCCTTCTCTGGGTAGTTTCTTCGGCGGGATAGTTGGACCCTTTCCATGGCGGCTCAGGTCTCCCGAGAGCACAGAGCGGGTGCTATAGGCTTTCTTAAGCTTAGGCTGGGTGCCGCCATGTTGTATCAATGCTGTATTGACTATCCTGTATCAGTTAAAATATGTCCCAAGGCCAACCTGGATTCAAGTCACCACACAAGGGTGACTGATGCACAGATCACTGCAGCCGCTCACTAGCCATGTGACTCTGGGCAAGTCATTGAACGTTCCCTGCTCAGTTTTCTCATATTTTTAAAATGGGGATCCCACTAGCACTGACCTCAGTGCCCCTGTCTTGGTGGGAGGAGTATGAGAGTGCCCGGTACTGGTAATGTTAATCGTCACCAAAGCTCTTGTCACTGTGGCTGCTTTCGTTGTTGCAGAGATCTGTTCCCCGAGCCCCTGCCCTGCCCGGCTCACCCCCCAGAGTCTTGCCCGGCCACACTCATCTGAAGGAAGCCTTGTCCCACCGGGGGGAGTGCGCTCTAGCTCTCCAGGCTAGGCAAGGAGCCTCCAGTCTGTCCCTCTCCCTCGCCATCCACTCTCCTTGTTTTCTTGTTGTTGATTAAATATGGGTCAGCTACTTACGTGAATGACAACTGTTGCCATGTCAACCACAGAGCATTCTGAGGTGACAGCATCCTTTGCCCTGCTCCGGGAAAAGCTGCTCCTTCAGCCTCTCCACGCCCTGCCTCTGCGCCTGTGTGTGTGTGTGCGTGTGTGCGTGTGTGTGTGTGTGTGTGTGTCTCCCACCAGTACCCTCAGGGTGACGGCCTTTGTAACACCTGCTTCCTGCCAACCAGCCTCTGAAGAGAGCAGGACACAAGGCTACTGAATCTTCCAGATAGTCTTAAAACTTTTTTTTTTTATTAGAAGTTCCCTTAGATCTCCTTTCCACTACCCCCCATATGTGTAGCATCTATCAGTTGAGAAAATGCACAACAATGAAAAGTTACTACGGATTCAGTAATGTTTTTAAATGAACGTATTTTATTCATCCTCCACAGCATGAGGAATACTGATACGTATATCTGCAAGGCATGTAATTGATTCTGATTTCAGGCAATATTTGGCATCGTTCATGGATTCATAGCCTGCTGCCTTGCCTCCCACTCCTGGTGCAATTCTGGGGATCCCCAGGGTCCTCTGTTCAGAGATCAGCACCCTGCACTACCCCCTGCTGTTCAATAGGGGTCCCTGGACCTGCATCAGGAGTGTCTCCTGGGAGCTTGTTAGAAATGCAGGACCTCAGGCTCACTCCGGACCTACTAATCAGAATCTGTATTTTAACAAGATCTCCAGGTGGTTCTTATGCACGTTAACATTTCTGAAGACTGATTTAATATAGACCGCTAGGGTCACTTAAATAATCAGTCAATCAACCAGTTGCTGAATGCACAGGCTTTGGAACTGGCTGAAAGAGACAAATAATAAGCAGATGAAATACATAGTATACTACATGACAATAAGAGCTAGGGAGCAAAGTAAGTCAGGAAAGATTTATTTATATTTTTTTATTGAGGAAGGGGGATAGAGCGTACACGGAGGGGTGGGGGTCATTTAATCGGGTGGTCAGGAAAGGCCCTGGTGTCAGGAAGCCTGCAGTGGAGATCTGAAGGAGGCAAAGAGGTGAAACATTTGGGGAAGAACAGCCCAGACGAGGGGAACTTAGCAAAGGGCTTTGCAGCTTTCTGGAAAGATCAAATCCCTAAATAGGGTAAACTGTAAGGGCAGCAGGTGGCTTGTGACTGAGACATGGGGGGCAGGAGGAGATGACCGTGGCTGGGTGTCTGGGGTCCCCTACAGGGTGGTGGGACTGAGCTGTGTGTTGTAGCTGATGGAGACCTCGTGTATGTGGAGAGGAGGGGGCAAGCGTGCACGGAGAGAATGGTGACCCCCAAAGACTCAGAGGTGGGTGTAGACACGTGACTTAGATGACGACAGTTCATCCTCAAGACTTAGCACCAACACCACCTCCTCTGAGAAGTCCTCCCTGACTTCCCTCCCTTCACCAAGTCTTGCAAGTCCCCTTCCTCTGGGTGCCACGGCTCCTCACGTCCACGACAACTGGCACTCGTCCCATCGTGTTCTATCTCTGTTTGTACACGCGTCTGCTCCGAGACACTGTGCGTACCCTCAGGGCACGGCGAGCCTTATGTCAGTGCCCAGCCCAGGGCCGCCACCAAGGAGTTTGGCTGGAAGGGGAGGGAGGCCGAAGAGAGGACTGGGCCAGATTGGAGCCGGGACCTGGGACAGTGTGTCTGGCTGTGCTGTCGAGACAGTTTCCAGGAGAACTGGGGGCCCGAAGGTCAACTAGCAAAGATGCCATCAGCCCCGGCGCTGGAGGGCGGGGATCTTGCCCTAATCGTGCACAGGGAGAGTGAAGAAGAAAGGAGGCAGGAGAGGGACCTCACGGGTAACTTGCACCCTTCCCGGGAACATCCCACCATCCCCCGTGCATGGCTTCCTCTTACCCTCTGGGGAGTGACTTTTTGATGATGTTCCAGACACTGCGATTTGAATGATAGCATTAGTTACACGGTAGTCCAATGGCTATTAACACACATTAGTGTCTGTAATGCAACCTGGACGTTTGTGTACAAATAGGCAATGAGGTAGGACGCCAGGTGAACAGAGCCGATGCTTTTATCGTGGAAGGCTCGATTCGTCAGAGCTATAAAATCACGATAAAGGTGATGATGGGCTTACGTTGTTGGAGCACATTAAAATCAGATTAATTAGTTAATTTAAAACAACAATACCCATTAAGATCATTAGAAACACCGCCACTCGATTTAGTATTCCCAGCTGTAAACTTCTTGCAGCTTTTCACAGGACCATCTTATTCAGACTGGTGAGGCTGAATTGAACAGTCTGGTTTGTAAAACTGAATCTGGGGGCTTACCATTTAAAGTAAACTTTTTTTAGGGTGCCTGGGGGGCTTAGGCGGTTAAGCGTCCGACTCTGAATTTCGGCTCAGGTCATGATCTCAGGGTCGTGAGATCCAGCCCTGTGTTGTACTTGTGTGCTGGGCGTGGAGCCTACTTAGGATTCATTCTCTCTCTAATTAAAAAACAAAAACCAAAAAAACCCACCCAAACTAAGCATTTATTGAGCACCTGCTGAATGCCACACCCTCAGCCCGGCCTGGGAATGTACAGAGGAATAGCACAGGGCCCTGTCCTCAAGGGGCTTGCCTTCTATCAGGGAGACAGTCCTGGGAGTGGTTAGTGATCGCTCAGGGTGGGGGCCAAGTGCTGGGGACGCAGAGGAGGGAAGAACAGCTTGTTCTAGCTCCAGGGGGCCTGGAACCCAGACTGGCTGATAAAAACCATAGCTCACACTCATTGGTACTGCCTGGGATGATGACTATGGAAACATGGATATAATGACTGAAATTCAAGATTGTCAACTTGTGTATTTGTCACAAAGCAGAGAAGGTGGAGAAACATGGGGGGGGTGGGGCGCCGGGCACAGTTCTGGACTCTTCTATCTTATCACATTCACTGTCTTCAAACCAGCAAAAATTGCTTCCGAGCCTGAACCTTCCCCTTGGTGAATAAAGGCCAGGATGATACCCCAGAGGGCCCCAATTTCCAGAGGGCACCTACCAAGGGAGTGCTAGGTAGACTCACCGGACTCCTGCTTGCCAGGATCTGGTTAACTATATTTGCTGCTGGGCGTGTTTTCCAGATTTGCACCCACCTCTTCCTGCCAGGACTGAGAAGTAAGGGAAGGTTGTGGGTTTAGGGAATGGCCGGTGCAAAGGCCCTGGGGTTGTAAAGGGTTTGCACGTTCTGGGCCTACGGGAGGTCAGTGTTGCTGAACTCTGACAAGGTAGAGATTGGCCCAGTGTGAGGTCAGAGAGGACCCCTTGAGAAGATTTGGGTCCCTACTCTCAGGGCAATGTGGAGGAACTACAGAATTTTCAATATGTTAATGCCTGATACAATTTACATTGTGACAAATATCCTTCTGCATTGCTGAGTGGAGACCAGGATTGGAGGTAGACTTCCTGACTGGTGCTGTCCAATAAAACTTTCTTGGGTGATGGCACCGTCTACGCCTGCGTTGTCCAATATGGCGGCCATTCATCACATGTGGCTGTGGAGTGCCTAAAATGTGACCAGCACACCTGAGGGACTGCGTGTGGCTAATGAATTTAAATTTAAAGAGCCCCCTGTGGCTAGTGGCCAGCCTATTGGACAGCACAGCTCCGGATACTTCTCTTTTGTCCCCAAGTCCTTTTGATAAATCTACCTTTGCTCTTATCTCTTGTCTCACTAGGAGGCTGGTTGAGATATGCTGGGTCAAAGGAACACACACTTACAAGAGTTTTTGATTCCTATTTTCAAGTTGCTTCCCAAAAAGGTCTACCAGTTTCTTCTCCCACTGCAGTGAGCGGGGTGGAGAGTCATTGCCCCTTATCCTCACTGACTTTGTGTTATCTTTTCTTTGGCCTTCTCCAGTCTGGGGTTTGGGGGTGGGTCATTAAGGAGGTGATGCTGAAGGCAGCCTCTATATGCCTCCTCTGAGCGCTGCTCAACTTTGCCTCCCCACCCCTCCCCCTCCCTAATGAGACACTGCAGCTCATAGATACTCCCAAACCCATTTCCCATTTTCCAGAATTTGGGAAGAGAAAACCCATGATGTTCTCTTGGATTCTCAAGGCATGGCTCAGCCCTCTCTGCTGGGCAGGAAGAACCCTGGCACATCCCAACCCCACCCCGAGGACGGGGTGAGACTGCATCTCTGTTTCCTTCCGCAGCTCTATCCACGTTGTATTTTTGTCTCCGCATTATTTTTCAATTAACAACCCTGATCCTCTGGATTACAGTTTCTCATTTGCCAGGATTATTAGTGAAAATACTAACAATAATGATAAATATCTGCTGCAGCCCTCTGCTCTGCCCAGAGCCCCTGGTCTGCCCACTCGGTGTAATTAAAAAGCAAGCTACATGGGCAAATAAAAAGCCCGGATACCCCCTCCAGCCTCAAAGAGGACACAAGAGGATCATGGACTCCAAATAGGCCATTAATACTGGGTCAGAGCCACCAGCAAATATGCAGCAAAACAAATGAAGCTCAAGTGTGAAAGAGAAGCCTAATAAATCTTGCCCAAAGCGGCTTTCACCTGGGGCCCTAAGCTGTAATTAGGGGGACGAGGCAGCAAGGAGCCAGGCTCTGGAAGACCTCACGTTCTTTGCCTTGGCTCTGACTGCTGATCCCTGAGTCCTCCAGTGGAGGGCAGGCACCTCAGCTGCTTCTCTCCTGCCATTCCGATCCCACTCTGACTTGCCTTCTGGGGCTCCCGGGACAGCCTCGCCCTTGCTCAAGCCAAGCAGGTCAGGAATGCATGTCTTCACCCCATCCTCAGAGCCCGCCCGGGCTTCCCTCCCACCAGGTTTGCTTGTCCCCTTTGCACCTTGCTGCCCTCCCTCCCCTAACACCTGTCCCTTTCTCTCCCCCCTGTACCCCCTCCTTTAGGCAAAGCAGCTCTCCAAAGTCACCTTCCCCCAGCAGCCTGTCCTCCCACATCCCACCCTTTGCAGACCACACGTTCCTCCACGTGGGGCCTCTCTGGGTTCTCGGAGGATGTGGCTCCACACTTGAACTCTGCCCTTGAATGACCCACGTGACCCTCTCTCTGGTCCTCAGTATTCCCGTCCGCAGAAAGTCGGCTTCCTCATAGCCGCGTTCCCAGGATTAAACGAGATATTGTATGCAGAAGGGCCTAGAACAGTCAGAGGAGTAGTAGGTGTTCCACCAAAGCCAACTGAGCCAACCTCTTAACCTGCTCCTTTACCACTGGGACACACAGTTTGCACGGAACACTGTATTCTCACACTGCAGTGAGTATGTTCCTTCTTCCTCAGACTGGGGGTATTTGTCCTTCTATTTGTCCTTCCTTATGAGAACTGGGGTAGGGCTCTGGTGCTGGGTCTGCCAAATTCTTGATATAAGAGGAGGTGGGTGAATTACGGGGATGTGTCTCCTTTCCCCTTGTCCCTGGGAAGCTGCCTAACCACGCCTCCAGCTGGGTGGACCTCCGAGAGACCTATTTGCAAGAGTAAAAGGGCTCTAGGTGACTTGCTTCTGGTCTTCAGGCCTGTGTTTTGGGCAGCACTTTTCTTCCCTGCGCCCCTGAGAGATTAAAAATAATTCTATTTCCATAACTGTATGGTCTGAGTTTCTTCTGGGGACCCCAATCCCTGCCACACACACACAATTTTCTAAAGGGCAGTGCTCCCCGAATCTTGTAATCCTCAGCCTGCCTCCTGCAACTGAATCACGGGGTCTTTTAACCTTGGCTAAGAAAGCTGAACACGATCTGTATTTCTAACAATAGGGAGTTTGTTAAATAAATTATAGTGCCATGAGCACATTTATGATGTATTTTCAATGCAAAAAAAGCAGGTTGCAAAACAGTATGTAAAGTAAGAACCTATTTTGGTTAGGGGGAAAAAAAAAAACCCTCAACTATATATGTATGGGCAGGAAATTATCTGGAAGAATATACACCCGAATGTTAGCAATGCTTTTTGTTTTTTCTGGGTGGTGGGCTAACGAGGGATTTTGATTTCTTTCTTTGTGCACATCTGTCTTTTCCGATTCGTTTACAATGAGCATATATTTCTTCCGTCTCAACTAAATAAACAAATAAAGAAAAGCACCACCGGTTCTCCGAGGCCTCGTTTGCATACATTTGCATGCCATCCCATCAATGCCATCCATCACAGCTCTATGCCAGCAGCCTTCCAGAATGGAGGAGGCCCACATGGCACCATCCCACCCCACCTCAGGAAGACCCCGGCGCCCCCGTTTGAGCGCCCGAGCCCGGCCAGCCTCACCCACCCATCCCTCTGTCCAACCTCCCATCCTCGGAGAGACTACGGCTGTGACACTGGCCCAGAGGCAACAACAGTTCTGTTGTCACATTTCCAACCTCGAAGGCATCTTGCTTCCGCTCTGTTGGCAGCGTTTTCGTGTTATTCTCACTGCTTTGACCTTAAGTGGCCGATTTTCCTTCCTTTCTCCCCCTCCTTGTGTTTCTCCTCTCCTCCCTCCCCTTCTCTGTCTTGGCTACGATCGTCTGAGCCCGGCATCTGAGCTGTCTGGAGCTTGCCTCCTATTTTTGTACTTTGTGAAACCAGGGGATACGAAGGGCCGTGAGTACAGCGCGGCTCGCGGTCCTGTGACAACGTGTCTGTCTCCTTGCCTTGGCTGGGGCCCCGTGGCACGCAGAAACGGTTGGGAAGCATAAGCGGGGGGAACGATCGTGCCCACACTGTTTGGTTCAAGTGTTATCTGATTCTCCACCGTGGGAAAAACAATAGGTCCCAAACTCTACGTGCACACGTGCACGCACACTCACGCACATGCACACACGGGAATGAAAGTCAGCTGGGACGCATCGCTGTTCTATCAGAGGCACCTGCTCTGTTCTGGGGTTCATGACAACCACCCCCCGGCAGGTCACAACGTGTGGGGCAGTGGTTATGTCCTTGTCGGAGATGGCCGAATTGATCCCCAACACGATCGATGGTCAAGAAGAGGGTGGGCCCTGAGACCTCATTGCTGCCACTCACATTCTTGTGCCGCCACTTCCCAGCTGTGTCACCTTGGTTGAATTACTCAGCATCTTTATGCTTTGATGTCCTCATCTACCCTTTAGGACAAAGTAGCCCCTGTCCCCTAGTCTTCTTTGGAGAATTGAATGAGCTAACGAGAGTAAAGCCCACAGAACAGTGTCTGATGCTCAGGGAGCACTCGACGTGAGTTGCTTCGTGGTGTCAGCTTTCTGACGAGTCTGGGAAGTGGGTGGTACGGGGTGGCCATAGCGCCTGGAAACCTAGATTTATCAAGCATTGCACTATCAATAATCCATCTGAATATTGTATAGTCACCTCTTTTTCCAGGCCTACTGACTGTTCTATGTTCTACCCCCATTCCACCACGGCTTGGGGGGGAGCGGGTTATAGAAAGATTTAGATGCATTCCTTGTTGTGCTGGTGAGCAGTGGTGGGTAGGATTTGCAGTCTTTTCTGTGTGGTTCCAAGCCCACTGGAAGTCCCCCGTTGGCCCAGCCTGACCCCTCTCGCCCTGGAGCTGAATTCTCTGGTTCTGACCTTGGCAGAGGGTCCTTCTGTTCAGCCCCGTCCTCGCGGTGAGGAAGCCCCCTGAGATGCTGAGGAAAGAGGACTGGGAGTTTGGGAAGCAAGGCGGAGGACCGAGTGAGGGGTGGCATTTCTGAGCCCAGCCAGAGGAGCAGGCCAGGTTCCCCTCTCTTTCTGCACGGAGTCAGTCTGCACCCGGCGGAGAATCCACCTGGGTGTCAGCGAGCATTTGCGGCCCAGCTGCTTGTCGGGCCGGACCATCAGCCCCGACGGATGGGGTTTTGTCTCTGCCGGGTCTTGCACAGCGCCAGCCATGCTGTCCGCACTGAGCACATCCCAGCCAATACCAGTGCTAACCATTGTAGCAGGGCTGGCTGCTGGCGGGTGAGGACAGCCAGCCAGGTGGTTCCTCCGGTCTGTTTCTGGAGGTGGAGATGCAGGGGGGCACTGCTCCCCCAGCACTGGGCGTCAGGGCCATGCTCTCACGGAGCCTGCGTGGGCCTGGCCCCTGGTGCCCAGCCAGCAGGGCCCTCTGGGTCTGAGAGGCTGGCAGACACGCAGCCCCCCCACTATAGCTGCCCCGTCCCTGCATGACAAGAAATGCTCCTAAGGCATTTCTCCCTCTGCCTCCGGCTTCTCATCATCTCTGAGGCTCGCCAGCCAGTGTCCGCACGGCCCCAGGGAGGGGCCGTCTATGTGGAGTGAGGGTGAAGTCTGGGTCTGAGTCTGTGATTACATGTGGCCCCAAAAGCGAGTCTGGGCTTAGTGGGGAGAGCCCAGGTAGAAGGAGGGGGGCCGGCCGATGCTGGAGGCTGGTCCCCAGAGGGCAGATACTCCCCGGGGCCATTCTCCAGCTGCTTCCTGGCTGACCCTGCAGGTTCCCCTGCGGGAAGGGCGGGCGGGATGCAGCAGTTTCTCTCTCACTGCCCAGGGGACGGACCAGGTGCTGCAGCCCGAGGACACAGCAGATTGCCCTCCTGCAGGAGATGCTGTTGAGGCCCCACCTGGGTCTCCTGAGTCAGGCGGTGCACCCAGACACTCACCCAGGTCTGATAGGAGGACTCACCTGTGACCTTCTGCGGAGGGCTGTTCTCTCTGAGATGCCCTGTGGGGTGGCCCATAGCCAGTGATCCACTGATGTCGGGCACAACGTCCCCAGCTCCTTGTCCCTGGGGAAAGAAGACATTGGTGGTGCTATTCCCATTCTAGAGCTCGCAGTGGGATGGGGCAGAGGCGAGACCCGGCACTGTCTGGGCCCGCCTCCCCTCCCCCATCCCTCTCCCTTCCCAGCTTCGTGCACTCCTCTTAAGATCACTGTCTGCCTAAGTCACTTGCACAGGGACCACCTTTGTGGGCTCTTTTTCTCACTGTCTTTTTTTTTTTTTTTAGGAAAAAGAAAACCTGCTTCAGCTTCTGGAAAGACAGAAAACAATCCCATGCATTTTCAATATTTTCAACTCTTGTTTCTGTCCCCAGTCCTAGCCACTCCCCAATTCCGAGATGCTGTGGGCTGACTCGTGTCCCCTCAAAATTTGTATGTTGTGGCCCTAAGCCTCAGGACCTCAGAGTGTGACGTCTTTGGAGACAGAGGCTTTCCAGAGGTAACGGAGCTAAAATGAGGCTGTTAGGGTGGCCCTAGTCCTGACTGGTGTCCTTCTAAGAAGAGGACATTGCACGGTGGCACCTGCAAGCCAAGGACCGAGGCCTCCGAAGAAACCAACCCTGCGGACCCCTTGATCTTGGACTTGCGGTCTCCAGACATTTGAGAAAATAAATTCCTGTTGTCTAGGGGGCCAGCCTGCAATACTCTGTCGTGGCGGGCCCAGCAGACACCAGGTGAGACTTCTGTTTGCCAGCCCTTGGGGTGAGACGGCGGGGGTGACTGTGGGAGGCAGGGGAGTCAGTTAAGTGTCTGCACCATCCAACACCACGTGGCCCCGGGCAAGTTCCCTGCCTGCCTTGTGCCTCAGTTTGCTCATCTGTAAAATGCGACGCTGACAGCATCCACCTCCCAGGGTGGTTACTAGGATGTAGAGCAGAGACACTCAGCGCCTGGGACAACTGTCCTAGCCCCAGGCAGTCCCTGTCCTCCGGCGCTAGATGATACCAGCAGATTCTGAATGCTCAGGCTGGAGGCCCTTCCCATCCCAGGGTGAGCCTCTGTGAAGGTCAAGGACCACTTTCGAAAGACAGAAAAGTATTTGGAGGCCCCCAGCCCCAATGGACTGTGGCCTGGGTCCGTTCACACCAGGGAAGTGCTTGGTGAGCCTCTGCACCGCAGGACAGGCCGCCCTGGTCCTGAGGAGGAGGGTGAGCCCTCCCTCAGCAGGAAGCCGCCTTGGGGGAACTCCAGCTTGCAAATCCCAACCCCTGGGTGGCGGGGGGGGGGGGGGCAGTCTCCTTCCTGACACTCACCAGCTGTGCTACCACCTTGCATCTCTCTGAACTTGACTCTCTTCATCAGGAAGTAAAAGGTGGTACCAGGCGCCTTGTAAGGATGAAATCGAGTTTAAGTATCTAATAATTACAAGCAGAGAAGAGCTATTTGTTGATTGCTATTTATTAAAGTAAGTAAGACGTACACCAGCATGGAGAACGTGCTCTTTAGATTTTCCAGGCTGGGAGCCTTTTCAAGCACTACTACACGATTATTGACCCGGCATGTTCCTGAGTCCCGTGGAATCACCACTCAGTTCCCCTCTAGCCGATGGATTCAGGATGGCTCCTGTTCGGTACTTATATTCAATAAGGTCTGTCAATGTAATTTTCTGTCAATTGTCACTGGGTCCCAGGGGTGGGATAATTGACCCAGGGGCCGCGGGGTCTCTGACAGTGGCGGTGCGTACTGCGGGTGGGGGACCAGCCTGGGTGCAAGTGATGGGGCTCCTGACGTGCGAGCGGATGGGCTCCGCAGCCTCCTGTCGTCCTACTCGCGGCAGGGGCCTGAGCAGGGTGCAGAGGCTGCGCCGGTGGCGGGGCAGTGCGCGGGTCAGAGCCTGTCCCCAGCTGCCCACGCAACCGCCAGCACCCAGGAGCCTGCAGGGGGCTCTGGGGACGATGAACCAGGCCCCGAGAGAGGCTCCCTCTCGCCTGAGGTTTTACTAACGTGCCACCCACCACAGGGAGTAAATCCAAGAAGTCCCTGTTGTTGAACCATTGGCCTTAGGAACATATATGTTGCCTCTGCTCCAAGTGCCTCCCGGCTCTGTGACGCAGCGTCAGACCCAGTCACCCCTCAGCCGTGACAGGTGCCAAATCAGGATGCTTAGATAATTAAGTTATATTTCTGCTGGGCCTTGAAATGCGCCAGGAGGCTCTTTGGTTTCTCGTTGTTGTGTGTGTGTTTTACAGCGCAGATTTGTTTCCCTGATTTTATCTTTCTCTGAATAATATGGAAATGAGGTTACCTTCCTGAGTTCATACCCGCACATCGAGAAGCCCTTGTCCCCGAGTGTGTTGGGTGGGGCTGGAGGAGAGCCACCTCTTGAGCAGGAACACGGGAAGCCGATTGCTAAAGAGGCTGAGTCTTCCTGCAGGCCACGGGCATCACACTAGGTTACACCTCCTTCCTCAACTACGCTTCCCGAGCCTGCCTTTTCTTCTGCATAGTCTGTCCAGGTTTCTTCTTCATAGTTAGTCTGTCCGGGGCTGCTAGAACAAAATGCCACAGACTGAGGGAGTTACAGACAACAGAAACTTACTTCTTAGTGTTCTGGAGGCTGGAAGTTCATGATCAGGGGTCAGCACGGTCAGCCCAGGGCCCTCATCCGGGTTGCAGACTTCTTATTACATATGGTGGAAGAGGTGAAGGAGCTCTCTGAAGCCCCATTTATGAGGGCGCTAATCCCATTCCTGAGGGTTCCGTTCTCACGGCCTGATCACCTCCCAAAGGCTCCACCTCCTCATACTATCACCTTGCGCATTAGGTTTCAATCCGTGAATTTTGGAGAGACACAAACATTCAGACTATGGTACTATATATATATATATATATATGAATCCATCTATATCTATATCTACTTATTTATCTATATATACTTATTTATCAAATAATTTTTGAAGACTTGTGCTGGGCACTAGGGAGTCAAAGGCGGGAGGGAAAATGGCATTGTGCTTCTGGTGGCATGTTACATTTGTCAAAGATGACTGCAAGAAACCCTTCCCATCCCATGTGCTCTTCTGCAGTGGGGTCTCGCCTCTCCCCCACAAGGAGGTGGGGTCCACAGCCCTCTGTTTGAATCTGAGTGGCTTTGGTGACTCGCTTGTAACTAGTAGCGTGGAGGTGAAGACAAGAGGCATGAGTGACTTCTAAGGCTGGATCAGGAAAAGCCACACAGCCCACACTGGGGGCTGTAAGGAGTTCAGGAACCCCAGGACTACCATGCTGGGACATGGAGGCTGCAGTTGACAGCTGGGCTGAGCTTCCAGATGGCAGCAATCACCCGCAGGGCGCGTGAGTGCCCCATCTCGGGTGTCCAGCTTAGGTGAGCCTCCACAGGACCCAGCCCTGGCTGACGTCTGTCATCCAAGTGAGAGCTGCCTGGCCAAGCCTTCTCCAAATTCTTCACCCACAGAAGCATGAGCAAAATGCAATGGTCATTTTAAACCAATCAATTTGAAGGTAATTTGTTATACAGAGTAGGTGACTAGAACATGTTTCGTGGAATTTACATTCCGGTAGGAGAGACAGATATTAAAGTCACTCCCAAACTAACATAAAATGATGCTTGAGGTCAGTGCTACATTGAAAAACCATGAGAGTGCATTGGTCCAGAGAGGTCAGGGAAGCTGTCCTGAGGAGGGGCGTTTGACTGAGATCTGAAGGCAGTGAGGAATTTCACAGGGAGTGAGAGGAGTGTTCGGGCATGAGCAAAGGTCCTGTGGCAGGAAAGAGACACTGAAAAAAGGCCAAGGAAGCTGCAGGGTGGGGAGCAGGGGGTGGCCAGAGAGGAACACAGGGCCCAGACCCTACAGGGCCACCTTGCATGTGGTGCTAAGGTTCTAGATGTTCAGAAGGAGAATGACAGAAGCCAGCCGTGGCAGGGCATGGAAGCAGCAGCTGTGGGTGTTGGGTGGGTGGTTAATGAGCATGGTGAGCACTCTCCTAGCAATGGTGTTCTAAGTTGAAATGACGCATGCAAAAACCAATTACCGGATAGGACCAAGGTTCTTGTGGGGTTGCATTCCTGCTGAGGGCTCTGATGCCCACCTTTCCTAAGAAAGACCACGACTTCAAATTTATTTGCATGACCTTGGGGAGGTCACTTTACCTCTCTGGGGACAGGACTCGTATGGATGATTTATAGGTCCTTTCAAATTCCACGAATCTAAGAATCAATTCTCAACGACTCTCCCGTCATGAATAAAGCACTCGCTAAAACTTACATAAATAGATTAAATAGGCCAACGACATGAAATTATATTTAATATGATTCATTATCATAATGTGCTATATACAGAGCTATCTCTTTTCTCCCTAATGCCTGCCTTACTTTTATGGCAACACAAGGGTTAGGAAAGGCAACCACCGAGCAAATATCCCGTGGCTCCCCAGGGAAAGTCCAGACATTTCAAGCTGCAGCAGAAAAGCAAATGTTATGTGTGGGGCCGTGGCCTGGATATGGAGCCGTGGCGCGTCCCGCCCACTCACTCGAACCCAGGCGCGGAGACTGCCTGGTCAGTTAGGTTCGCTCGCCGGGCGAGGGACATGCTCTAGACACCAGTTTACAGCACTTGGTGAAGACTTGAACTCAGTACCACTGAAAGTGCAAGGGGGCGCCTGGGTGGCTCAAACGGTTAAGCATCCGACTCTTGATTTCCGCTTAGGTCATGATCTCAGGGTCATGCGATTGAGCCCTGTATCAGGCATCTGCTCAGCAGGGTCTGCTTGAGATTCTCTCTCTCCTCTTCCTCTACCCCTTCCCCCACTTTCAAGCTCTCTCTCTCTCTCTCTCTAAAATAAATAAAGAAATCTTTAAAAAAAAAAAAAGTGCACGGAACAGCAGAGCACCCAGATTTCATGTCCTTTATTCTCTGTGACTTTGGCCCCATCGCCTTATCTCTGCAAGCAGTGATTTCCTCTAAAATAGAGTGAAAAAGCCCTACCTACAAACTTGCCATAGATGGGTGATGTAGAGATTAAATGACATAATTCCTGTAAATTGCAATATGCTATGTACCTGGCTCGCGGGATGGACTGAATGTGGTTATCCCACCCCATTCTTCAGTGCTGTTCTCGGACAACTGAAGCTACCCACGGTTGAGATTACAAATGTCAAACCCACAAATACCAAGGGTCTACTGTATGTATTTATGCTTAAATTGACTGTTCAGAAAACACAAAGTAGTTTCAGCTCTCTCCGTAATCCCTTTTGCTATTTTTATACTGTCCCAAGTTAAAAATAAAAACAAAAACAACATTGAAAATAACGTTCAGGAGAGGTGACCAGGCCCACTGGGCCCCCATGACATTTGCAGTCTGAATAACCAGCAGGGCTCTGTCCCTATTCTGGGATGCACGCTTTGGGCTTGAGCTGGTGTAAGTGCACGCACGTGCACACACACACGCACCAATAACTCGCTGCTGAGAGTGTGCCCGGAAAATTAACTCCCGTTTCCTTGACACAGTCCTGCTCTGCTTTCCAAGATGAAAAACGTATCGCCTCCCACCACAGCAGCCTCACTCCCATCTGATGAGGGCAAGAGGTGAGGCCGGCAGAGAGCAGAGAGGGGGGGTGTTGCCAATGAAGAGGTGATCAATCCTCCAGCCGCTCTGCTGGCCCCGCGTCCACTGGGCCCCTCCCAGGCCAGGGCTGGGGAGGGGGGCAATGTGTCTTCAGAGCAGGCAAGATGAAATGGTTGCGTCTTGGATCCATCCAGACAGTAAATTTTTTGAGTCCCTATAAGCTAAAATCAATATTGGCACAACTGTGTGTCATTAAAAACTAAATGAACATGACAAAGCCAAACTGCTGCCTATTAAACAAATGAGTTTTCTCTGCGCACAGGCACAGCGGGTTATTAAATTCTTTATTACAGGAACATCACCATTTGAAGGGGGTAAAAATACGTCTTTATGAGTCATCTGTATGTGTGGAGCTGCATGGCCTTCCTGCACCCGCCCCCGAAGACACTCTGGCTGTCCCCGACCTTCTCCTCCCACGGGGAGAGGCACTTTGTCTGAGCTTTTGGAAGAGGCAGACAGAAAAGGGTGATACCTGGTGACACTCACATGTCAGGAGTCCGTCCAATCATTGCTGATTCACTCAACATTCAACCAACACCTACTACGTGTCAAACATTCTGCTGGGTCCTCAGGACATAGTGGTGAACAACCGCAAACAAACATAGTCCATTTGCCCAAGAGGGTCCCATCTCTTTAACATATCAGCTCCGATACTTGCAACTGCATCTCAGGAGACCCAGCTGCTGGTGGCCGAAAAGCCAGGGGTATTTCTTTTTTCACCTAACAGAAAGCCTAGAGGCAAAGTGGTTCCAGAGTTGTGTAACAATTCAGCAATGTTATCACAGACCCAGGTTCTTTCCATATTCATGCTCCGCCCTCTCAGTGTGATGCTTGGCTCCTCATGGTGGCAAAAAGCCTGCCATAGCTCCAAACATCTTGATCTCACACAGCCAGAGTTAGTTTGTACTCCCACATCTCATTGTATCAGGAGGTAAAACCTTTTCCATAAGCCCCAAAAGGTTTCCCTTCAGGTCCCACAGGCCACAGGTGGTGTGTGTGCTCAAGCTAATGCTAAGGGAGGCTGGAATGTGAGCCTCCTGGATGTGAATGGTGGCTCCCGGGCTCCCTTTATTCCCCTGAAACAGGTTTCTCTCTCCATTGTCCAGGCATCTGTGATTCTCTTGGACCCTTATCTGCTAGCCGCCCCCAGGTCTGCTTGCTCTGCTTTGGCATTTCTCTAGTGCCTGGCTATGCTGGATGTTCTCTGTCCACTGTTCTCTGTTCTCACCTTCTCCACCTTGCTCTGTGCTCCAGGGCCTGGCTGTCCCAGAGATGTCAAGGCGCAACTTTGCTTTTTGTCTGCAAGGTGGGACAGGAGGGTGGGAGGCACACTGGAGATCAGAGGTGAGTGGAGAGGCAAGTGGGGTGTTTGTTTTCCCAGCTCCCTCTATGAAGTTGCCAGGGTTGTCCTTGTCCCTCTACGGAGGCCACAGTTCCTGCAGGACTGTCCTCTGCCACAGCTACTCCCGCCAAGATGCCCCTACCTGCTTCCTCCCCTCGCCGACCAGACATGTCATGCTGGAGTACCACACCATCACTTTGGGTGTTCCATAGGTGTGCCCTTTCTCAAACTCTCCCCGAGAGCCCTCTCTGAGTGTGCGTCTGTCTCTTGCCAGCCCTGGCCGATGGACTGGCCCATAGACCAGACCTCCCACCACTTTCCTAGATACCTTTGACCCAGATACGCTGATCTGATCTGGCCTGAGATTCTGCTGCCCTTGGAAGCTGAAGGAGGGAACTAAAGGGGTAAAGGAAGGAAAAGAAAGAAGATTTGCAAGGATGGAGAGGTTAAGCAGATGGATGGGACCCTTTCTGAGCAGACCCAGCCTGACCCTGGGGGAGCATGTAGGGCTTTGTTCCTCCACTGCACTGAAGGCAGGTGCTCCAATCATCCTGGCGTGTGCCCACTGGGATTTCTGATCGGCCCTACAAAGTCACCCATCTTCTCTGCTTCAGCTCAGGTTTGCTACCCCAACCCAGCCAGGTCCCAGAAGCAGCGATTCAGGACTCAGCACTTTCTGTACACTGCTGCTCTCAAAATCCACAGGAGCCAAGCAAAGTAGACATTACGGTCTCCATTTCACAGATGAGGGAACCGAGCCCCAGAGATGTCAAGCATCTTGCCCAAGGTCACACAGCATTTCCAGCACAGCCTGGGCCAGGATCCTACCCCTGACTTCAAATCTGTGTTCTTTCCTCGATGTTGCAATCCCTGGTCCCTGCTCTGAGTAGTCAGGTTCTAAACACTGGATTGTTCTAGTGAAGTAGGACAAAGAGGATCTTTTGTCAGTTTGCATTAGAATATGTTAGGATACATAATTTCTTCAATTGTTCAGTTTTTCTCTAAATTTTTTCAGTCTTTTGGCACCCTATCAATACTGAATCTCATATAAGACAGGATAAGATTTAGCACAAAGTCACAGAGTTAAATCCACTCAGTCACAGTGTTCTGCACAGATTATCATATGCTTCTCTGTGCTTTATGCCCAGATTAGTGGTTGGAAAACCATTCTTCCACAATTGTGTTCAGAGTCCAAAAGGTTAACCTTGACCTAGGAATGAGAACTCATCTCAAATCCTGGCATGAAGAAACCAGTAGTGGCTCGAGGAGCTGCTGTGTTGAAAAGGATGTGAGGCTGCATCTGGACTTGGGAAACAATATCAGGGCTCTATTAGCTATGCCTGCCACAGGCACAGGAGTGGGGATTGTCGACACGCTTGGCATTCATTTATACGTATTTACACATCCTTACCCAGATCTTTCCTGCTGGCAGAAGAACAGAAGCCAGTTTCAACCCATCTTAGTTTGGGCACTCCTTAGAATGTTGAAGGTATAGGAGACAGACAAAATTGGCCCCATGTCCCCTACCTGTGTTAAGTGGTTATCGTGGTGGCATTAAAGATGATCACGTAATATTATTTCAATGTGTTTTCTAATAGCCATGACAATGGATGAGCTCCATCTGCAGACCTTGACCACTACCTAGCAAAAGGGCAATTGTTTGGCTTACAGGATGAGAACATAGTTGGCATGGAGCCCCCTCAGCCATCCTTGCTTGCTGAAATTCAGAGGAGAGTCTCTTTGAAGGTGACACCACAGTTGGCGGGGTGCAGAGGTGTGGGCTCTCTGCTGGAAGATGAAGGAAGGAGGTGGGCTGGAGAGAAGCCCTGTTACCCAGGCAGTTTATGGGCACATGGAAGCAGTGGCCCCTTCTGGTCTGTGGGAATGGCATGGGCTCACTCTTGGGGGGCGTCCCGCCAGGGGCAGAGGGTCAAGGTGGGGGGATGGTGGACAGATGAGAGAATGTCTATCATGACTCATCTCCTGAGTCATTCCCCCAGTGGCAGTATCAACATGTCCCAGCTCTTAGAAGGAAGTACGTAGACTCGATGTATGTAGTGTGCAGGGAGAGTGTGAGCGAGACAGTGAACAGATCAGAAGGGCCTGCGGGGGGGCGGTGTGTGAGGTGGGGGCCGGCATCAGAAGCCTCGGCGTAATAATAGGGGATGCCTTCGAGAATCTTGGAGAGTGGTTGGTGCTCCTTCTACTTTTAAGACTTGGTGCAGCAGCTCAGCAGGGATGTTTTTGATGCTCCATCTGCCAGTGATCTCCTGGGGACCCTCCCTGCGGTCTCTGGAGGGAGTGAGTCATCCTGGAGGCTGACAGGATGGGGCTTGAAGCATCCTGTCTCCAGCCACTCCCCTGCCCGTCCCATGTGCTGGCTGCTTCCGATCGGTCTGCAAGCCCTTCTACGCCTCCTTGTTTCTGTGCGCACCATCCCCTCCGTGGGAAGCCTCTCCTTTCCTGGTCTACCTGCTCTTCCTGGCCACGCTGTCCTGCAGGGCTTCCCCAAGCAGGGGTCCCCTTCCTCATCTATCACGGTATCCTCACAACAGCCTGGTGACAATGAGGGCTCAGAAAGGATTGATGAACTGCCCACCATCCTACAGCTGCACTGGTCCTCCAAAAACAAAAGAAAGAAAGAAGAGAAGAAAGAAAGAGAGAGAGAGAGAGAGAGAGAGAGAGAGAGAGAGAGAGAGAGAGAGAAAGAAAGAAAGAAAGAAAGAAAGAAAGAAAGAAAGAAAGAAAGAAAGAAAGAAAGAAAGAAAGAAAGAGAAAGAAAGAAAGAAAGGAAGGAAGGAAGGAAGGAAGAAGGAAAGAAGAAAGAAAGAGAAGAGAGCAAGTAAGAAAGAAAGAAAAGAAAAGAAGAAAAAAAGGCTGATTGGTGGCATTTGCCAATTTCTACGGTGTAAACATTCTAATAATAAATATTCCAATAATGGCAATCTCACACTATCAACACTTTAACCATGGTCTCACATTCTGTGATTGGTTCTTGCAAGCTGGTTCGGGGCAGTGTGAGCTGGTAGGAGCCGGTACGAGTCGGTACGAGCCAGTTCTGGTGTATGTGACTGTGACCTCCTTCTCCATCTGCAGGAACCAGGCTGTGGGCTGCTGAAGAGTCGGACTGGCTTTTACTAACGCTATCCCCCGGCGCCCTGCCCTGAGACTAAGGGCCCCCATGCTGGAGCTAAGTAGATACTAAATTAAGGTTTGTTGCAATGAGACGGGTTTCTGAGCTGGAAGGCTGCCTGGTCAGAACTCCCTCCCCAGGACACTGCCTCTCCCCTTCTCCCCTTGGTCGGATGCTGTCCGAGAGGCTCAGGTCCCTGTCCTGAGGTTCATCAAACAGGAAGAGAAGGAAGAGACAGAAGCGGGGCTAGGAAGGGGCCTGGGCTCAGGCCTGGACGTGGGCTGTCAGGGGCAACAGAGGACTCTGGCCTGGGAACAGGTGGCATGTCTGGGCACCGGCAGGAAGAAGCTTCCGGAGAGTGGGTGGCGAGGACAGGTTCAGACCACAGTATCAGGTGCCTGGGCCCGTCACCCTACCGGATGCTTGCAGGACAAGCCGAGGGGCTGACATGCCAGGCAGCTGACAACTTGGCTGTCATGCGGATCATGCTGGATCCACCTTGAACGTGTATGTATACGTGTGTGTGTGGAAGGAAGTCATCTCTCTCTCCCAGTAGGTAAGCTGGATCTGAGATTTTCTTTAGTCCAGCAGAGGCGGGAACAGGATCGTCATAGATGACAGTAGTGATGCGAATTGGAGTGTTGACACGTATGTGACAGGCCAGCAGCGGGAGGGAGGACTAGAGAACAGCCTTCCAGAGTGCGTTGGGTCCCCACAATGGGGCCCCTATGAGAGGACAGACCCCGTCCAGGGCTGGCACTGTCCCTGGAGCCAGGTGAGAAGCACACGGAGCGGTGAGCCTCAGTGCTGGCCGGGAATGTGGTCCCCAACCTGGCGTGTGCATTAGTGTCACGTGGGCCTGTGACCGGAGCAGTCCCAGGGGGAGCCCGGAAAGACCCCACTCTCAGAAGGGTTTCATGGGCTGCTGTCGCCATTGTGAGATTCTCCATAATTTTGGAACATGGGGCCTCTGTGTTTTCATTTTGTGCCGGGCCCTGCAAGTGATGGGACAGCTTCTCCCTGAGGGGCTTGTCAAAATCCACGTTGCTGAGCCCCTGCCCCAGAATTTCTGCCTCAGAGGGTCTGGGTGGGGCCAGAGAATCTGCATCCCTGACAAGCTCCCAGGGGTGAATTTTGAGACTCCTCTGAGCCGGGGCTGAGCAGCACCATGGGATCAGAGAGGAAAGGTCATTCAGACAAGCTCCGTGGCCTGGTCAGAGGGGCCATGGAGTCAGAGCTTGAGGGGGCACACCAGGGGAAGCTCAGCACCAAACTTTATTCCTCAGGAGACCGGATAGCGAAGGACAAGTGCTGACCTTCAGCAGAGGGGAGAATTAAGGGCGAGCATGTGAAAAGTTGACCACAAAGAGCAGGCCTTGAGACCCGTAGGCAGATTGGGGTAAAAAAAAGTCTCAAATGAGCTGAGTTTTAAGCCAAATCAAGGGAAACTGAGTCACGTGAAGCAACACACCCGTACCTGCCCGTGGGCTCAGGAGAAAGTTGCTTGATCAGAGCCTCTTGCCCTCCAGGAAAGAAGGTTGCCCAGCTATTGATGGGATCTGTTGGATGCTTTGAGCCAGGAGACTAGAGAGTGAAATGTTTGAGCTCCCAGGACAAGGGAGGGTGGAATCCTGGCGTTGACCCACAGACCTGCAGATAGGCCAAGGAGACTTCTGCCTGGAGGAGGTCCTGAGGCTGTTCTTCCAGACATTCTCCAAATGGAATGCTCTCTCACTGACCTTCATTGGGGCCTGGAATCCCACCAAGGAGGCACTATTTCTTCCCTCTAAAGTAAGAGGTTTTAGCCTGAGATTACGGACTCCCCGGGAGTCAGTGAATGTGCTTTGGAAGGTTCATGGGCTCCACTGAAATTGTTTGTGAAATTTAGTGTTCTATTATATGTACATTTTCTTTCCCTGGGGAGAGGGTCTGTAGCTTTCATCAGATTCTCAAAGGATTCTGTGACCCCCTTGAAAAAGGATTTATTTAAAGAATTTGTCTGAAAGGGGGATTATCCAATAAATGCTATTGGGATAATTGGCTACCTTTTGAGGAAAAAAAAAATAAAGCTGGATCCCCACCTAACTGCTTTCACCAAAATACATCCCAGATGGATCAAGGATTTCAGTGTTAAAGAGAAAAAAATGATGTAATGAAAGTTAATGGATAAAATTTGAGTAAATATATTTATAACCTTGGTGGTGGAAACCAGTTTTCAAAGTGGGGCACAAAATCCAGGAACCATCTAGGAAAAGACTGATCAAGCTAGTAGAGAAAGACTAAAACTTTAATGTGGGGAAAATAAAGGCAAGGGACAAACTGATGTCAAAACACAAAGGGCAAACTGGGAAAAATAATGAGAACCCAAATCCAAAGACAAGAAGCCAATTTATGCACGTACTCGGAGCTCAGACCCCCATAAAGAAAAAAAAAATTGAATAACCAAAGCTAAAGAAGTAACAGGTCATGGGTAAGCAGTGCACACGAAAAGAAACACAAATAAATGAATGAACAAAAAGATGCTCAGCAATCCACTAAATAATTAAGGAAATGCAAATGGCTATCGAAAATGGGGTTACCATCTTTTTACTTTGAAGACTGAAATTTATACTGAATAGTGTTTATTTTGTGGATGTTTTATATTTTATTTAGTCCTCCGTATCTTGATATTTAGATCGCATCTGGTTCTTGGGTATTATAAATAATGTTGTCAAGAACAATTTTGTAGCAAATCCATGAGTATTTGCTTAAGATGAATTCCTGGAAGGATCATCAACATTTAGCATCATGTAGCGGATCTAATCATTTTCCAAAGCGATTAGAGCAGGCAGGCTGGAGCCAAGGCCGCTGTGCAGGGCTCAGAGCCCTCCTGGGAATGGCAGCCCTGGATTAGGAGATTGGAAAAGAATGGTACAGAATGTTCACTGAGCATCTATTACATGCCAAGCAGTGTGCTGGACCCTTCCGCACTGATCAGGCATCTTAACCCCACAACAGCAACAGGAAGCAGGCAAGGATTGTTTTCCTGTTGTACAGATGAGGAAACTGGCGATCAGAAGGGTTTAGTAACTTCTCTGAGGTTGCACAGTGAAGCAAGAGCTGGAGTTCTGGGTTCAGGTCTCTCTGGCCTGAAAGTCTGTGTTCTTGCCTGTAAAGGGCAGCAGCAGGTGGTTTGGCTGGGGGCTAGAGGGACACAGGGGAGGGGGCGTGGAAGTCACCTCCAAAAAGGTTGGAAGACCTCAAAGATAACTTTGTACCTATTTACAATTTTCCAGAAGGTTGTTCCTGCCCCTGGGGGCCCTGACATGTAGCTCCTCAAGGGAAACTTCTTTAACAAGGAATGGATGGCTGGATAGTAAATTGCAAAGGGCAGAGGGAAGTTGCTGTTTCCCTGCAGCCCTGACTCAGTAGGTGCATTTAAGTGGACCACCCACGCAGACCCTAAGCTTTCAATTACTGGCCTGTGCACACAAGCTTGCATACTTCTCAGCAACAGGAAAGACGCTTCTGTGTTCTCTCTCGTCCCAGAGAATTGCAGACCCTTTCCCATCTAATTGCTCTTCTTAACCCTTCTATGGATCTTCCCCAGCGAAGTCAATTCCTCTCCCTCTCACACTTCGATCAGACCAGCTCCCTCCCCAGATCACACCATTAAGCATAGCTGGTCTGATGTTACCTTTTAAGTAAGTAAATTCTAAAGATCCAGCAAAGTTAGAAGGAGTTCGGAGGCTCAGAGTTCATCTTCTAAGAGGAATCACTCTTCCCAACCAGAATTGTCTTCAGATCTTCTGTAGCCAAAGGAAATAAACCATGAGTCTGGAAACAGCCCGTGTAACCAGAGAGGCGCATCATTCCATCCTGCCTGTGATGGACAGTAAGTCACTTTCCTGGCTCTGCTATTACTCTAGAGCCATCATTGGTTAAAGTCATTCCGAAAACATCTGGCTATTCCTAAAGACGTGGAACACAATGAAAGCTAGGGTAGAAAGTGCCAGAAGACTTATACAATGTCCATATTCTTTGATCCAGCATAATTTCACTCCTATGCATTAATCTTAAGGAAATAATCCGATTTGCACAAAGATCTACCTACAATATGTTCTTCGTGGCATCTTTATATTCCTAGAGAACTGGAAGCAAACCAAAGTCCAATAAAGGGGACTGACCAAGAAAATTAATGTGGCTATTAAAAATCATGCTGCGGAAAAGACAGTGATGGGGTCGGACGGTCACGATATAACTGTTAGCGGGCTGGCAGGAAAGCAAGCTAGAAAACACTATGCCCAATATTAGATATTTTAATAAAGAAAAAATATAGGGGGGAGAGAAAAGTCTAGAAAATCTAGGTACCCAAAACATTATGAGTTTTTCTCAAGGTGATGGATTTAGGGGCAGTTTTTCTTTCCCTTGTGCTTTCTGGTTCTCCACGTTTACTGCACTGAGCACCCATTGTAATAAGAAAAACCATTTTTCAAAAGAAAGCATCGTCTGACGGATCCTGTGGTGGGTGCCGGGAGGTGGGCAAGGGCGCAGGGCACCTGTCCGCCCGGGTCCAGGGCGCAGGTGGCTGTGGGGGCTGCTGGGCCACAGGAGAGGGGCGCCAGGCTCACGGATTCATCTCTTATGATCACTGTTGCCTCCTTGATCCACTGGGGACAATCAGGGTCTCAAATACCCAGCGTGTTAGACACAGTGTTTGATGAAAGATCGCGCACCTTGGACTAGTGCTGGGTTGAAAAATGACCCACGAGTCCCCAGAGACAGAGCGGAGCTGGAGCAGAGCTTGGTATTTATAACCCGGTCTCCCAGCCTGGGCGCGGACACCACACAATTCTGACAGATGATTCTCATGAGAAACTTTCAGTTTCCATTTGATTATGGGCCCATAAACACAGGTTGCAATTGAGTGGAGTCAGGGCTCTGCCTGCATTGGACCTGCCAGGGCTCAGGAGGCCTTTTTGATGGCTCCGGCGTGCCTGTCACCTGCTGGAGCCCCAGGCGACTCGTGGCTCTGAGCACCTACCCACAGTTATGCTTGAGCTCTGATGTGGCTGTTGCCAGGGCCCAGGTGCCCCTGTCTCTCTGGTCACCTGGGCGGGAATGCATCTGCCCCCCGGAGCATCTAGTCCTTCCCGGCTTTGGGTGGTAGAGTGGGTCCAGATGGTTCTAGGAGGCTTTGGCCAAGTTTGGTCTGGGGTCTACATCCTACCTTTTCTCTCCTTCGCTCACTCATTCATTCACTTACTCATTTGTCCGTCATCTGGCATTACTGAGCTGCTGCCATGGACCCAGAGATAGCAGGCAGGTGTGGGGATACAGAGACTGAAGTCCCATGGCTGCCCTAGGAGCCCCGATCCGAGACCATGCCATGGGCATTCACTGAGAGAAGCTCCAGAGCTGAGCGAACACGGAGGAGGGAGAAGCCACCCTGGGCTCTGAGGGAGGGATGCTGGCCGCTCAGTCCAACGGATGGGTCTCCAGCACCTTCACCACCCCAGATCCCATGGGGGTAGATTTGAAAAGTGGAACGACAGTGTCTCTACCCGCACGTTTCCTACCATCTTCCGGCTTTATAGGTTAAGACTGTGTCTTCTCCCTCCAGCGACGGGGAAAAGATTAGGAATTGCTTCGGGACCCTCGAGCAAGGGGACGAGATGAACCCATAGCAGTGACACCTAGGGGGTCTTGAGTCTTCAGTTGGGATTAATTCAACCAGTATGTTTGGACCCTGGGCCCGGCACTGTTCGAGGCACTGGGAAGCCTAAGAGGCCAAGTGAGATCCAGTCGGAGGACCCAGGGAGCTTGCAGTCCGCTGGGAAGAGAGACAGAGACCATAGCCAGAGAAATGCATGCCTATGTCCATGTCCCATGCAGAGAAGCTCCAGGGCTAACTTCAAGCAGAGAAGAGGGTGAGCGGCGATGGGGCACAGGTGTGTTTTATATACAGTCAGAAGGGATGACGGCTGGGACCGTGGTGACAACAGAAGTGGTGACCGGACTCTAGATGCATTCTAAAACTGGAGTGTTCAGGAAAAAGGGTGAAGAAGGGAGGTGTGGGCGAGGATTCTTAGGGTGCAGAGTGGAAATAACAGGAAATATCACTTCGAACCCGCACCCCTTTCCCAGGGCTCCTCACATACCGCCCCGACATCACAGTCCCTTACCCAGTGCTAGGAGGTGTCGCACTCTGTTTTGTCCACCCGTGCACCTGTCTGCCTTCGTTGATGTGCATTTGCACTGTGCTCTGTGTTGCGAATGCAGCCCTGAACAAGAAAACGCCTGCCCCCCCCTCACCAGTGTGAACCCCAGTGCAATGTGCTTTGGCTCAGAGCCCGGGGCACCCTCCCAGTCCCGGGCTCAGACGCCAGGCGATCCAGCACCACCGTGGGGTCCGGATGCCGTGCTCCACAGTTCGGGCTCCTTCTCCACAGAAACGCCCCTGCCCTCCCAGTGTGTGTAAGGCCTCCGGCCCAGGCGTGGCTCGCACCAGCTTCATTTGCAGACCAGCTGCTGGCTCTCTGCTCTTTCATCCTGGTTCCTGGGAGGCCCTGGCTCTGCATCCTTCGAAATCACATCTGGACTTCTTCAGACCACATGACAGGAACATCTGCCACCAGAAAGAAAAGGACACAGCGGCCCTTTTGTAACTGATCCTAAATGTCTCCAGCCCTGGGGGCACTTGCATTTGGGTGATAGATTTAAGGACTTCCAATATGTTTCTAGAAGTGTATTGTTGTCTTCTGTGGTCCGGGAGGCAGCAGGAAGAAGGGTAGAGCACAGTGTGCAGAGACCACAGGCGCTGAGCAGAAAGGCTTATGCAAATCTTCTGTCCCCAGTGACGCTTAGAATGGGACAGGCCCACAAAGAGGGCAGGCAAGGTGAGGTGGCAGATACCCACTGTACGCCATGGCCTCGTGGCCTTTCCACATGCCCTCAGCTCCATCTCTTGGCCTGAGGGCTCTTTCTGAAGCCCTAAACTTTCACTTTGCCAGAAGGGGGAATTAACCTGCTCTTCTGGAGCAGCCCTGAACCGTGACTGAGGGGACTGGGTGTGTAAATGCCCCAGGGACCTTGTTCCTTCGCTGCGGTGAGGCGGAGTCCTCCACCCTCCAGGTCCTGACATGCCCACAAGGTGAAGCTCCAGCTGCCCAGCTGGGGGCCGGCTCAGTAACGTGCTCCTCCCACTGCTTACTCTCCCCTGCCTCACCTCCCCGCTCCCCACTGCAAGTCCTGCATCACCTGAGGCGCACCTGATCTGCCGTCAGCACCTGCTTGTGGAAGAACCCAGACGGAGCCCAGTGATGGCAGATGTCGGCGGCTGTGAGCCCATGAGTTGTTGTCACGGCAGTTCAAACAGAAACCAAGAACCTGTGGGTGTTCTGGGGCCTCAGAACAGAGGAGAGACACCGTGGGGTGGAGATGACCCACTGAAGGCAGATCCCCTTGTTCAAGGACCAGCTCCGAATGTGACTGAAGTCCAGAAAGGGCACCTAGACAGCCTGTTTAGAAGGTGCAACCCCACAGCCTCAGAGGGCAAGAGCTCGCCTGGCTTCTCCATTTTCCCCAAAGCAGATCATGCTTCCTTGTTGGAATTTGAGGCCACTCAATCTCCGATTCAGAGACTTGGGCTGGATTAGGGAACACGTTTTGATATCGGGTATCACTAGATTGAGAGAAAGAAGTGTCGACTTACAATCAGAGAAGGACATGTATCCTGTGACCTCACTGATAGGAGGAATTCTTAATCTCAGGAAACAAACTGAGGGTTGCTGGAGTGGTGGGGGGTGGGAGGGATGGGGTGGCTGGGTGATAGACATTGGGGAGGGTATGTGCTATGGTGAGTGCTGTGAATTGTGCAA
Organism: Callorhinus ursinus; assembly: GCF_003265705.2. Lineage (NCBI taxonomy): Eukaryota > Metazoa > Chordata > Mammalia > Carnivora > Otariidae > Callorhinus > Callorhinus ursinus. The sequence goes on along the minus strand of NW_027397112.1, from coordinate 616,306 downwards.
GACTGTTGAATCACAGATCTGTACCTCTGAAACAAATAATGCAATATATGTTAAGAAAAAAAAAGAAGAAGAAGAAGATAGCAGGAGGGGAAGAATGAAGGAGAGTAAGTCGGAGGGGGAGACGAACCATGAGAGATGATGGACTCTGAAAAACAAACTGAGGGTTCTAGAGGGGAGGGGGGTAGGGGGATGGGTCAGCCTGGTGATGGGTATTAAAGAGGGCACGTTCTGCGTGGAGCACTGGGTGTTATGCACAAACAATGAATCATGGAACACTACATCAAAAACTAATGATGTAATGTATGGTGATTAACATAACAATAAAAAATTATTAAAAAAATAAAGAAGCGTCGACTTAACTGCAACCACATACACGGACATGGGTGCGGGGAACTGCTGGGGTCCCGAGCTCCTCAGCCTCAAAATACAGCCGTGTGATTGTTTCGTGGAGAAGCTCAGCATATGCCACGGCCCAGCCACAGTACCATGGAGACAACCTTCTCGTTTTACAAAGAGGGAAACCCAGCCCCAGTGATTCCACTGTCACTTGCCCTTCACCCACGCCCCCAAAACTCACTCTGTTTTCGCGTTCCTTTACGAACAAGCTTTGCAAATGTTCCTCATTTCTTTCCATCGTGATAGCCCATTTCTTGCATCCTTTTGGAGTGTTAGGAATGGCCAACGTGGGGGAGCCTGTCGTTCGCCACCTCCTGAAAGGGCAGCATGATTCAAAAGAGGGTGGACAGTAGAGCAAACACCCTGAGCTCTCATTTGCTGTTGGTTGGAAGGGCAACCAACAAACCATTCAGACCGAGCTCCCGATACCTTCGGCTTTGCATCCTCGCCAGGCACGGAGGGGAGCCTGGTTCTCATTTGAACAGATGGGGGGCCTGCTTGCAAATACTTCCTTAGATACCCACTAACACACCACATCCTGTCCTGGGTGGGTGGTTGTGACCCAAGAGACTGAGCAGACCTCAAAGAAACACCTGCCACAGAAGTAGTGGCCTTTGTCTTGGCTTTGAAGAGCTAAGACACCATCTCTGTCACTGCCTCTTTGTTGAAGCATGCAATTTTTTTTTAAGATTTTATTTATTTGAGAGAGAGAGAGAGAGCATGCACAGGGGGATGGGCAGAGGGGGAGGGAGGGGGACAAGCAGACTCCCTGCCGAGCACGGAGGCTGACATGGGGCTCGATCCCAGGACCCATGAGATAAGGACCTGAGCCAAAATCAGGAGTTGGGTGCTCGAAGACTAAGCCACCGAGGCGCCCTTGCAATTCATTAAATAAGCAGGCTGGGTGTAAGGTTCTGAGAGCAAGAGGGAGAGCCCCATGCCAGCTTCCCTGCTGTTCTGCCCAAGAGGATACGGGCCGAGGTCTGGGGGCAGAAGATGGGATCAGGATGGGCAGCATGTCAAGGCATCGACCCTGGATATGTCACAGCCACGCTTGGCCCTGGGCTCAGGCTGAACATTTCTCCATGAGCTGATGCAGATCTGAGAGGGCATCCTGACCAACCAAGCCATCTCTGGGACCCAGACTTGAACGGCTTTCTTCCCAAGGAGAGGCAGTCGACCCCGTTCCCTCTTTGCAGTAAGACTCTACTGCAGTGGGAGAGAGAGCCAGGTGGGGATACCACTCTGTATGCATTGCAGAGGATCCCCAGAATAATTCATGGGCATTCACTGGGGCAGAGCACCAGGCCAAGGATCTGTGCAGAAAGAGAGCCTGAGACTCCTGATACCCTCTGAGACAGAAGTGGGAAAGAGCCAGCAAGATGTCCCCACTCCATCTCCCATGCCCCAAGCAGACACAGCTCACGGTATTCTGATGTTCAATGGGGACAGAGCCTCAGAATCCTTCTTAACACCATCACCCTGGGAGAGATTCACACTGAGATCCAGACCTCACGCTCAAGATGAAACTTATTTTCCACATTTGTCCTGGGAACTTACAGTTTAAAACCGGTTCACGGACACAGATAAACCTGTAACGAGTATGCAGATACTTTGATAAAAAATGTTTAATGATTATTACAGCAGAGATGATCACTCCCCTTGCTTAAAAGTTAAGGGCTTTTTCCACACTGTGAGGCTTTAAATCAGAGTATTACATGATTCGTGTCCCTGGACTTGACGCAGGGCCATCCTAGTTTGAGTTGGGAGGATATGGCGATCTTCACTAGTCTCTCCCTAAGAGCCCCAGGGATCGCTGTCCAAGATCCACGTTCTAGATGGAGAGCAAAGCAGGTAGGACCAAGGTTTCCGTCCTCTGTAGTATCTCTGTAATCTGCTCCTGCCTCTCGCTCTCTCACCTAAGCTTCCCTTAGGCAGGTGACCATGTAAGTTATCATATAATCCAGGAGAGAGCACGATTCGTAATGACACCAGAACACCAGGTATAAACGGGAGGTGCCCCGGGAAAACAGGGATGTGACTGCCATGTCCCCAGGCCCCGCGCTTTCATATGGGGATGTGTATTTGTGTGTGCCGGATTGTGCGTGTGTGATGGGCAGGTGTGCTATGGGGCAATAAAAGGGAGCTCGTCCTCTTTCAGCCCGGGATCAGTCCCTTGCACAACCCTGGGTCCCTCTGGCTTCTCCTGCCACTTCTCTCTCAGGTGTGAGGGCGCAGATTGATGGAGCTGACGATGCTCCCAGGGGCTGGAGCAATTCATTAAGCCTCTGCCCGGCTCTCAGCATAAGCCCAGCGCCTCTGCAAGAGCTGTTTAATTGCCACTTGAATGAGTCGCTCCCTTCCTTCTCTCAAATCCAGATGCTGCTCGGAAGTCCTGAGAGAGGGAATGTGGAGAGCTGATGGAGCTGTCTGTCTAGCAGGTGAAGCCCCCGGTGCTGGGCCGGCCCAGGGAAGGCTCACCCCCCGCTGCTTCTCCCCGATATGCCCGCTTGGGATCTTGTGCAGCTACAGAGATAGGTGTCTGACTGTCACCCCCTGGGAGGGAATTCTGAGATCTTTGAGCCCAGCTGAAGTGCCCAGAAGTGAAGGGGCTTCCTGGGGCCTCAGGCTTCCTGGGAGTTTGGCTCCCCTTGGAGGGGGCAGGCAGTGCCAACTGCAGTCCTGCCAGATGTCATGGATGGAGGAGAACCAGATGCTACCGCTGGCCATGCAGGGCACGGGACAAAGGGCCAGACGCAGCCAGGACCGGCTGACCTCGGAGCCCTGTTCTGAGCAGCCCTGTTGGAAGAACCGGGCAGAAGACTCTCAGAACCAAGCGAACCTGGAACCTAGAAACCAACGGCATGAAACTGATTGCACAGAAAGCCTTTCAGGGGGCTCGGGTGCTAGAAGAATCGGGCTGTCCCCAGGCAGCCCCCACAGGAGCTGCCGGAAACACAATGACCTGCAAACGGCCGCTCCTGAGATTCTGGACCTGACTCTGTGAGAGACTCAAAGGCAGCGCCCGACCTTGAGCACTAACTGTGCCCGCCACCCCGCTCACCCTCAGCCATGCCACGGAGGAGCCCACGCCGTTCCACCCAAATGGCCAATAACACAAACTTCACTCCTATCTGTGAAATGCATTAGGATTCCAATTTTCAACAAGATTTCCCTTCCTAAACCTGCTTGGCTTCCCAGACACGTGTGCTGTGCTCTGCCTGCCGGCCTACAGACGGCATAGCGAGGGCAGAGGCTCTGCACGCCGGCTGAGGAGGGGAACCCAGCAAGGAGTCCCAAGTTTCAGGTGACTCCGCTTTGAGAGAACTGGGAATGGGTGAAAATATGAACTTGGCATGTGTGCGTGTGCACGCATGTGCGTGTGTGTGTGTGTGTGTGTGTGTGTGCGTGTGTGGCAAAAGGCCCATGTACACTGGGGGACAGGCCACGTGGAGGCCCAGCCCACTGACGATGAGCCCAGTGATGCCCAACAATCGCATGGGTAACACCTTAATCTTCTTCATGCTACGGTGGTCCAGCATTCTTGCCCATCACCTTGGCCTGTCCTGTGCTCAACCCTAATGGGTAGGTGCTATTGTAGCCCCATCCCACGGATGAGAACACTCAGGCCTGGAGAGGTTATTAATAAGGCCCCAGAGCTAGAAGGGCTAGGACTGGAAGCGCTGTTGCCTGCCTTTGGGGCCCCCCGAATCTGCCACAGCTAGGCAGAGTAAGACTAAAGTTGGACAAGCTTCCAGAGAAATGGGTTTTCAGCCCTGAAGACTTCTGTGAAGGTGGGGCCCGTGTGCCCTTCATCCCCCAGGGCTGGCACTCTTTTCCCACGCTTCGGAGAACAGGATGGGCTGGGGCCACAGGACAGCCCTGCACATTTATCTGTCCTCCTGACAACACGCTCAGAGAAGGCAGCAGGCTACTGACTCATAGGCCAAAGGTTTTTGGTAGACGTCCCAGTGCTGGATCAATATGACAGCTCTGTCTTCATTAAGGTCCCAGCCAGAGGCATGAACCGACCTGCTGGGTGCCACGGGCCCCTGGGGTCACTGCTGTCTTCCTGGGCACCCCAGGGCCAGGGCACTGAGTGTGGAGGGAGCTGGACAGGGGGGAGAGGGACACGGGCCTTCTCTCTCTCTGCGGAGAAGTGCAAAATCTGCTCTCTGGCAGTGGGTGGCCGAGCCTGGCTGCTGCCAAGTGAACAGCAGGACGGCAGCAGGTCGCAGGCAGCTCCCCGGGCCCCACGCTCTCCAGTGCCCACCGAACTATGGCAAACGTGGGCACGTAGGCCAGAGCAGAGCAGGCCCGGCCTTCCTCCCCAGAGCCCGAGTAAGCAGACATGGGAGGGGGACCTGTGTGGGGCTGGGAGGGCAGCTGGCCAAAGCGCAGGGGGGGAGAACAAGGCTAGGGTATGACAGAAGCCCACCTCAATATGGCTTAAGAAAAGCCATAACAGAAGGGATGATTCCTCCCACTAAAACGGAAGTGGAATTCCTTCCACGTCTGGCTGAATCCAGGAGCCCAGATGATCAGGGTTTGATCTCTTGATTTCTCAGCTCTGCTTCCTTTTGTGTTGGCTCCATGCTCAGCCAACTGAGACAAGATGGCGGCCTTGAGCAAGAGAGTGAGCTTTCTCCCCTTAACCAATACAAACCAAGTTCTGGGTCTGACCCTCATTGGCCTGCTGTGGATCTCATGGTGATTCTTGAACCAATTCTGTGCTCGCTGACCGCCAGCTCTGCACTGAACAGGATGGGAGAAGGGTGATGCTGCCCAAAGCCCAAGAACGGGAATGGATCTGAAGCCCAGATGGCCCAAGGAGCCATCACAGCCCATTAATGGGGCCCGTGTTAACCTGGATGGGTCAGAGAGCTAGCCCTTCTTGGTTGGAGGAGTGTCCAAGAAAAGCGTATGCCTGGGGTGGGGTGGAGGGTGGAGAGGCGCCCACTGAAGGTTTTGCTCAAAGAGAGGGTGGGGTGTCGCCATAAATAAGCCTGACAGGCCCTGCCCTGTGGAGGGTGTCCGATGGGAGTTAACGGGTATGTGGAGGGGACAGGGGGTCCATTTGTTCCCTGGGAACATTCCACCAGCAGGTGAATGTTTCCACCTAACAAGTCCCACCAACAATAGCTGATATTTCCCTAGTGTTTAGATACCACAAGGCTTTCCATACCATGTCTCCTTGGATCTTCCCCATCCTCCTGCACAGGGATGGGATCCCAAGTTATTCTTGGGATCTCCACTCAACAGGTTAGGCAGTTATATAGTAGATAGACAAGGATCCTCTAGGGCCAGCCTGCTTGGGCTGGAATCTGGGCTCTGCTGTGTGATTTCACACCAGATGCTCAACCTCTCTGTGCTTCAGCTTCTGCCTTGGTAAGAGGAGCTGAGAACAGTATCCGCCACAGGGGGTATAGTGAGGCTGAGGTAAGTTGGTGCACGTACAGTGCCCGGGGTGCCGCTTGGTACGTGGTGGGGAGGGAGATCTGGGACTTGTATCTTAGACCTGTAGACTCAGTCCTGCTGCTGGGCCAACAATTTCCTGAGCCCACAGCTATGTGGTGAATGTCTCTGGAATAAACCTTTCTATGGAAGTCTCTGGAGCTCTTCTTTTTTTTTTTTTTCCTTTTTAAGATTTTATTTATTTATTTATTTTAGAGAGTGAGCATGCATGGGCAGGGCAGGGGCAGAGGGCGAGGGAGAGAGAATCTCAGGCAGACTCTGAGCCAAGTGTGGAGCCTGACGCGGGGTTCAATCTCGCGACCTTGAGATCATGACCTTAGCCAAAATTGTGAGACAGATGCTTCACTGACTGAGCCCCCCAGGCGCCCCTCTGAAGTTCTCCTGGGAGCACTCCTTCCTGCAGCCAGGGGTGTAGGCCAGTCAGAGATCCTGTGGCACCTTCCGGCTGATGTTTGAGGAGGGATGCTTTCCTTATCTTCAGCCTGGGGAGATTTCAGTGCCCCCCACCCCAGCCATGCTGCGCCTCCACTGAGGTTCCAGAAACTAAGAGAAAGAACCTCAGATGCAAGTCAGAGGGCTCAGCTCTAGCCCCATCTCCTCGTGCTGTGTCGTCTTGTGCAGTGGCCACCGGCCGAAGGTAGCTGTTCAAGTTAGATGTCAACCAATGGAGAAGAAGAAAGGAAACCCTTGTTCCTCAGTCACACCCGGTACATTTCAGTGCTCAGGAGCCACATGTGGCTAGTGGCTCCCGAATTGGGCAGTGCCAATTATAGAACAATTGCATCCCCGCAGAATGTTCTACTGGGCAGGGTGAGCCTAGTGGTTAATCGTGTAGTCACGTCTGTGACAGACAGACCCGGCTCTCGCTGGATGGTAGCATCCCTCTTTGGGTGGCGGGGGGGTGGGGGTGGGTGTCTGTGGCAAATGGGCAAGTGACAGATGTCATGTGGGGACTCAGAAGTGTGGAGTGGGGCAGGGGCCCCGCTATATATATATATATACACACAATCTGTATTACATGATGTATATTACATAATCTATGCAATCTATATCTAATGCCAAGTGCAGTATATTATATAGGATATGTATCTCATTATATATATTGAGACTTATTATAAGGAATTGGCTCTCATGATTGTGGAGGCTGATGCTGGGACTCTCCATGGTCTGCCGTCCATAAGCTGGAGTCCGGGAAGGCCGGTGGTGTGGTTGGAAGGCTGAGAGCCAGGGAGCGGATGGGGTAGAGTCCAGTCCGAGAGGAAGCCCTGCAAACCAGGAACACTGAGGGTGGGAGAAGATTGGTGTCCCAGCTCCACAGTCAGGTAGAGAGGAATGAATTCAACCCTCCTCTGCCTTTCTGGTCGATCGGGCCCTCAACGGATTAGGTGAGGCCCACCCACACCGGGGGGGGGGGGGGGGGGGGGGGGAAGGCCACCTGCCTCACTCAGTCCACCAATTCAAACGCTAATCTCCTCCCCAAACACCCTCGCAGACACACCCAGAAATAAGGTTTAGCCAGCTGTCTGGTCTGGGCATCCCCGGGCCCAGGCAAGCTGACACATAGGATTACCCATCATACTCTGTTCTATGACCTGGCCTGGAGAAAAGGCTGGAGAACTGAGCACCAAGGTTCCTGTCCTCTTCCTTCAGGGCCCACACTCTGGGCCTCCCCCACAAACCCACCCCAGACAGGTGGGCCCGGGTGACTGAGTTCTGGTCTGTGGAATCTGGGCAGAGGGAGGACCCCGCTTCCAGGTCTGGACCCTAACAGGCTCTCCCTCCTCCCGGGCAGCCCAACCAGATGCAGACAACACAGGAAGGATTCTGTGCCCCAGAGGCCAGCTGAGAAAGCCCCCTGGCCCAACCACCCACTGGGAATGGAATCCTGCCGAGAACCACGGAGTGAGCTGGGAAGGGGACCCTCCAGATGGGACCCAGCCCTGGCCATCACCTTGACTGTCGCCCGCTGAGACCCTGCAGCAGAGGATCCCGTGAAGCCACGCTCAGATTCCTGGCCCAGAGAAACTTAGGGTTTGGGGACAATAAAGTCATCAGGTTTGGGGGAATTTTTAAATGCAGTAGGAGATAGCTAATATGCCCATGAAAAAGAAGGTGTTAACGCAGGAGGGGAACCAGGTCCCGCAGCCGAGCAGTCGAGTGACTAGGGCTGGGTTGGCATGGACACGGGAAGCCGGAGAGAACAATAGTGCAGAGGCGAGGAGTGCGGTGCAGACCAGGGATGGCCAGGGGAGCCCCGGGGACCCTCTTGGGTGGGCGGGCCCTGTAGATGCGTGGGTCCTCCAGTGACCGATGACCCTAAGTCTCTGCTCCGGAGGCAGACGAGCTCTCTCGCTCCACATTCTGAGCACGCAGCCAGAAATATTAAAACACGCCAGAGGGGAGACTGAGAAACAGGGCTGTGGGCAAGATAGAGCTCGCAGCCGGGGACAGGCAACCAGAATGAATTTCTTCTTCCCGCTCCTGCTTCGGTACGCTTTTTGCAGAAGGTGCCGCGGGCGATAAGGAGGGGGAGGCGGGAGCCCGGCAGGCTTTGGGGGGAGGGGGTCACCTGGAGAGTGTGGAGACCAGGTCTGCCCCGTCCTGGGTCCCAGTGTTCTTCCCTGGAGGGGCCCCCTGAGGCTCAGATCCCCCACCCACCCAGGCCTCCTCGATGCCTGCTGCTGAGCAGAGCCCTGAGATTGCAGCCCCACTGTCCATTCTGGGGCAGAAATGTTTAGGAAGGGAGAACAAAATAAAGGAAAGCAAAGAAAGTGGCCCTGGGTGGGTGGGTGTGGGCAACTGGAGCTCTCAGCCCAGGGTCTCAGCTCCACAGGAGCAGAACCCAGCTGACACTCCACCCGCACCGCACCCCCGCCCCCCCATTCTTGCACTCTGGTCTTGCTCTCCTTCTTTTCGTCCTTGGAAACTTCTTTCCCTTCTTTTGCTTTCCTGTGGCCAGCACCCCATTCACGTGCTGCTCATCACCTCCCCACCCTGTGATCACTGATGGGTTTCTGACAAGTTCTGCCCCTCCTTCCCTCTATGCCCCGTCTCGGCCATCCTGCCAGTAGATGGACTTCAGGAACACTGTTTCGGCTGGATATGTCCGCTCCCTGTTGAAGATGCTTCTATTCGTTCCGATCCATTGGCAGGGTAAGTCCAGAAGCGTTGGCCTGACACGCAGGCTCTCATGTTCCCCTTCCTGTCATGGCCTCCAAGGGCCGCGCCGCCCCCCCGAGCACACACTCCGGCCGGCGGGTGCCTGCCCTGCGTGCACCCCCAAGTACACCTTGAGGCTTGGTCTTTTTCCAACCCTCCGCCTCCCAGCAGGTCCTGACCAGCATTCCCTACCTCTTTTCCTGGGCAGTTTCCACCCCTCCTTCTTTAAAAGCCGGGTCATATCTTACCTCTCAGCCAATCCATCCCTGACAATTGAAGCCCTAAGCACTTTCCCTGTCCTCTGAATTTTTAGACAATTTTAGCTTCTGCAATTCATTTGTTAATTAATCATGCACTGAGCTGCCTTGAGACACTGTGGGGCTTTTTTGTTTTGTTTTGTTTTTTCCCTCTGGTAGCCTTGCACTGATAGTTAGCTCTGTGCGGGTAGTTTAAATTTTTCTTCTTTCTCCCTTGGCTTTGTGTCATCTTGTGACCTCCTTGGAGCGGGTGCCCCCACAATGTCGCTGGCGTTCCCCATGGAGCCCAGTGCTAAGCATGGCCACTCTAGGGGTTCGGGGTGCTTTTGCTGGGTTTTAGTCTCGCCTTCCATAGGTCCTGGGATAGTGCTCCAGTTTCTCCACTCCTTCATTCACTGACATCTCCTTCGGGAAGGCATCTTTTTATACTTGTCTCTAAATGGCATTTACTCCTTGGGGTTCTATCCCGAGTCCTCTGTTTTTCTCATTGTCCTCGCTCACCCTGAATAATCCCACCCACATTCTAGTGGCATCAGCATGTTCACCCCTCATTGCTTCCCTAAACTTCAGGTCCCTACAGCCAGCTCCCTATCGGACCTTGCAAGCTGCCTGTCCCATGGGCACTTCCAACCTCGCGTGGCCCAAGCTGAGCCCACTATGTGCATTTTTCTCAGGCTGCCATCACAAAGTGCCACATCCTGAGTAGCTTAAAACACCAGAGATTTATTCTCATACAGCTCTGGACACCAGAAGTTCAACAGCAAGATCACAGAGCCATGCTCCCTCTGAAGGCTCTAGGGAAGAAGCCTTCCTTGCTTCTTCCCAATCCCAGGGGCTTCGGGAATCCTGCGTGTTCCCAAGCTTGTAGCTTTCTCAACCCCAGCGTCTGCCTCCATCTCCACACGGCCCCCTCCCCTCCTTGTGTCTGAGTGTCCACTCTTCTCCTTAGAGGGACACCAGTCCTCAGATCCTGTGTGACCTCATCCTACCGAACTGCATTGCCAAGATCCTATTTCCGAATACAGTCACATGCTGAGGTTCCAGGGGGCCGTGAATCTGGGGGGACACTACTCAACCTAGTACACCCATTACCTCTCGTCTCAATCATGTCCATTTTGGTTCATTACACCCCGACCCTTCCAGCGACCCAGACACAAGAAGCCTGGGGGTTGTGCTGATTCTCTTCTCCTGGGTCCTGTTTGTGTACACCAATCGCTGACTACCTCCTGCTACCTCCATTCGGTACCATCTATGGCCACCAGCTAATTTGCTGTCCTAGCCCAGGCTCTCAGGGTATGGGCCAGCCTTTCCCAATCTTCTTTTCCTCCTCACCTACCCCCCGCCCCAGGAAATGTTCATACCATCGGTATCCTGCACATCAGTTTATGTTCTCTATATATCTATGTGCCTTTAGACATAAGAATACGTTTTTTTTTTTGCCCCTTCCTCAAGAACTAGGTTTGCCCTGTTTGGGGTGATATCAAATCTGTGTCCCAAATCTCTGCTCAGACAGCAGCCCCTTCCTTTGCTTGCATAGTAACGTCTACTTATATTAGGAGACTTGGGTTGGGGGTCACCATGATGAGGACCCCTTCTCCCCACGCCCCCCGCCAGGACCCTGGACCCACCCCCTCACACCTGCTGGGGCCGGTCAGCCTCCCAGCATGGCGCCTTAGTGCCACATATTTACTAGTTTGCCAGGCTCGATGGTCTGGGCCGAGGACTATCTCTTCCCCGTCTCTACCTTCAGACTCTCACAGAGTCAGAACTCGCTGAGTGTTTCACTGGGTGGATGAATGAATGAGCCGATGAATGAAGGCTTCTCTGTGCTGTGTTTCCATTGCCCAGCCACCTCGCGTGGACTCCGCCATGGCCACCTGACGCCAAGCACCTCCACAGGCTGTCCAGTTCCTACCTGCCCACCTACTCCTCCTCCACAGAGCCCCCTTTCTCCTTCAGGTGGATGTCACCGAGCAGGCTCCCTACCCTTACTCCTGGTTGGCCTCTCTCTCTGTTTGAACTCTCCCCCAGGGGCCCCTGGCCCCTACCCACCCCTTATTTCCCTCACCCTCCACATTCCAGCTGAATCCCCGGAAACCTCCCCATGATGCTCTCCTGTCGTCACCCTCCCCCCCCCCCCCCCCGCCTACCTGCTCCACAGCACCAGTGTCCCCCCTCTTCCCCCCCCCCCCCCCCCCCGCTCCCTCCCCCTCCGGGCACCACCCCCACTGGTGGGGGCAAGGCCATGGAGAAGTGCCTCTTAACTTTTGAGTGTGTGAGGGGGTGGGCGCGCAGGAAGGGAAAGCGTCCACAAGACCCTGGGGCAGGTCCTGAGGCAAAGGGGGACCTTCTACGCAGAGCAGATGTGCGGGTCATAGTCTCCTCCCTGCGAAGGGGGGATGGGTATGGCTGTGAGGTGGACACCTGTCACCCAGGTCAGCCTGGGAGATGCACCACTGGGGCCCCCGTTTCAGGATGAGGTCCCCTATGACAGACCGCAGACACAGATGATACTGACTCACTGGGGAGAGGGTGAAAAGTCGAGAGCCTCGCGTATAAATGTCAGAAAAACAGCAGGACAAAAGCAAGTGCCCTTTTGGGAGGTGGAGGAGGGTGAGTAGGAGAGGTAGGGAGACTCATATTCAGTGTGGGTAGAAATGGAAGACCTGTCATCACCCGGTTGCTGCCTCCCCTCCCAGATGTACAGACCTTTGCTCTTCGGAGGGTCTTGCCAAAGTCAAGGTGTGGACAGGACGATACTCACTCTGAAGGCTCTAGGGAAGAACCTGTCTCTTGCCTCCTCCACCTGCTGTCACTGCCCACATTCCTTGCCTGGTGCTTCTCAATGAAAAGCCCATGGACGGAGGCGTGTGTCTGGTACCGTCTCTCTCCTATACCCTGCTGTGCTCAGCGACGATGTGTATGGATCTGCTCCTCTTTCCCTCCTCTTCTCCCTCCTTCTGGGGTCTGTGGGACGACTTGGGTTTGGAAAGAGTGCTCTAGGAGTCCTGAGTACTGAGTAAGCAAGAGTGAAACCTCGACGCACCCATCACTCCATTGGAAGGGCTCCCATCAGGGCAACTGGTGTTGTTTTCAAAAGGACCCCTTGTAGTTCCCTCGGGTGTTGAGTCTCTTGGTTGCAGATGATGCTGTACCACGCTGGGCGGGGGGGACAGGGGGCCAGCTCGCAGTCCCTTCATCTCCCTGCTCATTTGCAAAGGAGGGAACCGTGCCCACCCTGGCTCCTGGGTCTATCAGATGGAAGACAGTAGCTGCATCCCTGAGTCCCCCAACTCCTGCCCTTTCCCCCAGAAGGATAGGATGTAGAGAAGGCTAGGGCAGACAGGTGCAGACCAGTGTCCTCCCGCAGACGACAGAGGCCATACTGAGATGGCCAAGCCCTCATTCCATGCCTGGGGACGAGGTTTGGCAGGAGAGACGGCAACGGAAGGGCAGGGAGAGGGATTGGGAGGAGAGTCGGGGGAGGAGAGAAGAGCCACATAAAGAGTATAAAGTGTGCACAATGACATGAAGTCACAAGCACTTCAAGCCCCAACTTATCCGACTCCTTGTGTGACCTTGGAGAAGCCCCGAAACTTCTCTGAGCCCCGTTTGGCTCAACTGTCAACCTGATTTAATAATTCCTCCCTAACAGGGTGGCCGTAAAGATCAATGGGATAAGGTATACGGATGAATTTTATAAACGTTCTCTACATGCAGAGAATTTCTATTATCTTGATCTTTATATCCTACCGGCTAAGATATAAACCCATGGTGATCTTTAGAGGTTTCTAGAACAGATGAAGGTTGGTGACTCTTGCCACTCTAGGCTCAAGAAAATGGAAGGCGGGGGCTGGCGGGACAGCATGGAGAAACCCCAAATCTATTCACCTGTAATGAAGGGACTGGGGCATGGGGCAGAGGCTCCCTAACCTGCCTTTGCTACTGTTTGTTATTTTGGGGAGAAAAATCCCCAACCTGCTTCTGCTGGAAGCCGGGCTGTCGGGAGTGATGCCTTGACAGGATGATTGATGGTGACCGGGCACGGTTTCTGACACCACAGCACGTACTCTGCATTCTCTAAGTGGAGCCACCAGCGGAAGGCTGCAAATAAGCTCTCCAGTTACAGGGATCCCTGATAAAATTCCATTATGGGCCCCGAAGACAATCACACTGGATTCAATAGCGCGGCAGGCTGGGAGGCGAGCGGCATGGTGAGAGCCGAGCACTGCCACTGGGGAAATTTACCCCGAGCCCAGAGGCTCTCGCACCAGCTTTCCATAAAAGTCACCGGTCTGCGCGGAGACTCAAACCATCTCTGACATCCAATTGTCTTTTCCATTTGCGGTTTGGAGGAAATTACGTGGGCCGTGCTGCTGCCCAAGAGGCCGGGACCTCAGTGCTGGAGTCTATTTGGTTTTATTGAGATGTTAGGTTTCCCCCTGGGGGACTTGTCGATGGGAAGCCAGCTCGGTTGCCCGGCTCCCAGCTTGGCCTCTAGCTGATTCATCAGGACTCGCCGACGCCCAGTGAGGGATATAGAACTCCCTGCCCCTCAGAAATTAGGAAAACTTGGCTCAAACCCTCAGTGACCTGCCTGCGGCCACCCCAGACCACATTATCCGAGCAGACATGGATACAGAACGTAATTTGCTGGCTTCAGGAACTTTGTGAGTTCAGCAGGACTTGAGGGATGTGGGGGGAAGGGACGGCGGGGGGGATCTTCCAGGCTCCATGCTCCCCATTCCCCTGGTCCTGGCTCTGCCCCTTCTCCCCTTTCCATGCAACCGCTCAACTTCCTGTCTTCTGCAGGGCGGTTCTTCCTCCACCAGGCTCCCAGGTCCCAGCCTCTACCTCAAGTGGCCTTACCAAGGAATCTTCAAAAGCAAGGCGGGTCTCTTTCTAAGAGGAATCGTATCCTAACTGCTGGGAGGGAGTAACACAGCCCCTATCCCATGGCACGCGTGAATAGCTCACATGTGCTGTTCCTGCTGTGGGCTAGGCACTCTTGGAAGGGTTTTCCATCTATTGACCCATTCAGTCCCCTCAGTGAGGTGGACGCTCGGCTTGTCCCATTTTACAGATGAGAAAACTAAGCCATGGGTAAGTCCCATGGCCAACGTCACATAGTAAACCCAGACAGCCTGCCTCCTGTCTTCTTGTCCTCATGGTGGTTACCCTGGATGTAGCTGGGCCCCCAAGAGCCCTCACCCATCCACTAGTGCCCTGGGTCCCTCCTGGAGGAAGGGAGTGACCCTCACTGGCCCCAGTCCCACCCCGCTTCCTTTTAAGAACTTTGTTCCTGGTATATTACGCAGCCATCAAAAGGAACGAGATCTTGCCATTTGCAACGACGTGGATGGAACTGGAGGGTGTTATGCTGAGTGAAATAAGTCAATCAGAGAAAGGCATGTATCATATGACTTCGCTGATATGAGGAATTCTTAATCTCAGGAAACAAACTGAGGGTTGCTGGAGTGGTTGGGGGTGGGAGGGATGGGGCGGCTGGGTGATAGACATTGGGGAGGGTATGTGCTATGGTGAGCGCTGTGAATTGTGCAAGACTGTTGAATCACAGATCTGTACTTCTGAAACAAATAACGCAACATATGTTAAGAAAAAAAAAGAAGAAGAAGATAGCAGGAAGGGAAGAATGAAGGGGGGGAAATCGGAGGGGGAGACGAACCATGAGAGACGATGGACTCTGAAAAACAAACTGAGGGTTCTAGAGGGGAGGGGGGTGGGGGGATGGGTTAGCCTGGTGATGGGTATTAAGGAGGGCACGTTCTACGTGGAGCACTGGGTGTTATGCACAAACAATGAATCACGGAACACTACATCAAAAACTAATGATGTAATGTATGGTGATTAACATAACAAAAAAATTTAAAGAAAAAAAAAGAACTTTGTTCCTGGTCGCCCCAACAGCGCATGGCTCCCAAGGGCATTGGCAATGCGGGGTCAGGGCTGAGTGACCTGAGTTTGTATTCTGACCTCGCTCTTGGCTCCCTGCTCTGACCCTGGCTAATCCTTCGAGGAGAGAGAACATCCTCTCAGCTATGCATTGGAAATGCCCAGGACTCACCTCTGTGTCCTCCTCTTCTGGGCATATGAAGGGGGTGGGGGGGGCTTGAAGTCCTAACCCCAGGACCCAGAATGTGACTGTGTTTGGAGATGGGTCTTTAAAGAGGTGAATATATAAATGAGGTCGTCAGGGTGAGCCCGAATCCAATATGACCAGTGTCCTCATCAGAAGAGGAGATTAGGGCACAGACACACACAGAGGAATGACCCCCTGAGGACACAGAGAGAAGGCGGCCATCTTTGAGCCAGGGAGAGAGGCCTCAGGAGAAATCAGCCCTGCCCACCCCTGGACCTCGGGTGTCTGGCCTCCAGAACCATTGGAAAATTAATTTCTGTTGTTGACCCTGCCCAGCCTGGGGTGCTTTGTTGCGGCAGCTGGGGCAGACCAATCCATGCATCCGTGCCAGCATCCCAATCAGCGGGCCGCCGATGGGATGGAGCAGGAAATGGAGCGAGCAGAGCGGAGAGGGGAGGCCGGAGGGCCTGTTCAAACTAGCAAGATGCAGGTCCCACTCCTCTTGTTATTAATGAGGAGGTTCAGTGAGGCATTTGGACCTCGGCAGGATGGCGTGGGCTGGAAAACCATCATGTGGTGCCTAGCCCAGACCTAGCACCAGCTGCGCCCCCTGCCCACCTACGGGCGCCCCGGCCTCTCCCCTCAGGCCCCCCGGAATAAGGAGGACACAGGAGCCTTTCCTTCACGTCACCCACGCTGTTCTGCACTCAGCATCCTCTCCCAGCTTCAGGCCTCTCCCCTCCCCTCGCCCACATGGTCAAAGCTCCAGCCCCTCACAGCTTCAGACCCAGCCCCCCGCTCCTTGGTGCTTCTGGTCCCCCCCCGGCCAAGTTCATCCCTGGCCCACAAGTGCCTTGACTGCATGGGCTCAGTTTCCATATGTGGGGATGCTTTTGTGCTCTTTTGGAGCACGGGGTGCCTTCCTGGGACTTCACCACATCTGGACCTGGAGGCTTCCTGGGGGTGTCTACGAGGCACACCTCCCTACCTCCTCCCCACACGGCCCATCTCTTGGGAGCCACAGACCCTGTTGTGAGCATTTAAACCCTAGTGGTTGTGCGGGACCAGCTGCAATTTTACATTTTCTGCTTCTCATTAAAACAAAAACAAAAGACACGTGTTCAGCCACACTCACACTGTTCTGTTCTCTCAAGGACTGTGAAAGAGTCAAGCATTTTCTTATTTTCTCCATCAAATATAGATTTTGGTGTCAATTGTTTGAGCTGCCTCCACCTCTTCTACTTCTTTCTCCCCCTCCCCCTGTTCTTCCTCCTTCCC
>NW_027397112.1:590414-599631 GCF_003265705.2 Callorhinus ursinus | reverse complement strand
CCCCTCTCCTCCCCTTCCCTCCTCCCCTGCCCCCTCCTCCCCTCCCCCCTCCTCCCCTGCCCTCCTCCCCCACCCCCTCCTCCCCCTCTTCTTCTCCTCCTCCTTCCTTTTTTGATATGAATCTTGAGTCAAATATTTTTCAGGGAGTCAATGGGCCTATATGGAAAAGGATTCTCCAGCTCAGCAGGACACACGGGACGTTCACACTCGGGGCAGGGGTGCGTTCCCACTTGTTTCTCAAACACGTGCAACAGCTGTAGTTCTGACATTTCCTGCTGGAGAGGAGATGGGACAGAGGAAGCAGGTAGTTGGAGGACATGGGACTGAGGTGTGCACCTGCTCCACCTTGGCCCCTGGGTTGTTCCTACCGGTCCCTCCCTCCCCTAGTGGACGGCAGCCTCCCTGAAAGTCAGAAGCTCTTCTTCCTGTTCATTTCTTATGGCCCCTGCCCCAGTCCTGGCCTCTGGAGCCCACGCCCCACACAGGCCCTGCTCTGACCTTGCTGGCAGACGGCCCTCTACGCTGGTCTCAGCTCCCAGCTAGGACCTCGCTACCTGGGGCGCCCCTTCCCCTTGGGTGGGCTCTCATGGCTCTCCCCTGAGGCAAAGCCACCTCCTTCATCCAAATTGCCCCTCTTGGACAAGCAGATCGCCTATCCTTCTGCTTCTCTCTGACTCCGTCCGGGTCCCTTTATTTTCTGGCCATTAGACGGGACAGAAAATTGGATCTCCCCTGGTGGAAAGTTTCTACCTGGCCTGAAAGGGTTTTCTGCCCCAAGGAAAGCAGGGGGTCCAAAGAGGGCCGCCAAGGATGCCGGCCCTGCTCCGGCTTTGGGCACACCTCAGCAAGGACCCAATGGGGAGCTGCAGGGGGATTATCCCCAGATCCAGTCCGGAAGACTGGTTGCACGTCCCTCGATGCTCACCCCACTAAAGAGCATACCTCCCTCTCTCCTTGTTCTCAGTGGCCTTGTCCCAACCCCTCCAGAGCCGGCTGTCATCAGCCCTGCACGGCGCACGCACTGTCACACCCCTGCTGGAGCAGGGGATTTAATCAGGCTCTCGCTATTAGTCCCCGAGTAGTAATTGAAGTGGTCTGATTGGACCTATCTATTAGGCCCAGAGAGCTGTGGGGAGACGGCTCCCAGAGCATTTCCTCTGCCTGCTAATCTATCTGTCTGGCATTTTATCTGGAGCCCAAAGCCCATTCTTGAGCACCGAGGCATTTTACGGTATTATTATTACTTAGCACTTACAACGCACTTCATCAATGAGAGGGCCAGGCGGCCGCCGCCGTAAGGATGAAGCGCGGTGCTACAGATAGAACGATATGGATCTCGCTTGGGCTGTGTAATATTTGATGCCTGTGTCTTTGGTCCCTTGTGATCTGGTTATTAGTTATGTCTCCACAGGAGAAAACCTACCGTCTCTCTCCTGATGAATGGGAGCCGGTTGGACAGGAGGCTCTGAGAGGGTGCAGGCTGGAAGAGAACATGCCTGGGGAGGTGGGAGCGAGGCCTCCCCGGAGCCGACAGGAGACATGGCATGGGGAGTATTTGGAAAGTGATCCCAAGAAGCCCCAGTGCTGGGCGGGCAAGTGAGACCGGGAGAGGAAGAGGGTCAGTAAGAGAAGCTGCGCTGGGAGCAGGTTACTGCCATGGGCGACTGGCGTTCCATTCCACTGGGGAACCTGGGAGGCGGTGAGGAGCACCCCAAACTTATTCCATCCAAGGGGCGAGGAAGCTACTAGAGCTTTTGTCCTCCGACTCCAGCTGATACAGGCTGGGCATTATCCACAGCCCTTTGAGCTTGACCCCTGCGTGGGCTGAGAGAAGTCCCAGCCGGAGAGTCACAGACGCTGGTCCAGTGGGCGCCTGGGACAGGGCAGGGCACTGGCCGTGGCCAATGGGTGGGCTGTGGGGTCTGGAAACCCACGCGGTGACCATCGGCACCCTTCTCCTCTCGTCTTCCCATGCTAGCCCTGAGTGTTCGTGCATCTCCTTGGGTGGATGGGGGCCTGGTACCCTGCCAGCCAGTGTGCAGAGGACCAGGGACTTTGTCCAGCCGCGCCTCCCCCCCGCTACGCTCCAGCCCTAAGTGGAGCATTCAGGAAAGGTGCAGAATGGCAGCTATGGTACCTCTCTCTGGTCGGGTAACCTTGGGCAAGTGACTTGATCTCTCTGACCCCTCATTTCCTCCACACCCACCCATGCCCCTCTTCCTGTTTGGAGTCTTTTGAGCTAATAGGATTTCCTCGGAGGTTCCCAGGGCTGCGGGAGTCCCTGCTTCTGGGACACCCTGCACCGTTTCTGTGCAGAGGTCGGGAGATGCCCCTCACCAACTGCTCCAGCAGCCTCCCCACCCCGCCTGCTGCCTGGGGTTGAAAATATCCCTGAGCTCACCCGGCCAAGGTAGAGCTGTGCAGCATCCCCTGAGGGGCCAATTTATGCAGAAGCTTAAATATCTTTTAAAACTGCTTCCCCTTCCTGGAGATGTGGGAGTCAGCTGCCGCTGCTCCGGGCTCCAGGCTTTTCTTCAAAGGGCATCCCCCCTGGGCAGATGAAAAACTTGCTAGGAAAAGCTCTTTTCTCTTTTTCTTACCTATTTTTTTTTTCTTCTACACAGAATTCTTGCTCCTGCCTCAGCCCCTAACTTCCACAAAACAATCTGGGAGCCTATGGGAATCAGAGCTCTCCATTCCAACCCCCCCCGGGGCGCCTCCTACAGGAAGACTTCCCTAATTACTCCCATTGCCTCCAGCATCGCTTCTCCTCCTACACTTGTGCACCTCTGGCTCGCAGGTTCCTGGCGGCCATACGCTTGACTTGGGGAGCTCATCTTTAAGGTCTGATAAGCACGTGTATAGTGGGGAACTTGACATCCATCTCTCCGGAAGGATGACAGCATCTCAGAGGATGGGAATCAGGCCCCATCCTTTCTCCGAGCCTCCTCAGGGTCTGGTCCCAAGGCCTGGGCCTGGGGTGGGGGCAGCTGCAGCAGACCGGCCAGGGCCCAAGCCGCGTCGGAGCCCACCACGAGGCTGCCTGCCTGATCCATCAGGGATAAAAGGCCGGGAAGCCCTTCATCATGTTGGACACCAATTCAGGGCAGATTAAGAAGACATGGCATCCCTTCTCTCAGGCTTGGCGAAACCATCCATCCTCCTGGAACCCCTGGGGCTGGGTGCAGCCGGTCTGGGCAGAGAAGGGAAAGGACCCAGGTAGCAACATGGTGAGGAGTCTTTTCCCTGTGCCTGGAAATGGTTGTAGGGTCAGGCTCTTCGGGGCCTCTGGTTCCCTCCCAGGGGCTGAGCACTCCGCCTCCTGCATGGGGTCCATTTTTTCAAAAATGCTCAGGGGCCCTCGTCCTTTCTTCAGATCAACCCATCCGACTTCTTCCGAGTCGGAAGACCAACTCATCCCGCCTCTGTCAAGGGCGCTGCTGGCAACTGCCTCTTTTGTCTGCCCTTCCTGCATCACCACCGTAGGGGGTAGTCCAGCTGATGGGACCTTGGGGAAGGACAGCCTCTCCCTAGCCGGCTGGCCAGGAAGCAAAGACGGGGAGACTGGGGAGAGGGGCTAGTGCCCTATTTATACTTTCCTGGGGGCTGGAGGTCTAGATGCTGCGCAGTAGCCAGAGAGGGGTGGGGGAGGGGTCTGCTCCTAAAGGAAGGGCAGAGAGAAGGGGATGGGCAGTTATTGATTTCCTTCTGTGCTCCTGGCCCCGAGCCATCTCGTCATGTAAATACAGCGTGCTGGCCAAGAGCGCGGGCTCCCGAGTGCACGGAGCTGGGGTAGAAGTCCAGCTCCCCTGGTTTCTGGCTGGATGGCACCGGGCAAGTGGCTTAACCCCCCTGAGCCTCAATGTGTTCATCTGCAAAGTGTGAATAATCCGAGTCCCCACCTCCAAGAGCTGCCACGAGGATTGAATGAGACCCTAGATCTGAAGCTCCTGGCAGCGTGCCGGCCCAGTCAGCATGCACTCCGTGGACATTAGCTCCTTCTGTTAGCCAAGGCCCCGTGATGCAGAAGTCAGCACCTCTCTTTCTGGGAGATGCAAGCTGCCAAGCTTCTGAGATATTAAGAAACTAGCCCAAGGCCACTGAGTTAGAGAGGGGCAGGCTGAGATCCGGGCCCGGGCCTGCCAGCCTCGAAGCCCAGCCCCGCTCAGACATCCTTCTGCCTCCCCGGGAAAGAGATAAATGAACCCAGGCCTTGAGAGGTGCCCTCCTGCTCAACCACATTGGCAGGGGCAGGGGGCACGGCTGCCAAGCGCCTGGCAGTCAGCATTGCCCGGCGGGGACCTTTCCTTGGAGCCGGCCGAGAAGTGGCTCCGAGGTGAGCCCCGCATGTGGAAGTCAAGGGGGCGCAGCTGCACACTCTTTCACTTTGTGCAGGGCTCTGTCCTTCAGCGGCCGGGGAGAGGGATGCGGCGGACCGATGGTGGGGGAGCTGGGGCCGTAGCCCCGCGCTCACTTCCTCATGCACGCTCGGCAGGACGGAGTCTGGATAAACAATTACAGTCTATTTACCTCCGACCATATGGTGTTGGGGAACAGGTGTGCAGGTAATGAAGAGCCCAGCTCCAATTAAGCGTCTGGGAACCCGGCCGGATTCCCGCTGAATCTTTTGCTTGGGCTAAGGCCCACGAACAAATGAGAGCTAAAAGGGACAGAGGCTTGGTGGAGGCAGAAGTGGGAGTGGCGAGGCTGCAGAGACGCAGGGCTGGGCCGCATAGGCGCCTGAGGAGGGTGCCAGGCAGGGGGCGGCCACCTGCCATCCCATGTCTGCTGGCTAGGACCTCGTCTGGGGACTCCTCTGTGGCAGGAGCGTCTGGGAGCTGTGAAGAAGCCCACTTCAGGGCCGCTCATCTCTCGGTAAGGCCCACCGGTCCGTACCTGTCCAGGTGGGAGGTCTAGAGATTTCCTGTTAGACCATGGGGCAGGGCCGAGACTTGTCACACCCCGCCAAGGTCATTTCCACCCTGGCCCTCCCGTGTGTCTGAATTTCCCTCTGTCTTAATTCCCAGCCATTTGACACATACTCTTGAGGGCCTACTGTGGGCCAGGCACTGTGCCAAGCGCTGGGACACACAGAACAACCAAAGGCCTTGGTTTCCCAGAGTTTATTTTAGGCATTTTAGGGGGATCGCGAGAAAATAATGCGTCACCATACACAAATAAAGCCATTTCGGAAAGTGGGAAGCGGACAGGGAAAGCGAACCACCCCACCCGACCGATGGACTCCTCACCGTCTTTGGGGGTCCGGCTCAGGGGCCCTGTCTTCTGACACTTGTGGTCAGCCATCAGCATCTCTGGGCTCCTGGTCATTCCTTGACTCTCCCCATTACAGCGCCTGTCGGGGGTGGGGGGGTTGTACTCAGCTGCTTCTGCATCTGTCCCTCTCCCTCCAGGGCATTGACCTTCTTCTGGACAGGGAGGGTGTTCGGCTCAGTGCGTGGCAGGGCCGGCTGTGCAGGAATGAGGTCCGGCCTGAGCCTAGCAGCCCCAGCCTCCAAGGACACTTGTCCAGCCTGCTGAGAGGCCACTGTCCCCTCTGGCCTTGGCCTTTGGGAGCGGCCCCCGGCCTCATCAGATCACGGAGCAGGGCCAGGTGTGGGAGGCTGCAAACGGAACCCAAAAGAAGATGAACAGCTCCCATCCCCGCAGAGGGCTGCCTGGAGTTGAGTGAGGGCACAGGTCCCGATGAATCTCTTGTGTCAGTTTGTACTGCAGTGATGAGGCTGCAGAGTGGGGGCGGGGGGAGCACCAGCCTCTGTCACTGGCGAGGAGACAGACAGAAATGGAGGTTTTTTTCATGCCCTTTTGCCTACTTAGTATTTTTGTTTTCTTTTCATCTTGGATTGACACCTTGCTTTAGGTCTTGGCAAATCAAAATCAGCACCTTCCCAAATCCCATTCAGGCCCCTCGGGATCAGGCCCGTCGTTGCTTGAGGTCAGTGACCTGCCTCACAGGGCTCTCTCCAGCTCTGTCTGACTAGAAAGGGGACACCTTCCTGTAGAAATATACATCTGTGTTGCGGGAAGTGGATGATAGATAATTCCAAGGAAAATTCAGGTTTCCAATGAGGGGCTGGCCCTATTTCTGGGAGAGCAGGGTTCCTGGAGCCAGGATTCTGGAAGGCTGCAGCCTCCAGCCCCCCCTTCCTAATGGAGGGCAGGAAGCAAAGTAAATGGGTTTTGAGGTGGGAAACAAATTGGATTTTTCAAAAATACTCCAGTTCTAATGATTGGTGGGGTTATTCATAATCCCGGGGTAGAAAGTGTGTCTTCAAATCTATGTTTTGCGTTGACAGCTTCTCCCTAATGGGCAAGATCTCGCACATGACACGGCCATAAAATACAGAGCTTTGGCTGGCCGGTTGCTCGTCTGGTAAGGGAGACCTACTGACTGTCCAGCAGCAGACAGAGGGCTCAGGGCCAGAGTTACCCACGCTGCCCGCACCGGTGCCCACTCCCAACTCTTCCCCAGCAGGGAGGCAGGAGGCGGAGGGACAGAGGGCAGAGCCCTTGACACAGAATGATCCTTGGAGCCAGAAGTTTTGGGACAGGTGCCCTCCAGAACACAAATCTCCTGGCTGCTTCGCAATAAAAGGGTTCCAAGTTCAAGTAAGTCTGGGAAATACCGCAGAGTCTATCCACCTCCCAGATGCTCAAAGCACCTGTTAGCAAGGTCATAGTTGTGAGGAGTCTTGCAATAAAAAAAAAAAACACAACAAAAAAAAACTTCCGCGTAGCTTTGTTTAATCCAGTGGTTCCCAAACTTGTTTGATTACAGAACCCTGTTTTTAAACAATCTCTCTTTTATTTTTTTAAAGATTTTATTTATTTATTCCCCAGAGAAAGAGAGATAGCGAGAGCAGGAACACAAGCCAGGGGGTGTGGGGCAAGGAGAAGCAGGTTCCCCGCCGAGCAGGGACCCCGATGGGGGGCTCAATCCCAGGACCCCGGGATCATGACCTGAGCCGAAGGCAGACGCTTAACGACTGAACCACCCAAGCACCCCTAAACAACCCCTCTTGACATCCTGCGAGTCAGTGTTTCCCAGAACCCAGGGTGGTGATCGCTGTACTAGCCTACAGGTGCTCCCTAACAAGGCACCACGGGCCGGGCATAGTAAACGACAGAAATTTATTTGCTCTCAGTTCAGGAGGCTGGACATCTGAGTCAGCAGGGTTGGTCTCCTCCGAGACTTACCTCCTTGGCTTGTGACAGTGTCTCTCCGTGTCTGTGTCCAAACTTCTTTTCTTCGAAGGATGCCGTCGGGTTGGGTTAGGGCCCACCTAACGGCCTCCTTTTAACTTAATCACCTCTTTAAAGATCCCAGCTCCAAATACAGTCACATTCTGAGGTCCTAGGGGTGAGGACTTCAGCCTATGATTTTGGGGAGACGCGGCTCAGCGCACGACAATAGCAGTGAATCTTGGCATCAGGATTGGAAGCTTGGTCATCGGTGTGAATCTGAAGGAGGGCCGAAGGGACTCACAGAAGGGACTCCTGCTGCCCCACCCAGGCCCCCGGACCCAAAGTCATGGCATTAACAGTAACCGCACTTGGCAGGTTCTTCACAGATGCAAAGGACTTCTCCGTCCATCAATTAATTAATGTGATCCTCATGATAAGCGGGAAGGTAGGAGGCTCTATTATTATGCCTACTTTCCAGAAGAGGACAGCTACACTCTGAGAGGTTGAGTCACTGGATTTTTTTAAGATCAAGGGGCAAACAGTGGAGTGAAGGCATTGACTTTGGCTGGAAGCACCAGGCCCAAGGACCAGTGGGGATGGGCCCCCTGCACCCTGACAAGAATATGGTGCAGCTGGTGGCAGAAAGCCAGCTCAGGACAGCTCAGAGGGTCCTGCTGCAGGGGAGCCTGAGCACCCACAGGTGGCGATTGTCCCATTGCAGCTGGGTCTGCGCTGGTGTGCACCGGGGTCTTTGCGCACTCCACCAACTCAGATGGAGAGCCACTTCTGGAGCTTCCTGAGTGGTTTCCGCTGAGCTGGTCCTGCTGGATGCTCCGGGCACCTGCCCCTTAGAGCCGGAAGCCAAGCAGGGAGAACGAGACAGAGAATTTTCAGCCGTCTTGTGGACCAGACCAGGAGCACGAACCACGCCATCCTTACCTCCCCCAGTCCCATCTCAGTGACAGCTGAGAAATAGAGGCAGGCCTTTGATAAGCATCCTCCGGGCAGGAGGTGACTATGGGATAAACTGGAGAAATCACTGCTCTGAGGCAGGAGAAGGTGAGGATCCGCCAGCCTGTGGAAGGCAGCAGACTGGCTTTGTTTGGACCTGTCCTGGCCCAGACACCTGCTGTTTGTCTCCTCCTTGGCAAGTTCCGTGAACCAGACAAATCCCCTTCCTGTTGGGCAGGGAGGCCTGTTTTTCACCGGTTCTTCCTCTTGGTCAGAAGAGGTGACTCTATGGGTGCTGGACAAAATGCCTGTGCCGGTGCCCCCGGGGGGCGCTCCTGCTGGACGTTCAGCCCCGAGTGCTCTGCCAAGGGGGAAGTATGGGGGCACAGACTGGGATTCCAGGCCTGACTCCCCAGTTCTGGGCCCGGGGAGTCTGGGGCAGCTTACTCATCCCCTGAGCTTCAGGTTCATCCTGGTTAAATGGAGCTAATGAATGAACATCAAGGTCATCATGAAGGTCCAATGAAAGGCTACGGAAAAAGTGCTTTGCAAACTGCAAAAGAGCTGTCCATGTGAAAACTGTCAGTAGAGGCCAGCAGGGTGATCGAGTGGGAGGAGGGTAGGAGACTGCCAGGGACCCGCCACCACGCGTGGCAGCAGGAGACTCCTTGCACGAAGCCTGAGGGCACCGCACTGGGCGAGGCTCCCCCTCAGCCTCCTTGGCTTGCGACTGGAGGGGACTGGAGGGGACGCAGAGGCTCGTGGGCTCTGCCCGGGAATAGCTCCCACAACCTTGGAATCTTTGCGCCGCCCAGCCCCTGAGTTTCCGTGTGATCTCCAAAGCACTTTGGGTAAGGTGAGGTGCCCGAGGCCCTCAGAGAAAGGAGTATTCTGCCACATATGCTTTCTCTCCCCAGATCCCTCCCTCCTCTGCACTGGGCAGGGACAGGGGCTGTGACCTCTTAGGACCTGGTGGGGAAGCTGCGGCAGGTGTGCAGGGTGGGGTGGGGGAGGCAGTGCGGCAGGTGTGCAGGGTGGGGTGGGGGAGGCGGTGCGGCAGGTG
>NW_027397112.1:511188-590404 GCF_003265705.2 Callorhinus ursinus | reverse complement strand
GTGGGGTGGGGGAGGCGGTGCGGCAGGTGTGCAGGGTGGGGTGGGGGGGGCGGTGCGGCAGGGGTGCGGGGGGGGGGGGGGGGGGGGGTGCGGCAGGTGTGCGGGGTGTCTCTCCCCGTCACTCACTGCGATGACCCAGGCTTGCCCCTTTAGGGCAGGGCCAGGCCTCGGGTGGAGAGAAGGAGGTGCCCGACATGCAGATCGAAGGCAGTGCCTTGCTCTCAGGGGCTAACCCTGCAATTCCAGGAGCCCTCATTTGCCTCACGCTGGTCCGGGCCCTGCTTTGGGAACTTCCTCTTGCAAGTACCCTGCCCACATGAGACCCATGGCCTGCCGCATGTCACCTTACCCTAATAGGTTACCAGTGTCCAACTCTTCTACCAGCAGAAGAGAAGACGGGCCTCTGCCCATGTCCCGTGGGGCTCAGCCTACCCGAGGGTAGGCCACGTGGAAGGCCTGTGAATGGCTGGTGAGGTTTGGTTTCACCTGGGGAAGAGGAGACACATAGAGAGCTTATCGTTAAATATCTGAATGGACGTTTAGTGGGTGGAATGGGGACCCCCAAAAGATGTGTCCTCTCCTCACAATCAGAATCTGCGAATGTGACCTGATTCGGACAAAGGTCTTTGAAAATGTAACTAAGCATTTCAAAACGAGACCGTCCTGAATTTAGGGTGGGCCCTAAATCCAATGACAGGTGTCATAAGAGAAAGGCAGAGGGGCACCTGGGTGGTGCAGTCTGCTGAGCGTCCAACTCTTGATTTCGGCTCAGGCCATGGTGTCAGGGTCATGGGATCGAGCCCAGTGTCGGGCTCCACGCTCAAGGGGGAGCCTGCTTATCTGTCTGTCACTCTTTCTCCCTCTCCTTTTGCCCCTCCCCCTGCTCGCACCAGGTCTGTCTCTCTCTAAAATAAACTAAATCTTAAAAAACAAAGAGAGAGAGAAAGGCAGAGAGAGATCTGACACTCAGACACACAGAGGAGGGCACGTGAAGATGGAGCAGAGACTGGAGCCTCTGGAAGCTGGAAGAGGCAGGAAGGTGTCAGAGACTGAAAGTGTGTGTCCCCCTCCCAATTCGTATGTCGAAATCCTAACCTCCAGTTGTGATGGTATTAGGAGGTGGGCCTGGGGGTGGGGGGTGACTAGGTCATAGGGTGGAGTCTCTGTGAATGGGATTCTTGCTCTAATAAGAAGACACCAGAGTTTGCATCTTGCTACCTGCTCTCGAATGTTCGAGGACGCAGCAACAGGATAGCCTCCCGCAATCCAGGAGTGGGCCCTCGCCAGACACCAGGTCTCTCCACGCCTCCATCTTAGACTTAGACAAGAACTGTGGGAAAATCAGTGGTGTTGTACTGGTCCCCAGGCTGCGGTGTTATATTTTAGCAACCCCAGCTGGCTCCCCGCAAGATGGGGAGAGAGAGTGCAGCCCTGCCAACACCTTGACTGTGGACTTGTGACCTCCACAAGTGTGAGAGAATACATTTCTGTCATTGTATTCCCCCCCGCTGGTGGCAATTTGTTGGGACGGCCACAGGAAACAAATACAGACATCATCTAAGAGAGGAGTTCGGCCAGTTTTGTGTGGTGTCAGGGACTGAATGAGGGTCCATGGGTGGGATTTACAGGGGGTCGTATTTCAGATGAATGTGAACAAGAACTTTCCAAGAATGAGGACCGTCCCGTGATGACGTCGCTGCTCTGGGCTCACCATCTGACCTACCGTCTGTTGGGAATCTGGTGGGCAGGAATCCTGCTTTGCACAGGGAGGCTGGCTTAGATCCACAGTTTAGACCTCCCTTCTCCCTGAAGGACACCTGGGGAACGGATCCCCCCGCAGGACACATTTCCGTGGGCATCTCAGAGATGCCTGCGGGTCACCACTGTAACTCTCTCATCCAGGAAAGCAAATCAGAGCACAAGTACGTGCGGGTGACATCACAATAGGAATATTGAATCAGCTTTAATTTCTTTTTTTTTTTAAACGCAATTTTGTTGCAGATGTTGATACTGTGACTATTATTCTTAATCATTTACCTGCAGGTAGCTCCCATTTCCTTGTGACATGTCACGGAGACCTGACACAGTGGCAAGAGCCACAGGGTCTCCTAGATGAAGTAGGGCAATGCTTCTCAAATTCCATGTTCACGGTTACCTGGGCTCTGACTCAAACGCAGGTTGTGACTCAGCAGGTCTGGTGGGGCTCGACATCCTGCGTCTCTAACAAGCTCCCCGGTGAAGCCGACGTTGCGGGTCCCCAGACCACACCTCGAGTAGCAGGATCCAGAGAGGCTCATGGCCAGTTTCCAGAATGCCCAGAGCTGCTAGCTGGAGGCGGGAGGAGAGGGGAGTTTCCTGGTCTTGCTGAGACTTAGGTGGCTAAGTCTTTCCGGGAATGCTATTGAGTGATGTAATGGGATGGGGGTGGTGGCTGACATGGACGTTCTGGAACAGGTTGGGCCGTAAGAGCTGGAAGGCAGCTTTTAATCAAACGATTTAGGATCTTAAAACTTTCTGGGCTCTCATCCCACGGGGTTCAAAGATTTGATGAGAAGATGCTCAAGGAACCCTACAGTTTACACTGCGGAGCTTGCCCCGTGTGCCAAGCTCTTGCATTAACTGTCTTCTTCAGTTTTCCTTGAGACCCTCTGTATGATTCCAGTGTTCTGTTGTTGCCCATCATGCAGAGGAGCTAGTCAGGCATGGAGGAGTAAGAGGTGTGCCCCAGCTTGCCTGGCTGGGGCTCGAACCAGCTCGTGGACTCCAGAGCCTGCACTGAGTATCACTGGACCAGGCAGACCCTCCGGATCCCGTAGACCTGGGATACCGAGTCCTGTCCTCCCAGCCATGCCCTGGCCACCTGAGCCTCCAGAGGGACGTAGGGAATCCAGGTATGGTCCCTGGACGGGGCCTCCTCCCCTGACTGCCCCCTCTCCCTGCTCTGATGGATTCCACACACTGACGGAGAGCCCTGCTACTCCAGCGGCCGGGTGATTAGACTCGGGCTCCCCTCCAGCTCTTATTTCAGCAGGGGCCACGTGGTGCTGGCCGGGGGGGGCGGCAGGGGAAAAGGCACCACCGTCATCTAAGGACGCTCCAGTCACCGCTGGGCCGAGGGAAAGTTTCCCGCCCAGGGAAGGAGAGTTGGGGCCCCAGGGAGAAGGAGGGGGGCAGCCGGCTCTGGGTAGCAGGGCTGTCCTGGGATGCACACCCAGCGTGCGGGCTGCACAGCAAGCGATGGTCACTGATTTCCATATCACTTACGGTTAACGTGAACAACCTCTCTGCAGATGTTCACCTCCAAGCCTGTTCTCAAATCTCTTGTCCCTTTGTCTGGCCCAGCATGGCACACAGGAAGCTGACCTGTGCCTCCCCCACAGAGAAGTAGAGCATCACTGCTGGTGCTCTGGGAAGGGGGTAGGTCCCCAAAGTTGGCCCTTTGCAGAGCACAGCGGGGGCCTGGGAGGGGGGTTCGGACGCGGGAGCGGCCAGGTCTCTGCGCTGAGGGATCACCTGCTCTAAAGGACTCGGAGGAGGGACAGCCTGCCCCGAGGCCACCGGCAGGTGGACGGTTCTCTGGCGGGGTCTCAGGCCACTGATGCTGTCACCTGCCTCCCTGCTGGAGAAACGGCATGCTGCCAGGGTCCCTGGTCCCTTGGAGTCCCCTGAGGACATGCCCTCCCCACAGAGGTCGGCGCAGCACCTCGACCCCTAGGAAAGCAGGACAGACTCCAAGGGAAGCAACTAAACCAATTAAGAGCCCAGCCCGGCCTGGTTCCCCAGGCAGCCCCGGCTCTCGTCTGGCTCTCATCTTTCGAGGCGTGAGAAGCCCGGCTGCTGGGAAGGAACAGTGCGTCCTAATAACACACTCCTGGGCCACAGGCCGCGTCCAGAGATTAAAGGAATCAAACCAAGCACCCCTCCCCCAAGAACCAGAGCCGCTGCACAAGGACGATTATGGTACAAGGTAGTGGTTAGGAAGCCCGCTTTCTCTCGCCGCCTGTGCCTGGAGCTGTGCGCGGGCCGCCGCCTCCCGCTCTATCCGGGCGCCTGTGGTCGTGCGCCTTCCCGCGGGCGCGGCCGAGCCCACGAAATCCCAGCCTCTCTCCCCCCACCTGCCTCCCAGCCCACCAGGCACGGCCCTTCCTGGCCGGAGACCTTCTCTGCTCCCTTCTGCCGCCTGTCTCTGTCTCCCTGTCTCTCTGTCTCTCTGTCTCTGTCTCCCTGTCACCCTCCCTGTCTCCCTCTCTGCCTCCCTGTCCCTGATCCTGTGTCCCTGTGTGCCTGTCTCCCCCCTCCTCCAATCATTTGCTTCCATTCCAGTTTTCCATCCGACCCAGCTCACTTCGTTCTGCCCCCTCAGGCCTCCTGTTTTTCTTCCTCCGAATTACCCAGCAGATCCCAAGGAAAAGGGAGCCACCGAGGGCTCTCTCTCCCGCAATGATCTGCAAGCACAGCGAGAGGAACAGCCCGTTCGCGAGCGCGCACGCCTTGCGAGCCCTGAGTGGATGCCTCTCTCACATTGGCTTATTAACCCTTGTCAGAGGTTACCAGACGAGGAAACTGAGGCTCAGTGGCCCCGGGGCTGGTCTCGGGCCACAGGCCTAAGGGCTGCCGCCTGGACTCCGAGCTCAGCGCGTGGGCTGCCCAGGCGGCGGCTGCGCCTCCGGTGGCCTGGGGCAGGGGGTGGGGGGGGTAAGAGCTGGCTGGGAGGTAGAGTCCGAGAGCAGGCCCGATGCGGGGCACCCCTGAGAGCGCCCCCTGCTCCCCAACCCCCGCAAAGGGAATACTGACACGGCTGGAGAGGGAGGGCCAGGACCCCCTCCAGACTCATATGAGAATTTCTGCCCCGAGGGGCCCTGCCGTAGCTCAGGCTAAGATGCCACACCGGGCCTTGGACGACACACACTGATTTCCCACGGTCTGGAAGCTGGCAGTCCCACGACAAGGAGCCAGCAGGTAGGTGTTATTCTGAGGCCTCCTGGGTGTGTAGGCAGCCACCATCTCTTCCGTGACCTCTTCTTTGTGCAGCCACGGGGAGAGGGACGCAGGGAGAGTTCTGGTAGCTCTTCTCAGAAAGGCCCTGATCCCATCATGGGGGACCCTCATGACCTCGTCTAACCAAGGTACCTCTCCAAGGCCCCATCTCCAAATACCATCACGCTGGGGGGGCGGGGTAGGGTTTCAACACGAATCTGGGGGGCACACAATTCATTCCACAGCAGACCATCACCCCGATCAGGGAACACCGCGTCCTGCGGGCATGCTTCGGCACGGCCGTGTCAGAAACTCCTGACCCAAACTTTCATCACCCGGGGAAAGTGGGGGCGCTCAGAGGTCATGCGATACGCCCAAGTTCACCTGGCAGGATGGTACCAGAGCTGGGCTCCACCGTCCTCCAGCCTCGGGGTCTTTGGGCATCCCTCCGCACCCTCGGAAGCTGCAGGACCTTTGCCCACACCTGGACCCCTATAGAAGGAGGCCCGTAGATTCCTTTCGGTGACGGTAGCGCATCACAAGTGGGAGGAAAGGTGCCAGGAGGGGCTCAGGGACGGTGGGCGCCGGCCTTGACAATGGCTGGGGAAGACTTGTGGTTTCAGCTGGAGGGTGAGCTAATGACACCTCCCGGGGACAGTGTCTGGGGGGCGGGAGTAGAGGTGTGGAGGGGGGGACTGGGGCACAACACCCACCTGTTCTGGCCTCCCGCCTCCCATTTCTACCTGCTCCGCTTGCAACTGAGCCTCAGGGAGGGATGGGGGGTTTCAGAGGTGGCCCTCAGAGTTAATGTGGAGTGTCTCCATTACCATAATAACGGACCACTTAATAACTGACTTCCCCACGAATTCTAACTGAAACCCGTAATGATATTTCCGGGCAGAGAGGGGCAGGCTCGGGTCTGGGCAGACATCTCCAGGGGCCACCCTGGCTTCACGTGGCGAGAAGCGTGGGGCCTCGTCGGTCACCCTCCTGCACTAGACTGAGGCAGCTTTCAGCTGCTCTCGCACGGCTGCTGGGAACCACAGCTGACGATAAAAGCCATTAAAGGTCAGCTGGGAATAGAAAACTATTTATGTTAAATGTCACAGATTAAGCCGCAGAATGGGCCTTGGGTAGGGAGCAGAGGGTGAGGTGAGAAACACGGGTCACTGTGCCTGCTTCCTTGGGGGCCTTCCAAGGGGGGTTGGTGGTGGCCTGTCGAGGTGGCAGGGCGGCCGGGGGCGGGGGGCAGTAGGCCCTGGGTTTCCAGGCTGCCTTTGGGCCCGGGAAGCAGGTGGGTGTTGGCAGCCACAGGTGATTGGCCAGGCTGGCCGCCTGTCAAGGTTGCTAGGCGACCTGAGTGCCCGGTTCAGGGAGAGAGAAGGGGGCTGGCCTCCTCCAACTCCTGGCAGAAGCTGAGGTCCTGGAGAAGCCACAGAGGGGACCCAGGCTTGCTCTCTTCTTGGGTGTCGTCCTGGGTGTGGTGTGGGCATGCGTAATCATAACTGAAATCTAACTGGCAGACTGGGCTGCAGGAGGTCTCAGACAGAGGACAGCACATTTTCCTTCCCCGGGGGTTCTGGGAAGTTGGGAGTCTGAAGGACCAGGAGGCCCTGGTGGGCGGGAGGGCCAGACCTTGGTGCTCTTGGGAGGGGCTTCAGGGCTGTGGGGAGGGAGGGGGTGTCTGGGCCAGGTCCTAAAGAGCAGCCAGGAGAACCAGGCACCCCTGTGATTTCCCAGCCACAAAAGTACAGGGGCTCCTCAACCCGGCCTGAGCAGCCTACACAAGCCCCACCGTGCGTCTTGGCTTCATTCACTGAACACACCTAAAGGGAGAGTTTGTCGACAGGTCAAAAATACCCCCTAGCAGGTAATTAGATCGCTCAGGTCCCCCTGAAAAAATTACCACAACTCTTGATTACCTACCTGGAGATTGTTCATTTGGCAGGTTGAGGCAGAGGCTTAATTTTTGTGTGTTTCAGCCACCCAGCCAGCCTCTGGCCCGCCCTGCCTCTGGCCCGCCTGGCCATTGTATCAGTTGCCTTGCATACCCAGAATACAAATACACTTTAAAATAATTAGGAAGGTAAATCTAGTGGGGAAACGCGCGCACACACACACACACACACACACACACACACAGAGGCAAAATAAATAAGTACCACCCCAAACCCTACCCTACCATCTTAAGGAGGGTGGGCTACTGGTTGGGGTATTCATGGCTTTCTGTTTGTCCGGAATGACTTATCACTGGAGAGGTGCTCAAGGAGATGCTGTGGCCCTCACCCCACCCCTGTGGCCAGGAAAGATTTGCACCAGCCCACCGGTGACCCGGGAAGGGCCTCTCCTTCATTCCCTACAATCCAATTAGGCAGCAGGGTAAACTGGGCCGGAAGGGACCTGGCCCAGTTGGACCCACAGGAGTACAGGAGGGATCAGAGAGACCCCAGGAGGCCCTAAGTGTCGAGGCAGGTGGGCGCTGGATCGAGGTGTTCAGGTAGGTGGGGTTGCAGGAGGGCTGGGGTGAGGGCGGGGCTCTGGTAGACACTAGTGGGAGTTAGATTCATTCCTGTCATCACTACGGTTCTACACCAGCCCAGTGCTTGGCTGACGAAGACCATTACCCCCGCTTCCAGAAGCTCGCTGTGGATGGGGAAGATCAATGTGCCCCCAGGGATTTATGGTGCAATGGTCAGGAGAGAGCCATGGACTAGACGCTCAGAGCACTGAGGGTGGGGCCAAATGTCCCAGGAGGTGAGGAGGGTGGGCAGCGTTTCCCAGGGGCAGTGTCTGAACTGGACCTGCAGCTGTCAAAGTGGGTACCTGATGCCAAAAGGACTGGGGTCAGAGGGGGTGGGGAGCGGGGCGGCTGGAAAGGGAGTTTTGGGCCAGATGGCAAAGGGCCTCGAACACTGTGCTTAAGAAGTTAATTGAAAATTAATTCTGAAGGCACGAGAGAGTCATCCGCTGTTGCTGAGCAGGAGAATGTGAGGTCCAGGCCTGGGTTTTAGAAAGAATGCTCTGGAAGCTACAGAGAGGTTGTGCTGGACACAGCGGTTCCTAATCCTGAGTGCCTCAGAATCCCCTGGGGGCTTGTTGAAACCCTGGGAGTCTCTCATTCAGCAGGTCTGGAGAATTTGCAGGCCTCCCAGGTGCTGCTTGATGCTGCTGGTCCGGGGACCACACTTTGAGAACCACTGCGTTAGACAGCTGGAAGGAAAGGGCAATAAAATGAAAGGTGAGGAGGGGACGGGCTTGAGAGACCCCTCAGGTGGGCAGGCAGACCACGTGGTGGGGAGGAAACACGCAGGGCCCAGATGTGGGGAGATGTGCAGAACTGGGATAGGATTCTGGATTTGCCGAAGCAGCAGGTGATGGAATTACAGGGCAGGGAGACAGGGGGTGGCGTAAGAAGCAAGGCTTAGGTTCCCGGGAACAAGGCCAGAAGCCAGATATTGGGGCTCCCCTGCCTTTAGTGAGGCCTCAGGTCTGGGAGGCAGCTGCAGCTGCAGATGGGCCTGGATTCGAAGGTCGGGAGTATGCAAGGGCAGTGAGTCAAGCAGCCCGGGCCTAGAAATAGCACAGGTGGAGGAAATTGGATCCTCTGTGTGCGGAGATGTGCCTGCCGGCCCACCTTCAGCGCCCTGTCGCTGGCATCTGATTGGAAGCCTGGGCCTCAGAGCATCGATATGGACAGCCTTGATCCACGACCAGAGCCCCGGTGACGTGGCCCTACTCAGACCCAGCCCCCAAACCCCCAAAGCCCCGGCACCCGCCTGACCGCCGGCAGGAGGGAGGCATCTTCCAGGAAGGGTGGAGAATCTGGTCAGGGCCGAGCAGCAGGCTTTCATTTGCCTTGGAGCAGCCCAGGAGAGGGCAAGGGGGCTGCTGGGGGACGTGGGTGAGCAAACAGACCCCAGGCAGATGTGGCCATGAGTTATCAGCTAAGGGAACCCAAAAGACATCTTCACCAGTTCCCTGGTGCTTGCTCCCTCTGTGGCCAAGGCCACGTCCCTGGATCTGAGTCCTGCTCCCTCCTACATTCTTGCCAGTCTGACCCACTCAGCAGTTTATTTAAGGTACACAAGATATTTTACTGCGATTGAAGAGAAGCTGCTATCTGGACTCTACACCCACTTACAGTGTAAAGACATGTCCTTCAGCTCACAGCGGAGGGGGGGTCCCCAGCAGACAGGTGTCTGTGTATATGTCAGCCAGCCAGTAATATGCAGGAGCGCTACTCTGTGCCGGGGACCCTGCCCGTCTCAATCCCTGCTCTGGTATTCCTAGTTGGCACTGTTCTCCCAGAAACATCCCCAGTGCAGCGCTGTGGTTTCTCTGGGGTCACCTGCAAAATCTCTGTCCCCTGAACCACTCATTCCTGAGCATTTGCCCCCACCCCCTCCCCATCCCCCGGGATCCCAGGTCCTGAATTATTCTTGCTTTCAAACTGACCCCAGGACCCTCTTGCTCGTTGTCACCATTAGAGTTTGCTTTCCCTCCCCGTGCCCCTAGATTGTCCCCTCTGCGCCAGCCAGCCCTCACACGGGCATGCGCTGTCTCTCCTGGTACCAGCATTAGCAGGGACATCTGGGCTCTAAAGCCCAATGACATTTCACTGACAGCTCCTTTCGGACTGAGCTTTCTCTCCAGCACACGACGACTATAGACAAGGCTGTTTGGGTCCCAGGGCCAATGGGGAGTGTCTCTGGCTGGGTATCCCTGTCTAGAGGAGACTTGGAGGGCAGGAAGCAGCCTAGGAAGAGGGGAGAGAATAAACAGAGTGTAGGAGGATGCAGGTGTTGTGAGGAGCAGGGGCCCAGGTGCTTGCTCTCTCGCGCCCCCCTGTGGGCAGTCTGGGGGGGGCGGCCGTTCCCCCTGTCAGGACAGCACCCACTGCAGGCCTTGGACTTGCAGGGTGGCTTTTAGGGGGTGGCAGTCGGGCCTCTCTCTGGGGTGGCTGGGAGGCCAGAGATGCTGCCTACCTGTGGAGTCCATCCTGTGGCTCTCCACTCGCTTCTCTTTGACCTTCAGAAGAGCTCGGCCGACCCCCAGAACCACGCTCAGAAGGGAAGATAAGGTAATGACAAGTCTAGGGGGAAGAGGGGACAGAAATCCTAAAACCTTCCTGCAGGGACTCCCCCGAAGGCCAAAACACTACGACGAAAACGTACGCTATTACCACTCCTAGAGGCTGACACCTGCTAAGCACTTCCTGCAGGTCAAACACGGGTCCACACGCACCACCCCACCCACTGTCACCGTGACCCTGGGAGGAAGGAATGATTAATATTATCAATTTGGAGAGGAGCAAATGGAACTCAGGGAGTTCAGATCACAGAGCAGGGACTTGAGAGCGGGACTGTCTACCCCCCCCCCCCCCCCCCCCCCCCCCGCCCAAAGCCCACCTTGGCAATGACGCCAGCCTAGCAGCCGCGTACAGTCATTACTCGGAGCTCCCCGTGCCTGGGTGCCTGGGGGCTACCTCCATGTTCCTCGCCCCAGGGCACCGAGGACCACCAAAGCCAGCTGCGCCAGCCAGATCCTGGGCATTAGCCTTCCCTGGGGGTCAGCAAACAGGCCCACCGGCCCAACCCGCCCTACCACCTGTTTTTCTGACGTCATGCTGGAACACAGCTGTGCTTGCCGTATTTGCTCTCTGGCCCTGCCGGCTCCCGGCCCCGGGTAGAACCACGAGCCTGCCAGCGTCCAGCAGAGCCCCGCCGAGAAGGTGCCGGGGTAATGTGCGCGTCGGCGTGTGTGCGTGTGCGTGTGCGTGTGCGTGTGCGTGTGCGAGTGCATGTGCAAAGGGCTCCGGATCGCGTTTAAGTGGCGTCCTTGGAGGACGAGGAGTGGGTGTTGAGGGGCCGCCGTCTCCTCTCTGAGGAGCTGGGTTTCCGAGGCTCTCATGGAACGGCCCGGGGGCTGTGGCTGGTGCTGCTGAAATTTAGGTAATTTCCCCCTAATCAAGCTATTATCTCCGATCTAGCTGCTCCCCTATCCAGGAACTTTTGCACAGAGTGTGCAGACGAGGGGGACGGAGGGGTCGCGGCCGGGAGGGCCCAGACATAAGGACAGCCCAGCAGCGAGCCTCTCTGCGGAGCCCGGCTGAGGCATGGAGCGGCCTTCCAAGGCGTGCCTGAAAGTGACCTACCTGGTCCCTGATGCCACCGTCCCTGGAGCCGGACACACACCTGGCGACTGACTCATACCGGGAGATCGGAGCCCACGAGCGCCCCGAGGTTGGAGGGCTGGATTCAGACAGCTGTCGGCAGGGACGTTTCTTTGCAACATGGGGCTGAAGGGACCATTGACATCCCCCCTTCCAGCGGAGTATTTGGACCCTCACACATCTTTCCAGGGGATCCGGGAAAACAGAGCCGTCCCTGTTTCCCAGATGGAGACATCACTGGGGCCTCTGGGCCCCACCTCCAGGCCCACAGGCATAAGCGTCCTGGCTGGGTCCCC
Organism: Callorhinus ursinus; assembly: GCF_003265705.2. Taxonomy (NCBI): domain Eukaryota; kingdom Metazoa; phylum Chordata; class Mammalia; order Carnivora; family Otariidae; genus Callorhinus; species Callorhinus ursinus. Next base: position 578,959 of record NW_027397112.1, on the reverse strand, counting down.
CTGGGGTCCAGGGGGTGGGCACGTTTCCCCAGGGTGGCCGCAGACCCTGTGCCCACTGGCCCGGCCTCAGCTGCCTGGGGCCTGACCCGGCCCTGAAATGCCCTCGGGTCCCTTCCAGCGGCTGCCAGCGAGTTTGAGGAGGGGGTGAAGGATGGGACCGCAGTGGCTTCCAAGGGAGCCCGTGGCGGGGGGGCAGCTGAGGAGCACGGAGGGAGCCCCGCCTGGTGGGTGAAGGCCCAGGAGCCCGGAACGGAGAGCCTGAGCCTCCAGAAGTCTCTGCCTCCCCGAGGCACCCAGCGGAGGTGGGGGTTCCAGCCAGCCCTGAGGGCTATGGCTGATCAAGCCTGCTAAAAGTTACACCGTATTTATTTATTCTCCAGAAGTGCAGAGGGACCTGAATAAAAGGAAAGGCCAAAGCATGTAGAGACCATAAAAAGAGAGTTTAGTTTTTATGCAGTGGGAACCTGGGGAATTAATTCCCGGCTGACAGAGGTCGAACGACAGGAGCTGAGTTTTAAACAGGCACGGTGAGGAGCCTGGGGAGGCAGGGGAGAGGCAGCTGGGTGTGAAGGCCGGGTGGAGGCAGGGGGAGGGAGGGGGGGGAGACCCCAGAGTGCCATTTCAAAGCACACGCGGAAGAGGGCTTTAAAGGCCAATCACACAGGGCTGATCTCATTCAGGCCACAATTATTGGGCACCTACTGTGTGTCAGGACCCCGCTTGATGTCATGGGGATTACAGCGATGGAGAACCTGGGGTCCTGGCCTCAAGACTCTTTTTCTTTGGGGGGTACCTGGAGCTACATCAGCCGTGACTGGGGCCGTCGGCCTGGCGGAAGGGGCATGGCCAGGGAACCAGACCCCACTCCCTCTGCTACAAACTCTTCCACCCTGGGCAGCATGCTAATCTCTCTATGCCTCAGTTTCTCCATATAGAAAATAGGTAAATTCGAGTAACTATTTCCTAGGATTGTCCTGAGGCTTTATATTAATAGGCACGGCCTGGCACCCGGTGCTTTCTATCAGGGCGCATTCTGATAAATAGTTCAATTGAGTTTTGGGGAAAGTGCTAGGACGGCCCAGAGTGAGTCATTCATTGAAGTGGTCCGGGAAGGCTTCTTGGAGGAGGAGACCTTTGACCTAAATTTTTAAAGGATGGATCAGACCCACGTGAGTGGTGAAGAGGGGCAACACTTGGAGACAGTGGCCAAGGGCTTCTTGGCGGGTCAAGTTGTGTCTTTTGGTGTTGGTTTGTGTGGATTGCTTTAGTGCTGAGCAGGGGGGCGGCCAGCTTGTTGCTGCTGGAGGTGACCACAGGCAGGGGTAGGGGTCGGGCCCTGGAGCACTCCCTACAGAAGCTGCTCCCAAAGTGGCTCCTGCACCCCTGCTCTTCTCGCCTCCAGTACCAAGGCGGTGGCTCTGGGTTGAGCTGAGGATGCCACTGCCCCAGAGTAAGGAGACAAGGAGGGCTCCGGCTAGGAGAGGGGCAGCTCCTGTGAGTGTGGGGCAGTGCTAGCCTGGGGAGGAGAGCGCTTGTGCTTCTGCCTATCACATATTTGAAGATAACACAGAGCTGGAGCCCCCCCTCCCCCAACACATACAGGCACGCCCTATTGTCCTCGCACATGGAAATGGGATCATGGAATCGACTGATTCGCTACAGGCCAATGCGCCAGGCGCCGTGTTCTCTACGCATGACCCCATGTGCGCCTCAAAACAACGCTTGAGGTAGGTCCTCCTATTTTCTCCATTGTAAGGATGAGAAATCAGAGGCCCAGAGAGGTTAAGCAGCTTGTCTGAAGCCACACAGCTAGTGGGTAGGGCAGCCCACTTTGGGAGTGGTCTCCATCGAGGTGCCATCCGTTCACCACGGCCCTCGGCCCCCGTAGCTCACGAGTCTGCTGTCACCTGGAAACCACATCACGACCAGGGGAGAAACTGGTGGGGAGACAGGAAGTTGAGAGGCTGTTCAGTAGCTGGCAACAAGGAGGGACGCTGCCGTCTGGCACCAACACGGAGCTGTCCCCAGATGGTGGAGAACCTACATCGACTGCCTGGCTGGGCTGCAACAGGATGGGGCGCAGACAGGCTCTGTGAGGAGGGTCTCGTGCTCCACCCGAGAGGGGGGAGCCAAGCAAGGGAAGCCTGTGACCTCACCATTTGGGCCAAGGGCCAATGACATCGCCAGGAGGGCGAGGAGGAGCGAGGCCCAGCAAGTTATTTATGGAACAGGCTGGCCGCCAGCCGCGGCAGCTCCTGAGCTGTTTCAGATGTGGTTGGGACAAAGCCTCCAGCGCTGGGCAGGCAGACGAGAAAGGAAGGAACCTGGAGGGAGCAGCCAGTCGATGGGGTGGGAGGGCTCCCGAGGGCCTCACCGAGGGCTGGGGCAGAGACCCCTGGGCCGCCACGCGCCTCCTCCGCGGGGTCTGCCCATGCGTCTCCACCCTTGCTCTAGAGGACCCCAGTCTCTGCAGCCCTCCCTCAGGGGCACTGGTTCAGAACTCAGGGAGAAGAGGGGCCCAGAAAGCACCCCCGGGGGTGTTTCATTCTATCTGCCTCTGTGCACACGGACGTGTGGGCCCCACAGGCCTGGCTGCCATTGGTGCCTCCTGATCCATGGCAGCTTCGCCTCCTGGCTCCCTACATGCGGTGCTCTGAGTGCTCATGTGTGCAGATAACTGTGTGAGGGCCTGGCTGTGTGTGCATCTTTGCGTACGTGCGTGGCCGGGTGCACGCGCGTGCGTGCACGAGAGGGAGCACACGGGAGAGTGCAGGAGGGCTAGCAGCTAGCAGACCGGGAGAGAGGGGTCACCAGGGGAGAGAAATCACTGTAGGAAGTGGGAAATGGAATTTCAGTGGAAGATACAGAGGCACTTAGAGAAGCTTCAGCAGAACTAGACCTTTCAATCCATTTATCAAAAATGCCTGCAGCCCCGCCACCTGAGCAGGTGCAACAAGAATAAAATATTGAACAGAGCTGGCGATTGTGGGGCTGGAGAAGCCCAATGAATAAGGGGTTACTGCGATGCTCACACTCACTCAGCTGGGTTTGCTCCCGCTGGTCCCTCCACGCATCACTCCAGGTGCTGCCCCCGGCCCGAGTGCCTGCATGTCTGCACTTTTGACTTTAGACCTCGTGGGAGGCTGGCAGGGGGTCATGGAACCGGGGGTTGCCAAGGCCCACGCTGACAAGCTTCGGTGTGTTGGCGGCATGGGGGCCCTGCTTCTTGTGTCTCTTGGGCTTGCTAACTGCCCTCTTTCCCTTTAAAATCTTCCACGAGGGAACCAGATCCATGTCACCCCAGTGGAAATTTGGCGGTCATTCTGTGGGCCATGATGGGGCAGCAGGGGGGTGAAAGTGGGGGCCAGGGAGTTATGGAGGGGGCTCCCACACCCAGACCCCAACTGGGTGCCATGTACTGAGACTTCCCTACCCAGTTCCTTACTGGACAACTTGGGCCTTTTGAGTGGTAGGTGGAGGGGTAGACATCATGTCATATCCAAGTGAGGGGGGGCCCATTTTGGGGGCTCCATTTTCCAGGGTACCTCTGTACCCCTTTTTCAAGCAACCCCCTCCTCAATGCCAGAAAAGAAGTTATCTCCACATAGTCATTTTCAAATACCCCTAAACTCGAGCCCACAAAAGAGAATGTTTCCACTGATCTGTTCCCCTCCAGCTCCACAAGGAGAGCAGGCCCTGCTCCCCGACACACACACACACACACACACACACACACACACACACACACACTCCAGGGAACCGCCCTGCAGCCCTCCATCATCCCCTTCCCTCACCACTGTGCCACCAGCCCATCAACAGGATAACCTGAATCGTTGCATCCTGATGCCAGGAACCAAAAGGGCAGGAGGCACCGCTCCTCATTCCCCGGGAGACACCCCCCCCCGGCAGCCCCCATGGGAGGCCATTCTCTGAGCTCTGCCCGCTGGGCTGGGGCATGGGAAGGGGACAGCTGAGTGGCTCTCCAGGGTTGCCAGGCTAAATACCTAGAGTGCAGGAAATAGGATTAGACCTCAGCGGGAACAGAGGGGTAAAGGTTAATGAGGGAGGTGGGGAGGTACAGGCTGGCTGTTCCCAGGGACGAAGGGGGGCCTTTCAACTCTGTGGGAGCCAGCTGAGGTCACATGGTCCACCCTCCTGCTTTGGGAAGCCCAGCAGATAGGACCCCCATTTTTTCTAAAATGTTCTTGGAAAGCGGATGTCTTATCCACAAGTTGCTCTCCAACTGCCTGGACCACCTGCCTCCTTGCAGTCTCTGTTCTTACTTTCTGCTCCCCAAAGAGCTAGGATTTTCTGTGCTTCTTGTGGGACCAGCCAAGAGGCTGTCATCTCCTCTGAGCCAAACCCTGTCCCTCCCTCCAGCTCTGTTTTCTCACGCATCCCGGGAACTGCGGGAGGTCCCTCCCGGGACCCAAACAAGATACAGGGACATTGATGTCATTATGCTCTTGCCACCTGCTAAAGGCACCGGATGGGTGGCGGCCAGGAGCTGGGGGCAGCCTTCTACCTCGGACTTTCTTTGAAAGTACTTTGTATCATCATCAGTCTGCAGCTGTAAGGACAACTGCCCCCAGGGACAGTGATGGAAATGCGCAGGGTGGAGGGGTGGGGGGCGGGGCTCTGGTTCTGGTTCTGGTTCCGTTCCCTCATATCCTTCCCGAAGCTGCACAGTGCCATTCCAGACTGCCGCCCCCCCCCCCGCACCACCCGCCCCAGGGAGCCTACTCCTCTCCTTGTTTCTGTCCAGCCCTGTTCCCAGGCTGAGCAGACCTAAGTGTGGGGAGTGTTTGGGGGGGGGCGTGTTGGGGGGAGGCACCAGGGCAATCATCCTAACCCCCTCTTTCCTCCACCTTTGGAAATCTTTAGGGAGAGGAAACAGTCATTTTCCTGGGGTGCTGGGGTGTGGCCCCCACAGGATCAAAACTAGGCAAGGCACAGCGCCAGGCAGAGACCTGGTCCCCAGCCCATAATCTGCTTCCCAGCTGCTTGCGTTAGCGGCTCCTTTCAAGACACAGCTGGGCTCAGCCAGGACTCAGATTGCACAGCCGAGGGGCTGTGTTTGCTGCGCGTGGGTGAGGGAAGGGTGTCATTTCTCCGGCTCCCTGCAGGGCCTTTCCCCACTCTCTTACTCTTCTCACGGCCTTCCTGAAGGAGATGTGTTCACACAACGGTGAGGACGACCACGCCGATGGTGGTGACAGCGCCGAGTGCTTCCTCTGTGCCAAGCACCTGTTCAGCGAGCGTCTCTTGCGCTGTCTCTACGAATTCACACAGCGATCCTGGAAAATGAGTGAGAAGCTGGCCTGAGCCAGTTAGCGCTTCTCACAGTGCAGGCGGACCAGAACTTTTGGGCAGAGGAGTCAGGACAGGTAGCTCCTCCCAGTTTGCCGGGGGCTCGTTTGGATTTTGCACTGAGAGCCCCCTCAGTCCTGGGCAAGCTGAGACGGGGGTCCCCCTAGATGTGGCACGCAGAGAGGAGAGTGTGGGTTGGGTACACTCGGCAAGCCTTGGAGATCCACCTGCCATGAGGGTTTCCAAGTCCATGGACACGGTAAGGTCCACTTGCAACAGTTTGTCTGTGGCTCTGAGGACTGCCAGCTTGATCCCCCTCCTTCTTGACTGGAAATGTTGTCTATCCCCACCCCTGCTGTCCCTCACCATGTCCGCATTTGGCCGCAAGGGCACCCCAAGCCCGTGATAACCGCCACGCCACGCCTTGACTCCACCAGAATCTGATTACCCTGTAGACAGTGGCCAAAAAGAGGCTGATGGTTTTCTCAGACTCTTGCACCCCAATAACCTCCACCCTCCCTAAGTCGGGTCAGAGAGGGGTCGTGGAGGGGGCTGAGTGCGCGGGGACCCGGAGAGGGGAGAGGGGAGGAGAAGAGAAAGAGGAGAAAGGCATAACTCCCAGGGAAAAAAAAAAAAAAAGTTCAATCAGATTTGTAAAGGGCACAATTTACAAATCCGTCACATATTTTACTAGGCTGGGATTTACGGATTAGCCTGTAATACTTAGGCGGCTTTTTGTAATAAAACCCTGAGCCCAGGCAGCCTTGGGGAAGTGAGGAGGAGGAAGGGGCCTTCTCTTCTCTATCTTGCCTTCATTTTCCCAGCATTTTTTGATCTAGGCAGCCCCATTAATCTGTGCTTTATCTGCCTATGGAGAAGGATTGAGCTCTTTATTGGATTTTTGTCAAGAATAAATGATTTAGTTTGGGATATTGTGGAAACGATTTTTGTGGTATTACACCATCTAATAAATGAAACAGCAGGGATCAATTCCTTCTTGCAATGTGTTCAACAGGAAGGGTGAAATATGCCCCACAATTATCTGGTATTGCACTCTATAGATATTTATAACCGAGTGTGACTGTGTGTACACAGTTCTGCCCAGATGTGGGCACCTGTCTGGGAGGACGCGATCCATCAGCTCTAACACATGAGACTTGGAGCCCATGTGACAGGCCGGTCACAAAGGCAGATCAAGTTCACCTCAGCAGACGGGCCTGAGCGTTGGAGAGTAGGCATCGGGCCTGGGGGTGAAGCCTGGGGTTAGGGGGTTGTATTTACCAAAGCCCTTGGCCTAGAGTGCTTCACCTGAAGGAACGGGCAGCGGACAGCGTGGGACATCTTTGCCACAGTGAGCCTGGCAGATGCCCGGTGTGTGGGGACACCACGCAGAGACCCCGGGTCCCATCCCTCTCCGTCCTGGCCACTGCCTTCTCTCCCAGCGTACCCGCTTCAAGGGAAGACGTCTGGGAATGCCAAGACGGAAGCTGGCTTTCTGCCCAGGTAGGCTCGTAAGGTTTATATCCCCGAAGGCCCACAAATATTTATTGAGAGCCTATTATACTCCAGTGCTTAGCATAGGCCTGGCACAAAGGAAACCATATATAGATATTTGTTCACAGATTGACGGATAAACAAAAAGCTTTCAAGATGCCCTCCCCTCCCCCAAACACACACTGTCCTCATCAGCAGACAGTGGGAAGAGCCAGAGATGATGAGCAGGATCCAGATGACAACATGGCCCCTCCAGCCTTCCCCCCAGCCCTGACTGCAAGGAAGGAAGAGAATTACTCCAACGGGGAGAAGCCGGGCCGGGATGGCCCTGGAGGACGTGCGCCATGCCCCACTGAGATGCCTCTGTCGGAGCTGGTTGCTTACCCAGGGCTTGCACTCCGGGCATGGGCACCTCAGCTCACGTTGCCGAAAGTGGCCCTTGGGGCGACTAAACCTGTGAGCACCATCAGAGCCGGTGCCACGCCTGACATCTCAGCTCTGTGATCTTTGTGTGTCGTGCCTGGGACGTGGGGAAGCATTTAGCAAACATTCACCAAATGACCACCTGAAGGAATGGCTACTGATAGGTAGGGGGGCCCTTTGAGCTGGGGCTTCAAGGATTGACAAAAGCAATGGCTGGGGACCACTGTCTTAGTCCGTCAGGCCGCCGGAGCAAAGGACCACACACTGGGGGGCTCATATACAACTAACGTGTATGCTCACAGTTCTGGGGGACGGAGGTGTGAGCACAGGGCACCAGCACGGTCAAGGGAGGATCCTCCTCTGAGTCCCAGGCTGCTTCTAGCATGCCCACATGGCAGAGGGGGCTGGAAGCTCTCTGGGGGCTTTCATAAGGACACTAAAATGGCATCCCTGAGGCTGCCCCCGCATGACCTAGTCACCTCCCAAGGCCCCACCTCCTAATACCTTGGGGGTTAGGTTTCAACATAGGAATTTGGGGGGCACATTGAGACTGTAGCAATCATAGATTTGACAGGGTGCATGCCACGTTTCCTCTGTATACTCAGAGCGATAAGCACAGCCAGGGGGCTATGCTGGGCTGGCGGGGGAGGGGCTTCTCTGAGCCCCCGTGTTACTCAATTGTGCGCAGTCTGAGTGGGGCTCCTGCTTCCGAAGTGCTTGTCCCGGTGATGCGCTCCAGGAGTGTCCGATCTGTGCGTCCTGCTTGCCTTTGGGGATTAATTTCCTTGACAGGCTCCGCCTCCCCGCCGCATGCCCTGCAAACGTTGGCAGGGACAGTGAGACCCTGCAGCTCTATGTCTCTCTACCCTGAGTGTTCTATTTTTGTCCTGTTTTGGACCGTCTTTGCCTGGCTATGTTTTCTCTGCCACAGTCAGAATCCTTGGAGCTGGGTGGTGATGGGAGGGGAGTTTTAAGTGTCTTTGGCATGAAGAGTCTCTTCTGCTTGGAGCTCATTTCAGAGGATGGCTCTTCATTTCTGCCCCCTTGCAAAGAAACAGGATGCCTGACGGTTCCTGTGTAACCAATAAGAACTCACTGACAATTCCCGCCCCGTTTCCCGGCAATGGCAATGAGAGGCTTGACAGGTGGAATGATTCACATTCCATCAAATGGATGGTTCATGGGCAGAAGCCAGAGGTGGCCCAACAGTGGGGGCTGGATTGAGGTTGGGGTCCTACGGTGCCATGTGCTCCCCTCCCAACTTGGGGGGGGGCAGTTAGGTGGCAACTCCTTCCAGTTCCTGAGGCTGACTTTGATGGCACCGGTTTGGGTGTTGACCTTGAGCCCTCCCGGTGCTCTTGACGCTCCCGGCCACACCAGCTAATTTCCACTTCAGGCTCTTCTGAGGGCCCTTCCCCCTTGGATGTGACACCTCCATAGCAAACAGCTACTGTGATTCCAACTCGTTCTGCGGAGATTTCATCCTCAGAGGGAACCGGTACCCTTGGTGGAAAACAAGCAAACACTTCCTGCTTCGTGGCAGAGAGCAAGGCCTTTCTTCCAGTTAGCTCCTCAGGCCCCGGCTCGGAGCCATCATGGACACTCCTCTCTCTCCCACGTCCCACATCCCACGCATCAGAAAATCCCGTCAGCTTGACTTCCCACTTGCCAGAGTCCCACCACCATTCCTCTCCGTGGCTACCGTGGCTACCCTGGCTGAGCCTCCGCCATCCCTGGCTGGTGTTCCTGCTCCCTCCCTGCCCCTGGCAGCCCATTCTCCACACAGCAGCCCAAGCCAGCAGCCCACTTCTCAAAACCCTGCAGAGGCCCCCTTTGCACAGAGGGAGAACCAAGTCCTCACTGTGGCCTCAAGGCCCCATGCATGTGGCCTGAGTAACCATCACCCCCTGCTCATCCCTTCCGGCCACACTGGCTACCTTGCCAGTGTGGCCCGAAGACCCAGGCCTGCTCCTGCCTCGGGGCCTTTGCACTGGCTGTTCCTGTTGCCTAGAATGCTTTTCCCCGCAGGGACTCCTTTACTGCCTTAAAGTTTGTACTCAAACAGCGGGCAGCACTGTGCAGGGCTAAGAGCACAGACTGGAGCCCCATGGCCTGGGCTCAAGTCCCTTTTCTGCCCCTTGCTGGCCATCTGACACTGTGAATGTTACTTTGCCTCTCTGCACCTCTGTTCTGTCACCTGTAAAATGGGGGTAATATTGGCATTGGCTCATAGGGTTACAATGAGGATGAAACGACTTAATATTTGTAAACTACTTAGAGCCTGACACGGAGTAAGTGTGAAATAAACGATTATTAAATTAGACAAAATCAAATGAGGCCGACACTGAACACAGTATTTAGACATGCAGTCGGCTCCTCAGCCCCACCCCGGCCCTCCCAATCTCCCTCCTCTGCTGTACTTTTACTTTTACCCCATTGCACGCCTCCCCTGTGATGTGCTACGTAACTTACTTCCTTCTTTTTTTTTTAAGATTTTATTTATTTATTTGAGAGAGAATGAGATAGAGAGAGCGTGAGAGAGGGGAGGGTCAGAGGGAGAAACAGACTCCCTGCTGAGCAGGGAGCCCGATGCGGGGCTCGATCCCAGGACCCAGAGATCGTGCCCTGAGCCGAAGGCAGTTGCTTAACCAACTGAGCCACACAGGCGCCCCGATAACTTACTTATTTCTTAGGTGTTTTATTTAATGCCTCCCCCAACCAGAATTGCTGGAACAGAAGCTCTAAGAGGACAGACATCCTTGTTTTGCTCAGGGATAGACAGCGCCAGGCACCCAGTAGGCCTTCTGCTGGCACTTTTCACCCCATATTCTAACCATGTTGCTTACTTTTTTTAGGAAAAAGAATGCTTTTCTGATTATAGAAGTAAAATATGTAGATAAGCTCCCCCCGTTGGAAGCCAGGCAGGGTGGAGACACCATGGCGAGTGAAATTCTGGGTCTTGGGGTGGGTTCCTCCAAACACTGGCCCTGAGCTAAGGTGTATGAATCTCCTCTGGCTGTTGTAACAATTAGCACAAACTTAGGGGCTTCACGCAACCCAGACCTTCCACAGCTTCGGCGATCAGACGTCCAAAATAGGCCTCAGGGGCGACATCAAGGAGCCAACAGAGCCGTGTGCCTTTCTGGAGGCTCCAGGGAAGAATCAGCTCCCTGCTTCTTCCAGCTTCTAGGGCCTGCTGGCATTCCTTGCTCGTGGCCCCTCTGACTTCCTCTTCCTTTATCACGGGTCTGTTCTGACTCCGCCCCTCCTGCCTCCCTCTTGTTAAGGATGCTGGTGATTACACTGCACCCACCTGCATAACCCATGGTACTCTCCCCAACTCCAGATCCTAAATTTAATTACATCTGCGGAGTCCCTGTTACCATGCAGATAAAATATTCACAGGTTTCAGGGCTTAGGCCAGGGAGGTCTTTGGAGAGCCATCATTCTGCCTATCACATACGGATTCAAGCAGGAGTCATTTATTTGGTAAGGTGAGCCCAGAAAATAGGATCTCATTTAACCTTAATTATCGACCCGAAGGCCCTAGCTCCAAACACAATCACAGTGGGATTAGGGCTTCAATATATGCCTTGGGGGGGGGGGGGGGAGACACAATTTAGTCCATAACAAGGATTCACTTGGGGAACTGGGTAAAAATACAAAGGCTCAGGCTTTGGCCCAGATGCCTAAGCCTGGGTCTCTAGGTTCTGCCTCACCCCAAAGCTGGAGAAGCAATGGGGTAGAACACACCCCAGATGTCCCCACAGAGAGTGGGGTTGGTTGGGGACTTTGAGGGTCGCTCACTCCCTGGCACTTCTGATCTCTGTCTACCTTGCTCCTTCAACCAGAAGAAAGCCCTGGGGTGGATGGTTCAGGCGTGCGCATGAGCACCGCACACAGAGCTGAGAGCCGAGGAGAAAGGGCAGGGTTCAATGCTCTACCCTTAACGTAACTTGCTTGTGTGTTCAGGAAAAAAAAAAAAAAAAGCATTTTAATATGAAAAGCAGCCTGATGTCCCCATAAAAAATCTGAATAATAACATGTATATGTATAATTTTATCTCATGATTTTTCCTTTTAGTGCTAAAATTCATATGCACACACACCTATCTGTATAGGCTTATATATAATATGTGCATTATCTATACATATATGTGTATGTATACCCACGTGTATGCATGTATGCGTAGGCATGTATACCCACGTGTAGGCATGTATGCGTAGGCATGTATACCCACGTGTATGTACAGAGCATATGGATATGTTATATACAAAGCTCTGGAGACTAGCTATCAAAGGGTTAAGAGTGGGTATGGCAGGGGACAGCTTCCATTTCTCTATAATTTGAATTTATTTTTTTGTATAATTAGAATTTATTTCTGCATGGAGAATGTCTTATTTTGTACTTTGAAAATGTTCTGAAATAAAGAAACCTTTAAAACTAGATGGGATAAAGGCCCATTGCCAGGAATGTGGAAAATCCAGACATGGGTAGAAGGAAACATTAGGTATATTTCTTTCTAAAGATATGTCAACATATATTATATGTCATATATATTATAACGTGACATATAACATATGTCCACATATATCATGTGGCTTATATGAAATGTGTGATTCTAAGTCCTATTTTTTCTTCCTTAATATTGTATTGTGAGCATTCTCCAGGTCATTAAATATTCTTTGCATGTATGTGTTTTTAATGGCTGCCTAATATTCCTTCATGGATATGTCATCATTTATTTATCTAACATCCCCCCCCCACCATTAATTCCCCTCCTCAGCCTCCTCATTGTCCATTAATACCTTCACTACTTGGATGAGAAATGGTGGCTCTCACAGTCCCCAGTCAATGAATGCATCTCTGGAACATTTCAAAGAATATCAGAGTTGCTAGTTCATTAATATAAAGAGGGCACAGACCAAAGCAAATCAGTATCTCCATGATGTGTCCTCCTTGGAGGAGCAGAGAGGCTCTTATCACTGTGACATGGCCTGAGCCATCCACATCATCTCCCTCGGGTCTTTATGCACCACCCCCCCCTTCCTTTTCCTGGCAGGTGCCCTGAACAGAGCCAACTGACCTATTAGCTCTTGAAAAAATAAGTTTGGGATAAAAATAAGGTTGGTATATGAGCTTAACAATTTTCCAGAAATAGACTTCCCTAAGCCTTGCTGTCTGTCCCTTTGTATGGGAAAGCACCGTTTTGCCTACCAAAGACAGTTTGTGGCTTGGGTCAGCAATGGAAGAGAAGGGAGAAAGGGGGGGGGGGCTCATCATTTTAGTAGAATTTCTAAGCAAAATACTGATGCTTTCTTGCAGCTGCCTTGGTGGACGAGGGAGGGAGGGGGCTGGGAAGGCAGGGGAGGAGCACGCCCAGGGACAGTCCTCTCTGCTTTACATCAAATTGGCCACCGGGGCTATGTATTTCTGGTGGGGCAGGAAGAGAGTTGACCTATTCTAGTTTGATAGCAATACAGTAATAAACTTAATCTTAAAATAGCTTTCTCACCTTTGGAATAAAACCTTTTGCATAGAGTGGTATCTGGGAGAAGAGGTTAATTGACGGTCGACTCAAAGTCTTAGATTTGCAAAAAAGAGGGTCAAGTGGAGCCTTTTACAGCAGTTACTTACCTGGAAGCTTCGGCCTCTCCACTCCGTGGGTTAAGCTACTGAGGAGGCCTGACCCTGTGCGGGCTCAGTCCTGGGACCCGGGACCCGGAAGGCTGGCTCCTACCCTCGGGGAGTGATAATCTGCAGGTGCATCCTGACAAAGGAACCTTGAGAAAAATCCAGTCCAGTGTTTTAGAGGCTCCTGATTCAGCATTCCCTCCTTCTCTGTGCAGGGATGATGATATTATCAGTGGTAGGACTCGCTGGACTTTAGAATCTGATTGGGTTCCACTCCAGAAGTGTGTAGAAAGCCAGCTGTCGACCTGGGCACTGTGCACATTGTCCTGGGGGCTACATGCACAGAGCTGAAAAAGACTGTGTGGTTAGAGGGGTGTCGATCTAGAAGGACAACAGACGTGGAAATAAATAACTCCACTGGCGGGTAAGCACACTGAGGTCCGTTGGCTCACTCACCCAGCGAGTGTGGTCCGCTGTGTGCCCGGCACAGCGCTGTGTTAAGGGCTCCACGTGTCAGGACAGATCTGGCCCTTGCCCCCATAGACCTTATTTGTGGTCCAGCAGGTAAGAGAGAGTACAAGCGAGTAACAACATGATACAGCTTGTATTTGCACTTGTGAGAAATGCCATGCAAAAACAAGAAGCCATGAGAGCATAACACAGAATTCCCGCACTTAGATAATTCCCGAAAACAGGCTTCCCTAGCCTTGTCTGCCCTCTCCTCGGTCTGTGTGCACACACCCTCCTCCTCCACTCTGACCTTCGACCCCTCTGATCCCAAGTCCCTGCCTGCCTCGAAGGGTGGAAGCCCCCCCACCCCTCACAGCCAAGCCAGCCCTGTGCACATCTGCCTGCACGTGGCTTCCACATCTGGGTGCGCCAGAGTAAGACCGCGGTCAGTGCAGGGAAAGGGGATCTTGGCTGGGAACTGAAAGACCCTGGTTCTAGCTCCAGCTCTGTCACAAGGCACCCTTGCTCCCTCCTGCTCCTGCACCTGCACGCCGCCCCCCGCCAGGCCCCCTCCCTTGGCTTCCCGCCACGTCCTGCGCCGCATCACCAGGAAGCCTGGGTCACAGCCTCTGCAGCCAGAGTGCTTGGGTTCAGACCCCACCTGCTCGCCCTGTGAGCCTCAGTTCTGCTCTACCCAGTGAGGACAGTGTCAGTGCCCAATGTTTGGGGTGGTCACGGGGATTAAGAGCAGAGAGCCCCAAACATCGCACGAGCCATGGGCTTGCAAGCTGTTCTTCTCACCGTTGGTTTTGCGGGAAGGTTCATTTTCTGTGTCAGCTTGACTGGGCCCAGGGATGCCCAGACCAGACAGCTGGCTAAACCTTATTTCTGGGTGTGTCTGTGAGGATGTTGGGGAGGAGATTAGCGTTTGAACTGGTGGACTGAGTGAGGCAGATGGCCTTCCCCGGTGTGGGTGGGCCTCACCTAATCTGTTGAGGGCCTGATCCACCAGAAAGGCAGAGGAGGGTTGAATTCACTCCCCTCTATCCGACTGCGGAGGGAGCTGGGACATCAATCTTCTCCCACCCTCAGTGTTCCTGGTTTGCAGGGCTTCCTCTCGGACTGGACTCTACACCATCCGCTCCCTGGCTCTCAGCCTTCCAACCACACCACCAGCCTTCCCGGACTCCAGCTTGTGGACGGCAGACCATGGGAAGTCCCAGCATCAGCCTCCACAATCATGCGAGCCAATTCCTTATAATAAATCTATTCATCTCTATCATCTATCGATCTATCTACCTATCATCTCTCTCTCCTTACCTACCTCTCTCTCCTACTGGTTCTGTTTCTCTGGAGAATTCTAATGCATATTTTTTCCCCTCCAATTCAATGTGACTTTGAAGGTAGCACACGGTGACTCGCGGCTTCTTAGATGCAGCATTTTTGGTCACACGAGGGGCCCTGACTCTTGAGCGTGCGGCAGAACCATCTGCAGCTCTTGTTGAACCCTGATCTCTGGCCCCACTGGGTGTCTCTGGTTCTGTGGGTCCTGGGCAGGGCCCGGCCAGACTGATGGTCAGGAGACCCACTCTGAGGACCACTGGTCTGCACTAATGACTCAGGCTTTGTGCACATGGACAAGTGAGGCCGGCCTCATTCCTCCCGTGTTTTGAGGCTGAAGTCACCGATGCTCAGACAAGGTATGCTACCTGCCCAAGGTCATGTGACTTGTAAGTGACAGAAGCGGGTCTTGAACTCTGGGTGTCAGTTTCAGTGCTCTGTTTTCTCCATTTGGGATAGAAACAGGACCAGGGGGAACCCAAAGAGGAGGAAAAAGCTGCCAGGGAAGGGGCATCTCACAGGTGGATAACAGATCTTGGGTATGTGATGTTTATTATGGAGATGGTAGGAATGCCCCGGATGAGAGGTCGAGGGGGAATCCACCAGCGGAGAGCAGAGTCAGGATGGACCTTCAGCCACACATCTTCCCTGGCGACTCGCTAGGGCCTCTCGGGGGCACCCAGATATCAGGCCTCGGCAGCTCCCTGGAGCTCAGGAGTGGCCCCCAGTGGCCTGAGCCCCCCAGCTGAGCCAAACGAGGCGGGCTGCCTCTCCTCCGTGCCTACCCTTCTTCCCAGCAGCCCAGAAAACAGGCATTGCCCATTAACAGGAGAGTGCACTAATGTGAAGGAAATGCTCAGCCATTAGGGCCTTAACACTGTGCTGCAATTTTATCCGGTAGGACGCAAATGCCTGCACAGCGGGCCCCCACCAGGGGTCACTCTGCCAGCCTCTCAGCCCTGAGATGCTCCGGGAGCCTGGCCTGGGCCTGCAGGGACCGTTGGCCTAGAGGGGGGCCTTGGAACACTGGCAAACCCCAACTTTACCACCATTTCTCAATCTTCCCTGGGGGGAGGGGTCTCAAGACTCTCCACAGCCCGGACCCCACAAAGCTCCAGGATGCTAATTCACATGTGTTCAGCATGCAGGGTCTCAAGGTCCCCTGCCCCCCACCCCCCCTCACCCTTTTCTCCGCCAGGTTGAGCTGGAACAGTGTGATGGCCAATTTGGGGAAAAACGGTTGCCTTCTCTCCTACCCTGGGGACTTGTGACGCCCCCACCCCCAGCACAGCAGGGCTGGTAGAGCAGGAGGAGGTGGTTGCAAGGCTATGAGTCTAAGGGCGGCTCCTCTAGGAGAATTCAATTTGTTACTTGGGGATTTGGTTAAAATGCAGATTCTGCTTCATCGGGCCAGGTGTGGGGCTTGGGTCCAGAATTTTAACAAGTTCCCAGGGGATCCCAGACTGCACTTAGGCAGCAAGGCTGTAGGGCAGTGATGCTCAGACATGGGGATCACCTGAGCACTTTAACGGTCCTGATGTCTGGTCCCACTCCCACAGCTTCTGATTTACTTGGTCTGGCCTTGGGCATCAGGTGGTGGTTCTAACAGGCAGCCCCCTCCCCGTTGCCAGCCTGACAAATGTGTTAGGACAGGGTCTTTTCTGTGGTGCGCGGAAGAAGGGATTTGGGAAAAGGACTTAGTGAAAAAGCATCCTCCCGTCCCTTGTTAATCAAGCTTTCTTCCTTGGCAGAGGAGATGGAGAGGAAGAGAAAACTTTCATTCCACAGAAGGGCATCTGCCAGTTTCCCACTTGGAGACGGGATTGAAATAGCTTTTTCAGATCCTCCAGTTAAGCTGACACATGTGGCGCCCTCCAAGCCTCCCCTCGGTCCCCACCCCCCCAGAGCTGTTATCTCAATTCTGACTCCAACAGCACGGTTCTGTCTCACCACCCGCCTGCAGCTGTCTCACTTCCCAATGCAGAGAAGCTCGGGCCCCAGAGAGAGCCATGGGGCAAAGAGCATCAGCAAAATAGGCAGGCTGGGGCTGTCCGGTACCTGCCCCCGGGCGCCGCCACCTCCGCGGGGCATGTGGGGATGCAGGGGCTGTGGGGTCGAGGCTCTGAGTGATCTGAAGATGACACAGCTGAAAGAGTATTACTTAAAGGTGTGGAAGGTAATGTCACTTCTGGGCCAGTACTGCTTCTTGGGCCGGGAATGAGATAATGAATTATTACCCAGGGAAATGAAGCTGCTAATAAATTCAACAGCAAAGCTGAGGGAGGTTAAACTCCATTTTTTAAAGGGAGCTGGTGATTGATAAAGTGCCCTCTCTCTTTGCCTCCTGGGATGCCATCAGCCTCCCTGTCCCTCCTTGCTCCCACACAGGTGGGTCTCTGACCCTCTGGACACACAGCCCAGCATCGCCCACTTGCCTCAGGCTGTTCCCTTTGTGAGCCACGCCCGCCCCAGTGGGAACCTAAGGCCCAAATGGGGCTGCGATGTGGGCCAATTGGTTTTGAGAGCTCAGTCCCCAAGGAACGGCCACGAGGAAATCGGTCTTCCTAAGAAGTCCGTTCTGACCTTTGAGCCAACAAATCGCAAGTAGAACAGCTCCGGAATAAGCAATCAGGCTCTGGAGCATGGCTTCTGCAGGGAGGGGCCATCCCTTCAGCTTTTCTGGGGCATCCATGCCTTCCCAAAACTGGCCCTGTTTTGGGAAGCCTGTGGCTACAGTCCCGTCCTCCCTGCGTCAATTCTAATCCCTTTTGAGCTCCACTCCTGAAACCCTGACCCCCTTGGTCTCCGCTAGCCTCCTTCCCTGCCTGAAGCCATCAAGCCCTGCTGCCTGAGCTCACTGCCCGTTTCCGCGGCGACTGGCCTGTGATGTCACTCACTCACTCACTCACTCGCTCACTCGCTCACTCACTCACGGAGGCCTATGAGCCTTCAGGTGGGTAGGATGGGAGCAGCAGGTGCCCAGGAAGAGGGAAAGAACAAAGCTCTCATCTCTGTGCCATCATCCCTACATAATGGAAATCGGGAAGTGGGGAGTGGAAACGGAGGAGGGGCAGAAGGAAGACTATAGCCGTTCCTAACCTAGCCTGTTCTGACAGCCCTTGAGCTCAGCTAGAGAAAGATGGCCTCAGACCCCCTTCCCCAAACTCCTCCTCAGGCCCCAGACCCCTGCCCAAACAGCGATGATTTAAAAGCCTCCTGCGTCATGGAGGGACTCTGTTTCCCCAGCTGGCCATTTTCTGCAGCCTGCCCCCACTTTGTGGTGGTGTGGCATAAAGGGAAGCTTGCCCTTGTCAGCTTGTGTGCCCACTTCCAGCAACATAGGGCTCCAGGGCTCCCTCCTGGCTGCCCCGCTTTGCAGGGAGCCCCAGTGCCAAGGGGCTTTCAGAGCCTGCCTCAGCGGGGACCATGGCTCCTGTCTCAGTAACTGGGGAAAGCAGCTCCCCCAGCTTCCCTAATGCTCTGGGCCCTTTTGTTCCAGCCAGGCACCAACAGGAAACCGCAGCCCCAGTCTAGAAACAAAGGCTCCACCCAGCAGGCTCCCCTGGGGCCGGGTCCAAAAAGCCCATGGTCACCTGATTTCAGGTAACTCACTGCGCAGCCTGAATTATATGGACAAGTTAGGCTCGCTTGGACTTCAGGTGTCTCAATTACCTGAGTAATTTGCATGTTTATGAGTAAGGGGGATTGAAAGTTAACTCGGAGCAAACTCAAAATTCTGACTTTGGGGGCTCAGAAGCCCCTCGCATGCACCTTCGCTTGTCACCCGACAGAAGGGAGCGTCACAGACAGTGCAACTATGATGTAACCACAGAGCAAGCCAGAGGAGCCCGGACTCATCCTGGAGGCTGGGCCTTGCCTTAGTTTCCCTTTTAGGACCTGCCAGAAAACCAAAAGTAACCACCTAAACACAACTCCAAAGAAAGGTGGGAGAAGAAGGAGAAAATCTTTATTATTGATTGTTTAGACCTAAAGTAAGAGAGGAGATAGAATTCCCTGTAGCCCAGCCAGGAGGTGAAGAGTTAATCCTATAATCTCGTCAGCCAGGGAGCAAGGCGAAGACCAGAGCTATTTTCAAGCTGAAGTGTGCATGCAGAATGTTTGATGCTTGGCGGTGGAGCCAAGACCAAGAAGACCGAGTCCATTTGCAACCATTATATTGAGTACCCGGTATATATTATAGAGCACTGTTTTAATCATGCAGCGGGATTCCAAAGTTTGCAGGGGGGCTCCCCTATCTTCTGTTAGAGAATGGATGCCCCCCGCGGTTTCTTTTAGGTGCCCACTCCCCCTGCCCAGGACACTGCTCCCTGCTGTGCTCGGTGAAGTACCTGCAAATGTCTGGTGACCTTTTCAGAGTTAGACCAATTACACTCCTGTGAAACAGATTAAGAATTGCAAAGTAGCACGTGCAAACTCTTCTGGTTGTCTGAGTGAGAGCCAGGGCACCCCCTCTATTGCTCTATCGTTGGCTTGCATATTGGAACCACCTGGAGAATTTTGGAACCGACTGTGCCTGAGTCCTACCCCTAGAGTCTGATTTCATTGGTAACAGAGGCAGTGGTGGTTTTTAAACATGCAACAAAGTGTGAGAACCACTGAGCCGGAGGATTTGGGAATTTTGAGTTGTTTAATGGTGAATCTGTGGGCTGAAACTGATCACGTTTGCTACTTTGCTAATGGAATCAAAGACGCAGCTTCTATTTGCTGGGTAGGCTGCCATCTTGGAACAAAACAATGATGGCAAGGTTTTCATTGGATATTCTCCTAATGGATTCTAATGAGAGTTGGTACAATGTGGTGGAGTTTGCACAGAATAAAGTCTTCACTAAACCGTCCTTCAGCTGGAGGGGGAGGCAGCGGGAGGAAGTAATTCACATTTCTTGAGTGTCTGTTGTGCAACAGGAACTGTGCTTGAAAGACTATACCGAAATTTCACTTTTTCTCTCCCACCGTGTGCCAGATGGGTGTCATCCTCATTTTATAGATGAAGAAATTGAGGCTCAAGATCACACCGCTGTTGGGTTGCTGTGTATTGGGAGATGATTTTCCATGAGTCTCTCACATTTCTGTATTTCTTGTAAGCAAAGATGCTGACTGCCTTTGTTCTGATCTTTATAAGGATGTTTGCCTGGTGGATAGCTTTGGAAGATATGTCATCCTCTGGAGCAAAGGGTAGGCATGCTCACTGCCCATTACAAAAGATTCAGGTCCCTAAGCTCAGGGGTCCTGTCTTGTAACACACCCTCCCTGTGTGCACAGGTATGACCTGGCCATCTTTGCATTGCCTTATGGGGACTGTGGCTGAGGGAGCTGTTGGGAAAACCACAGTACTCTGGCTACCACTGTCACTGTCATAAACTGTCTTTTGTCTCTGACCCCTGAGTCTCATTTCTTCCACCGGCATCAAGACAGGCAAGGTTAACTTGTTAACTTGTGGTGGATTTGGCACCCTCGTCTAAGCCTGCTTCCCTCTGACACCTATGCACTTAGGGGATGGAAAAACAAGAGGTGATATTAAAGCGAAACAACACACATATTCCGGATCAATGATTGCTTTTCCTCTAATTATGAAACAATAACACAAATTAGTTCCCTTCCCTTTTCTATAAGATGAATAAACAAATTCAATCTGCATCAAGTTAAATACAAAACTTGGGCACAATTCTGTATCCTGCTGGTTCCAGATTCTACTTGATTTTAAGCTCTACTAAGCAACATCCTCTTTTCTCTCAAGAGCATCTCACTCAATCCTCCCAAAACAGCCTCCCCGCTTTGATAAGCAAACGTGGGTTGTGCTAGCACCCCAAACCCACTCATCCTACTGTTATCAGAAGCCTCTTACCTACTTATTTTCCAAACTGGAGAGAAGTGATTCTTCTGGTGTTAACACTAATGGTCTTCATGCCCCTTCCCTTCTCTTTGAGGTCAGAATTTTTAAAAGACAGATTATAATCACCCGGTATCTCTTTCTGGGCCTTTTTCTTACCTGAATCTTTACTTAAACCAGCTAAGGTCCTAGCCAAGCTTAATTTGGAAAGGATGGCTTCCCCTTATTACTAATTACCTTCTCTTCTAAAGAATGAGAATTTAATATGCAATGATGATTTCTAGTAGCAGGTTCTATATAATTTTCAGCTGTTAATTATTATTATTAAAATCATAAAAAACTATTATTTATGCGCCAGGAACTTTTTAAGTGCTTTATAAAGTGTCTTAAATCTGCTCAAAAAGCCCTAAAGTGAAGTATTTTCACTTGGAGAAGCTGATGTTTCAAGGAGGTTAAACATCCTATACGCGGAGCTAGTAAATAGCAGAGCTGGAATCCAGAGCCTTGTCTGTCCAACCCCAAAGCAAAACTCTTCCTTCTGGACCCAACTTCTTCTTTTTTTTAAAACAGCTTTATTGAGATGTAATTCACAGAGCATACAATTTTTCCATGTGAAGTGGACAATGCATGGCTTTAGCATATTCTCGGGTATGTGCTGCCCTCCCCACAGTCAATTTTGGAATGCTTTTATCACCTCCAAAAGACACCCCATGGACTTTAGGAATCCCCCCTCCCCTCCCCCCCAAACCCTACCAAACTGCCTTCTGGCCAAAGTCTCTCTCTAAAGAAGCCATGCCCTTTCTTCCTTCTGTATTAAATATTGGAGTATGTTTATATTCATAATTTGTGAATGTTTACATTCACAAATTGGTTGCCTCTTTAGTTACTGAGAGGTTAAGAGTTGTATGCTCCACTTCCCCCGCCCAAAAAAAACCTGTGTCTTCTCTCAGGTAGTCCCTGGGGTTGGTAATTCTTTCCTCCTGCTGCCCAGACACCACTAAGGAGAACCCCGGGGAACCACCAGGAGCCCCAGGAGGCTTGGTTACTCCATTTAGTAACTGGTCCCAGGCGATAGGTATTGGGTCCGTGTTGACAATGAAAGGGGTGGGGACCCCAGAAAACTGCTTGCAATCTGGACTTGATATCTCATGAGCCGAGAACAGCCCTCCTCACGTCCTTTTAGATACAATTTATCTCCTTTGAGAAGCCCCTGATTAGTCCTTCCAGTAAGGGCTGGCTCCTTATGGAAGTTGAATCTGTCCAAGGGAGGTTTGCTAGCATTGACCCAAGGTCAGCCAGACTTTGCAAGGAGTTTGGTGTGCCTATGTGTTAATTTGGGTTCTCCTGAAGAATTCGAGTGCTTGGAGTTTAGTTGGGAAGTACAGACGCCATGGCGGGGGTGGGGGTGGGGTGGGGATAGGGTGTGGGGGGTGTGGGGGGAAGGATCACAAAGAAAGGAGGGTGACCACTAAGTGCTGTGCTATTAAGCCAACTACCCCATGGAAGACCGGCTCTTACTCTCACAGGTAAACATTAGGAGACATGGGAAAACACACACCTCAGGGTCATCCCACCTAGGGGACAAGGTCACAGGGTGTTTAAATTCCAACTCCCATAAGTCCTTGGTTAAGGGCTGATCCTGGAGGGTCTTAATTTCTCAGCTTTTCTGGTCCACTATGCTCCTGTGGGCAGAGCAGGCTTCTGCAGTTTTGGGAAAAGCCCTCAGGCAAAGAAATGCAGATAATGGCAGTTGGAGGTTGGGCAGAGCACCTGAAATGTTGGGTCTGAGGATATGGGTGGGCACGCATCTGCATCTGCTATAGCCTTACCCCATTTTAACTCCTGCATGAGCAAGTACACACACACAGACACAGACACACACACAGACACACACACAGAGACACACACACACACAGAGAGACACACACAGACAGACACACACACAGACACAGAGACACACACAGACACAGAGACACACACAGACACACACAGACACACACACACACAGACAGTGAGCAGGAAGGGAATATGGTCTCCTAGAGCACATTCCTCCATCCCTGGGCTCCACTCCTGCTAACGATAATCAGGGCTTCCCTTTCCATACTAATGAGGGGCAGCAAGGAATTTATTAAACGAGCTTTACCAGGAACCAACTGGTAAAGACCTACATCTTTTACCTCTGAAGCTGGAAAACTCCCAACAGGCCTTGCAAAGAATTTGGAACCCCAGACAAGTTCACTTGGGGGGTGGGGGTCACTCCGGGTCAGAAGAAGAAAGAAGCTCCATCCCTTTAGGGAGAGATGGAGGGGCCTCAGGTTTACCAAGCTCAGCAGAGAGTCTGGCTTTCAAGCTGCAGCCTCACTGGCCCCCTGCTCCACCTCTTATCACAGCCCTGGAGGTTCAGAGGCTAGCAGGTAGCTTGGCTGAACAGAAACACCCATTATCTTCCTTAGTTGATCTTTCAAAGCTGAGCGCCTTGGGGGAGGCTGTTCTCCGGAAAAGAAATGGAATTTGGAGTTCTGGGCAACCCACGGCCATGTCTACCTGGCTGCTAGTTGGCAGGATATTCATTCATTCACTTAATTATTCATTTGCTCCTTCTTTAGCTCATTTATTCATTATCTTCACGGATCAGGGATTGAGGGTACCATGGTATTGAAACACAGCGACAAATAGGCAAACCCTTCCCCTTCTTAGAGGGTCCATATGAGGGCAGTGCAACTTGGAATCCCTAGCACAGCGCCATGGCAGACCCCTTCCTCCAGCTTCGTGCATGGGGAGGGTGGGGGTATGCCTCGGCTGTGTCCGTCGGCTATGGGCTCCGTTCGGAGAGGACACATGGTCCCATTCACCACCGTATCCTCACAACCCAGCCTTGTCCCTGGCACATAAGAGGTACTCGATAAATATTTGTGAATGAATGGATGGTTGTGTACCTTTGAGCAAAAGGCCGATACTTGTACATACTTTAATGTATGTCTCTGTCTACATGTTTGGGTATTGATGTGCCCGTTTCTGTGTCTCTGTGTCACTGTTTTTATGCTTAAATAACCGAGTGTGCACGTATGTGAATCTTCAATAGACACAGTCTCCCCTTTACAACATTTCAAGAGAATGAACATTTTTGCTTCCTGGTATCTGACTTCGGAAACCCAATCTGCATTTTCCACACATGTACAGCACCCCAGATTTTCAAATATTTATACTCCTATATTCAAAATCTGTGAGATTTCTCTCTCTTTCTCACCCATGCGTGCTTGCATTCTGTCTCCCTCTCTCCCTCCTTCTCTCCCTCCCAGCCATCAGCCTGCCCTCTCCACCTTATAATACTCTTTTCTCCCCCCAGATATATGTTGATGAAAAACCCCCAGACTGAGCCACACTATTGACTTCCATGTTTGGCGTCACTGAGGAGCACTTGTGAACCACCCCCGTAGCCCTAAGACAGATCCTGAGTGATGAGCCAGGGAGGGGCATAAAGACTCCAGCTCCCCTTTCCCAAACCTTGGCAGCTCCTGAGAAGGATCTGCCCTCTGGGGGTAGTTTCTGTAGCAGAGCTTCTAAAGAGGAACGAATTGTCCAGGGCTTCAGAGAGAAGCACTGGTTAAATACCAACAATTGCCTGGGTTTCTGGAGGCTTAGGTCTGATCTTTGGGAGGTTATTATGGCTTCTGGGACTGACCAGGAGGCAGAGGAATACCCCTTCAAATTTCTCCTGGCTGAGATAGTCCATGGCCCCTCTCCATCCTGCACTGTATAGCCAAGCTTGACCAGAAAAATCTACTGAGAGCAGGACTAATCATTTGACCTGATTGATTAGGATCCTGAGAAGCCCTGAAAAAAGTGGGGGCTTTTTGACTTCCAGTGTGAAATTCTGATGCTCAGGGATCGTTCAAAATACTGTTTGGGGTGCCTCAAAGTGTGGCTTCTGCTCTCATTTGTTACCAGTGGGTCAATAATTATATAAGTCCATTGTTATCAATTCCACATTTGGGCCTGTGTGGATCTTGCCATTCCAGAGTCAGGTTTACCAAAACAAAGCCACATGCACGTGCATGTGCGCACACGCAGCACCCTGAAGAATGGAAAGGGGATGTGAGAAGGAAGCCATTATAATGGACAAGTAACGGGGATAGCATATGAGGTCATCTATTTGTGCTCCAGATCTACCACCCACCCCCTGCCTTCTCTACCCTGTTCTGGCTCCGGGTGGTTGACCTGAACGGACCACCCCCATGGGCTCCCATGCTCTGTGGCTTCCAGCTGGGCTCAGCCAAGGGAGCCCTGGCCACAGATCAAAGGAAGGGAGGAGAGTGAGGTCAGGCCTTCATTCCTCTGGCCACCACCCTGTAGGCTCACCTCAGGATGGCTGGGTCCCACCACAAAAGGACATTGCTCTTCCTGTGACAGCCCCTTTCATAGGATTTCCCTTCTGGATTATGGACTATTCCTTTCCCTTGTCCTCTTAGCATTGGTGCAGCTCCGCTGCTTCCA
Source organism: Callorhinus ursinus (assembly GCF_003265705.2). Lineage (NCBI taxonomy): Eukaryota > Metazoa > Chordata > Mammalia > Carnivora > Otariidae > Callorhinus > Callorhinus ursinus. The sequence continues at coordinate 553,965 of NW_027397112.1, read as the reverse complement.
GCCCTGAGTTACTGGCTCCCATTCACTCTGTCTTCACCTTGGAAAATAGTCCCTTTGTAGGTAAACCCCAAATTATCTACTTTAAAAGTGTTTCTAGTTGGAGCTGTAATTAAGAAATAACAGGGCAGATTGGGGAACTTTGTTACCTTAGATTGAATTTGGTAAGGGACTTTGTGCCAACCTGTTCATCTCCATTATTGCTAGCGTATGAGTGAATATAGGAATTCTGTCTCTACCATTTAAAAAAAGTGTCTATTTACTGCTCTCCCTAAAACAACAGATTTAATAGGTTGCTAGATACACTATAAATCTAGGTTTTTCAAACCAATAATTGTCCCAGAGAGGCAGGAGGGAAATCAACAGGTTATTCTACTCTTCATCACTTTGATACCATTTTTCATCTTGAGGAGAAATCTGATAAGAAAAACTCCAGACTGTTTGCAGCTTTATTGACCTGCCATGACTTCTGACTTCATGGAAGTAGTTGGTTATTGGCCAACAGTTATGAGCCTAATGTAGGTGGCTTAGTAATACTCTCAGTGTCAGACACCCAGCAGATCTGGTGATAATTCTGAGCAATGTGAAACAAGATTGTGCTCTGGCCTCTTCCTTTTGAATATATATCTTAATGATTTGAAACTCCTTTTGGATTAGCTGGAAGCATGCCCTCTTGTTCTAGAAAATGGAAAAAAGATCAGTAGCTTCCTTTTTGTTATGGTATCGCTTCATTGTCACAGGGCAGAAGTAGACACAACCAAGTGCAGCTTGTTACTTAACTCCTGTCAGCCTGACTGGCTTAGGAATAACTACTCTAAAACAAAGCAGCTTGTTTTGGGTAGATGTGCCTGCCACCTGCCCAACATAATGGGTTTATATTCCAGCAATTCTATATTACAAGTTAATTTCCTTTGTTATATAGGATGTGTGCTATAACCGCCTATAGGATTTATAAGTAGCTCCACTCTTGAAATCAGATGCACCGTGATTTTCACTGGAGATTTATCTAGGACCATAGTGAGTATCTGGTAACTCCTGCTTTGAAAACCAGCCATGTCCAAATCATCATGTAAAGGCTTAGCATCTTGGACATTCACCTGCCAGGGTAGAGCCAGGGTAGGTAGAGATTATTTAGCCAGGACAGGGTAAGTTGAGCTGCCGTAACAAACAACCCTGGAAACCTCAGTCACTTAAAAACATGAGGGTTTATGTCTCCTTCAGTTTATAGACACATGTAGCCAAGCTGAGCCTCAGCCCCACATAGTTACCACCCGAATCCAGGAGCCAGGCTGCCAGAACACCCTCCGAGCAGAGGGGAAAGAGAACATGACAGGGCACATACTCTAAAATGACAAACATCACTTCTGCTCACAATGTGTTGATCAAAACAAGTCATGTGACAAGACCACATGGGTGGGATATACAATTCTACCAAGTTCCTGGAAGGAGCAAGAGTCTAAATATTTATATTTAGCCCCAGTGACTATAGCACTGAGGGTTTCTTAGGAAAAATTCTGACCTTGCCTATGGAGTACCTGCCTCTGACAGCCATTGGATTATATCCCAGGATGACCTGATTCTAAATTAATTACACCTGCAAAGACCCTATTTCCAACAAGGTCACATTCACGAGGTACCAGGCTTAGGACTTCAACATACTATATTCATTTTGGAGGACACACTTCAACCCATCATAAATACCAAGGCTCACACCTAGTGGATTGATTTTCTCAAAATGTTAGTGCATGGTTTTGTTCTGTTTTGTTTCCTGGTTGACTGTACAAAGCATCTGAATCACCCTTATTTAGCAACAGAGAAAATCCATACCCCAGAGCCCTCCCCTATTAGAGTACAGATGCCCAAACTGCTGATCAACTTTGATGAAAAGTTGGGCTGGGAAAGACAATATTCACAAAGCCTCATTTGAACAGTGTACGGTTCGTTGTCTCAGTCACTGGCTCCAGCATTTGCAGGGGAGGGGGGTTGTTTTTGTTTTGTGTTTTAGTTCTCGTGCTAGCTGAGGAAGCCCCTTTTTCAAATGAGCTCTTAAGGAACTCTTGAGCAACCCCAGATATAAGAGCTGCCCGGCTAGAGGGGGCTGTTGTCCCCATGATAAGGAATTTAGAGTCCCTCTCTGTTCATCTTCCTCTCCTGGTCAAGTCATTGTGTTTGAAGAACGTGCTTATGGGGGGTTCCCCCGGCTTCGGCATCCCTTCTCTGTGGCCCAACCAGGAGGGCCAGGGCTTCCTGCCTCTTTGCCTCCCCCCCTCCCAGCACACCCTGCAGCATGGATGTCAGGCTCACCCCCTCCCTCTTGCTGCCTCCCCGCTGGTCCCTGATGCTGCCGAGTGCGTGTGTAGACCCCACCTCTCCTCCCTCCACAGTGGGGAGATCTGACATTCCAGCCCTGGAGAAGGAAAAATACAGAGTCGGCTCAGCCTGGACAGACCTGCGGTGTAATTAATCGGCTTAAGAAAAAGAGAGGTTCTGCCTGGCTCAGCTGGTCTACTCCATTCCTCTGCACGGGGACTAAAGGGCATTAATGAAGGACATCATCCCTTTGTGTTGGCTTCGGCAGCCGATGCCTTCCCGGTGCATCTCCTTCCCTGGGGAATTCTCGACTGGGCAATGGGTAAAAGGGAGGGTCCAGGCACCTGAGGTTGGTCCTGGCCTCAAGTGCTGGCTCTTCTAATAGCCAGGGTGGGGAGCCCAGAGGTCACCGAATAGGCCCCAGGGCTTCTTGTAGGATCCTGGGGCTTCAAGGGACAGTTTAAGAGTCCCTGGTAGCGATCAGTGTTTCTCAACATTGGCTGTGAATCAGAAAATGCTGGAGAGCTTCTGAAGTTTACTGATACTGAAATCCCGCATACATCTGCTGGCCAGAATCCCCAGCGTCGGCATTACAGGTGATTCTCACGTCATCGGATTGAGAACCCTTTGGCCCTAGATTAGATCAGATTATTTCCAGGTCTTAGAATTGTCTGGCCTCTGAGCGGCCCTTGGGCCTACATTTAGAGACCATTCAAGAACCATCCACACAACTTCTGTTACTGAGTTTGTTCTAGAAATGATAGAGTTGGTGGTGTCTCTTGCTCAGCATCCACCATATGAAGATCCATCCCATAAAAGCTTTACTTTCTTGAAAAATGAGGTGTGAAGGACAATGAGAACTTTGTAACTGATTTGTCTCGTTGCATCAGCTGCTCGGATGTGCAGAATTAAATAAATGTGTGGTGCAATTTTAGTTACATACAGGTCCTCGTGGTTCTAGCAGCTGCATTTTGCCTTTGCCTCTGACCTTAGGTTTGTTTCTCTATTTTCCTCAGTCTCAATGTTTTATTATATTTTTCTACTTTGTGGAGTTATGGGCAAGTGCCAGGAATCCTTCGGAAGATAAAGTGAGTGTGAATACGTAAATAAAACAAGCAGAGGTGGTGAATCTGATGAGGATGATGAAACTGGTGCCTCAGCTGGAGGACAACACCCACGGGTCAGAGGGAGCACCCACGACTTCAGACCTATGCGCCGCTTCCTCAGGGAAGCCTTCCCTGATTGCTTGGACCAGACTTAGAGCTTCATGCTGAGGGATACTAATTCTCATTCTTTATTAAAATGCCTCGTATTAACATCAGGCTTCCTCAGCCGACTGTAATTTCTACGTGGGCGGGAAGCATGCTTAGCTCTCTCAGGGGTGTAACCCCAGTGCCCACTACGTGGCCCGCTGCTGAATAACCATCTGATAAACATTTACTGGGTAAGAAAATAAACAGAGCTGCAAAGCTCTACTGCTCAGTGAAATGCATGAGAAATTCAAAGTCTCTATGATAAGACGGTGACTCAGAGCAAGGAGAGAGAAGGAAAGGGAAAGGCAGGAAGGAGGGAAGGACAGAACAAATTGATAAGAAGACAAAAGGTGTTCTTTCAGCCTCAGAAGAAGGCAGTCAAAAGTAATGGACACTATGTGAGCAGCTAGGAACGACCAAGATCCAGCTAGAGCCTCTACCAACAGTGTCTCATTTTATCTTCACAACTTTCATACAAGGCTTTAGGGGTGAGAAGCCTGGAGGTTTGCCGAGTCTATGTTGCCTGAAACCCACAAAACCTGTAAGTAGCTGAGTCCGACCTGAGTCCCGGCATCTGTGGCTTGGAGGCTGAGGGGCTCTCCTCTGCAGCACAATGGCAAACTCTCGGATCCACAAGTGGCCATGCCTACCACAGGGCATCTCCCCACTCCACTCGGGTCCCTGTCCATCTGCCCCAGAACGGGCTTCTGCTCACAGAGGGTCTCCTCCCACGTGGCGGGCTCGGCAAGCAGCTGTGCAGGGGTGAGTGAGAAGCAGATGCAAATGATGCTCTAAGCTTAGCACCTAGACCGAGGGAGCACAGAGGACCCAGGTCATAACTGGGAGCCAATGGGGCAAGGACACCTCCCCCATCACCTTGTGAGTGCGTGGGGTGGTATGAGGACTCTGAGGCTCCCATCCCTACTCCTCCACCTCTATCCACACCTCCTCCCAGAAATGACTGCAGAGGAGCTAGCCAGGCGGAGCTGGAGGGTGTCAGGCTGGGACTGGCCGGGGGCCCAGCGGGGCGGGCACCAGCTGGGGCCCTGATGCAGCGAGGCGGCTGGAGCTCTACACACCAGGACTGGGAGGGGGGGGTCCTCTTCCCTCCCAGCTGCAGTGGCTGCCCGGCCAGAAGTGGTCCCTGGTGGATTCTTGCCACTTGAAATCCAGTCTCCGAGGGTGGGAGGGAGCCTCATCCAGACACTGAGGCCCAAAGAGAAGGGTAGTGCCAGTGTGTGGCCACAGGCAGAAGGACCTTATTTACCCTCCACGTGTCCTTTGATACAGAGACTCTGAGGACCCTGGCCAAGATACACTTGCTCCAAAGTCTCAGCCATTGTCCAGAACTTAATTCCTTGTGTGAAAACAAAAGCTTAGTGGGAGAGCAGAAGAAGGCTGGGAGAAGTTGCCCAGAATGTAAGGCTTTCAAAGCCCAGAAAGCACCATCTATTTTGAATCACTGCCCCGGGTCGGTTGGGGCAGAATCCCCCTTCCAGGCTTTAAATCAGCACCTTTGCAGCCAACACTGTTGACTCAGGAGGGGCTGAGGGCTGATCAGGGAGAGAGAGAGCCGCGTGTGTCTGGGGCCAGAGGTCGCCAGCCCTGCTCTCCAGAACTGTTCCAACCCGGACACAGGACTCTCAGGATCTGCTGCAAAGAGACTTGTCTCAGCTGGTTTCCCTGCATTTGCACCATCTGAGTATCTTAGATCCACCCACGTATTTGGATTCCTGGATGACAGACCTCTCACTGCCTTGTCAACCACCACTCAGCCGTTGTTCCTACTCCAAAGAGAGCAGAGCAACAAATTGTATCCTTTAGTTTTTGTCTAATGGATACGGATTTCAATCAGGAAGACTTGCTCACTGGGGAGGTCCTGAAAGGCATGGATACGAATAGTATCACACCTGGTGTCCAGAGATGTTTGAACTCTGAAGGATTTGTCATCATCCTGGGGAAAGAATGGAACCAGGTAGAGAACCACGCTTCTTCTTGGCCTGTAGGTTCTCTAGAACCTTGGCTAAAAAAAAAACAAAAACAAAATATTGGAGGAATGACTGCTTCTAGAGCAGTTTGCTCCTTGCCTGCCGGGATCAGGGAGGAGACACCTGGCTTGATCAGAAATACTGCCCCTTCCAGAGAGACTGTCAATAAACAATATTCAGGGAAAGGGAGAGGGAGGGTAGGACAGCAGGGCTGTATTTGTGTAGAGCCAGAGAACCTCATGCCCTTATTAGATCAAGAAAACTCAGCTACAATCACCAACCCACTCACTCCTCTATAAACGAACTATGTCGCAACCAATTCCTCGCTGAGGATTCAACTTTGCTGCTTATCCCCTCAGACTAATCAAAATCAGAAGAACATTCGGGAGTCATCTGAGCTGTGACCACTCTCTTGGTCCCTGCCCTTCCTGTTTCAGGTGGACTCGGTGAACATCCAGGGCACAGCCGTTTCCAGATACCTGGCTTATCTTTAGAACCTCAGGTCTGGAAGGCCATTTTGGCCCAACCGTCCAGTGCAGGGTAGATGCATGTCCATCTGCAACATCCCAGTGTGTGCCTATGTATTTCCGGGGAGAATCAGGAAGATTCCATGAAGCCAACATGGTTCTTGCTCCTGAGGAGTCCCCAGCCTGGGAAGGTGGCAGATTCTACACACCACCAACCAACTCTAGGAGACTCGAATCAAAAAGTGTGAGGGGATCTGGAAAGCCTACAGACTGCAGGATTCCTACCATATGACATTCTGGAAAAGGCAAAACTATGGAGACAGCAAAAAAGGATCAGTGGCTGCTAGGAATTCAGGAGCAGGGGAATGAATAGGTGGAGCCCAGGGGACTCTTCGGGCTGCACGACTATTCTGTATGATACTGTGATGGCAGATGGATGACATTATGCGTGAGTCAAAAACCACAGAGTATACAGCACAATGAATGAGCCTCAGGGCGCCTGGGTGGCTCAGTCAGTTGAGCATCCGACTGTTGATTTTCGCTCAGGTCATGATCTTGGGGCCCTGAGATCGAGCCCCGTGTCAGGCTCCGAGCTCCGTGGGGAGTCTGCTTGGGATTCTCTCTCTCCCTCTGCCCACCCCACCCCACCCCTCTAAAACTAATAAATAAATAAATATTTTTTAAAAAAAGAATGAGCCTCAGTGAAAATTATGGACTTTAAAAAATAATTACGTATTTTGGCTCATCAGTCGCAATAAACATATAGCCCTAATGCGAGGTGTTCGTAATAGGGGAACTAGGAATGGGGTGAGGCTATATAGGGGAAATCTCTACTTTTCCCTCAATTTTTCTGTGAATCTAAAATGGCTGAACTCATAAAATCTATTCATTTTTTTTTTTTTTTTGAAGTGCAAGGTAAAGAAGTAATGAGAGGTGTGGAGTAATTCTGGGAAGTTTCCTTGAAAGGTGTGAGGTGAGGTATAAGGAGGGAGGCAGGAAGGATGGAAAGGCGGAGGAAGGTTTGAGACCATTGCTGGGGGGGTGCCGGGGGGCGAAAGCAAATGCGGTTTCCCAGAATTCCCCAGACACTCCTCCCAACCCAAAGCCCAAATCGGCCTCTTTTTGGGACCCAGCAAGGATCTCGTAAACCTGAGACCCTAGAAGAAGCAGAGGGAGAAGAAAAAGAAGAGAGCATGGGCAATCAGGCAGGGAATGGTGCTCTGGTACAGGAAGCACAAACCGCAAGTGCAATTAGTCAAAAAAGAACTTGAAATTAAAAAATGATTCCAAGCCGAGGAGGGGAGTACATACTTTCCTGCAGCCCCAAGACATTTATGAATAATACAAATGCTGTGAGGTGGCGGAGCCAGAGCACAGTTAATTAATATGTACAGTTGCAGAGATGCACTTGAAAAACAATAGTGCTATTTCCCCCTCGCTAGAAGTAAAAATATTTCCAGAAAGACTGACACGTTTATTATTTTCTAACATAATTACCTTATTGTGGAGCATTTGTAATGGAACACATTAGAGACGCTAAGCACCTGCCTGCCTTCCCTTAATGCAGTTTGGTTCCATGGTGCTGGGGAAGGAAGGTGGGAGGCGGATCGGCAGGGTGGTGGTGGGTGGGTGCAGGGGGCGTCCCTGAGAACACTGCAGCTTTACATACCTGATGCCCCTTCTTGCCTGCCCCCCCCCCCCAAACCAAGCCCGCTGCCTCCAGCCGCCTCCCTGCATTACCTTGCCTGCCTTCCTGAGCCCACCACCGCCCATTCGGGTACCTCTGTGAGCTGGTGACAGCTGGAGGGGTGAGGATAGTAGACACGGAGCTCCCGATGGTGTAACAAGGGGAGGCGGGGAGATGGCTAGTGCAGAAGCTGGAGCAGGAGAAGCTATCCCGTGCTGGAGAAGAAGGATGGATGAGTGGGAGAGAGGTACCCGAGCTAGAGCCAGCACCCCAGGACCAAGAGTAGCCAGGTGGGAAGAAATTTCAGCCTTGCTGGTGCTCTTGGGATTTTTTTTTTTTTCCCTGTGGGGAAGCAAGGTGAGAACATTGGCCTGGGAGTCTGGGACCCAGCGCTCTTCTGGCCCAAAGACCAGAGGTCACTTTGCATCTGTGGATCTCAACATCCTCACCTGTAAAATGGGGCTGGTGCTGGGCATCTGGGATAGCTGGCCTCCCATGGCCCTGCTGCCTCACATCCCACACACCGGTCAAGAACGCCTGCCCCAAACAGATGGAGAGCCAAACGGCTGCTTCCCATCCTCACACACAACAGCCGAGTCCAGAAGCCACCTTGTCATCATATGCGTGGTGTGGCATCCCTGGCCGTCCCTCCTGCACGCTCTCCATCCTTGGCTTCTGGCCACCCTCCCAGCCGCCCCACCTCTGCCGCTGTTTCTCCTTACCCCTCCCTCCTGCTCTTCTTCCTCTCTCCACCCTCACACACCAGCTGTCTCCAGGATTTTGCCCGTAGCCCCCCTCTCTTCCCATTTTGTGGCCCTCCTGTGGCTTGATGGTGCAGACAAATCTCATATCTGTATTTAAAGCCCAGTCCTTTTTTTTCTGAACTCCAGATTTTGTAAATCCAGGTGCCTGTGGGTTATCTTTATCTACTTAAAAACCACCGTGTCTCAAACGCAAACCTTTATCTTCCTCCCTAAACCTCCTTCTCCTATGTTGTGTGTCAGGGACTGGCATCCCCCTGCTCCCACAATTCAGAAACCCAAGCGGCTTCCCAGAATCCCTCTTCTCCTTCATCTCTCTTGTTCGTCCGGCCATAAAGCTGATCCTCTATTTTAAATATCCCCAGGGCTCTCTTTTCTATCTTCACTGCTGCTGTCTCCCTTTCTTGAACAAATTTGTGGAGTAGTCTCCTACCTGCTCATCCTCCCCGTGGGGCTGTCCCAGAGGTGGCACATGGGTGGATGGAAAGAGATATTTGCCGAATGAAAGAGCCTCGTCAGTCTCCATTCCGTTGTGCACAATGCTACTGGTCCTCTTCCCCCAAACCAGAGATGATTATGTCTTTCTCCTGCTTGAAACCCCAGTAACTCCCCGTGATGTACGGGATAAAGTCCCAACCCCATGTGGTCCCATCTTGCATGCGTCTCCCTCCCTCGACCCCCTCCCCAGCAGGTACGAGCTCCTGTGGGTCTCTAATCGTGAGCATCTAGCTCAGGCTTCTGCGCCTTGCACGTCTCTTCCTTTTGCCTGGACCACCATTCATCCACCATCTGGTCAATGTCTGTTGTACCTTAACAAGTGGTAGCCCTGTTATTTTTGTTATGTCATGAATCACACTGAACTCGGTAACTTAAAACAAGAGCAATCATCTTATTACTACATCTCATGGTTCTGGATTTGGCCGGACTCAGATGGCTAGTCCTCATTTATGGTCTATCATGGGGCTGCCAGCAGTTGATGGCTGGGACTGGGGTCACCTTGCAGGCTCTTTCACATGTCTGAGGGTCAGTGCTGGTTGTCAGCTGGGACCTTAGCTAGAGGGCTGTCAGCCTCTTCACGTGGCCTGGGCTTCCACCCAGCATGGCAGCCGTGCCGATGAGCAAGCTTCCCAAGAGAGAAGTCAATAGAAGCTTCACTGGCCTTTCATAACGTAGCCTTGGAAATCATGCAGCATCACTTCTGCTAGCTTCTACTTGCTGAGGTTGTCACAAGGGCCTATCCAGTTTCCAGGGAGGGGGACAGAGACTCCTCTTCTTTTTTTTTTTTTTTAAAGATTGATTGATTGATTTTAGAGAGAGGAGGGAAGAGGTAGGGGAGAGGAGGAGAGAGATTCTCAAGCAGACTCCCCACTGAGTGCAGAGCCTGAAGTGGGGCTCGATCCCAGGACCCTGAGATCATGACCTGAGCCGAAATCAAGAGTCAGCTGCTTAACCGACTGAGCCACCCAGGCGCGCCCCCCCCCCGCCCCCGCCAGATTCCTTCTCTTAATGAGGGAGTGGCTAAGTTGTGAGGAGCATGTGGGATGGAAAGGTTGTCTTGGCCCCTTTGAGAAAACACAATCTTCCTCCAGGAAGCCCCTGGGTCCCCCAGGCTACCCCTGTGCCAACCGCTAATATTCCCCACCATACATATCACAATTGGGGGTTTTTTTTGGTCTGGTTCCTTAAAAGTATGGTCTATATTTTACTTATCTTTGTGCTCTGCACATAGTTAGTGTTCATTAAATGCTCGTAAATTAACCCCTGGGTAAGTGAGGGACTGATCACCATACTGTAGAGGGGATGCTCTTCCCAGAGCAGGCCTGGGTATCTTCTGGGGTGGCCACCGCTAGGTGAGAGTGGTTCAGAGGCTCCAGCTGAGGCTGTTTCCCACCCCGGCACACGCATGCCCCTGCTGCCACCATTCAGAGACAGCCTCCCCCACCTACTTCCGTGACTTGCCCCAGCAGGTGCTCACACGTTCAGACCCAGGATCCAGAATCTTCCATCTAGCCCCAATACCACCTCCACCTTTTTGTTTCTCTTTTACCATCTTCAGCAGTGATAAGAAACATGGCTCTGGGAGAAGCTCAGAGAGCTAGTGGAAGACTGCTCTTCCTTCTCCGTCCCGCCCCCCTCGTCGGCCTTCCAGAACCCTGGAGGGCAGAAATATCCCTTCTCATTTCCCGGCGCCATTCCCCAGCTGCCTGGCCTGGATTGCTGGGCTTTTGGAGCGATTGTTTGCCGAGCCATTCAGCGGGGCAGCTCCCTCGTGGGCACCCAGCCCTGCCGCCTGACAGGCTGTGTGCAAGGGGACAGGCCTGAATGACTGTAATATGAACCATGAAAGTGGATATTAAAGGCTTTATTACAGGGTGAGGACTGCTAATTGCAACGTTCCTTTCAGGAAGCTGGAGCTGATGAGTTTAAGCAGCGGCACCCAATTATTATAACTCTTGTCAGCGTGAGCAGGGGAGAGGCGGGGGAGCGGGAGGAGGCAGGCTGAAGGCACAATTACCTGAACTTTATCCAAGGCACACACCGCCGGCCTGGAATTTTAAAGGCAGATTGGTTCTGCTCGGAGCTTCCTCCCTGTCACAGCCATGCCCTTGTTGACTGCTGATTCCCCAGGCCTGCTCCCCCCTTTTCAGGCTTCTTGTAGCGGAGACTGTGGTGTTTGTGAACATCTGTCTGACCCCCAAGGGCTCCCTGGCCCCCTGTTGGTGACACGGTCCCTGCGTTGAGATGAGAAGTGGTCCAGGGCACCTCGGGATCAAGCTGCCCAGCCTTTCAGGTTGCAAATGAGAAAGCAGGCTTCCGGCGCATGGGGGACCTGCCCAGGTTGCCTGGCTGGTAAGTGGTGGAGCCCGGCAAGACACTGCTGTTCCAAATCCGGCTTAGAGCACTGGCTGCACACCCTAAGAGAGTCACCAGCTGCATGTGGAAGCGACACGAGTCTCCTTAAAACTCATAGGCGGGAATGGGAGGCATTGCCCACCAGATCCCCCATGGGGACTGGGCTGCGTCTTGTGATGAGCTCATGGAGGGAGAAAACACAGTCCTCGCTGGGGAGAGAACCTGTACACAGTACCATTGACTTATCGTCGCCATGCTCCAAAGGTGTTTGGTGCTTTACAGTCTCCACAATGCTTTCAGACATTCATGCGTTCAAATGTGGCTAAGCACCGACTAGGTGCTCGAAACTGGAGAAACAGGGATGGCAGAGGACATCTGTATGCAAGGAGCTCACCGCTTAACAGCGGAAGGCACACAGGCTAGCTGACAATTAGGATACTGTGTGGAAAGCACTAGATAAAGGTGCGCACACATACGTCACCTCTTTAATTTAATCACATAAATTTAAGTGATTGCACATAAAAAGCTAATTCTACGATCAAGGTACGATCTGCCTGGTGCCAAATGAGCAGTGCAGATGGTAAAGGCTAGAAGCGTTTTGAGGTAGGCAAGCTCAGCACTGCACACAGTGGCCAATGGTGGGTTCACTACAAAGGCAGGCTCTGATGGTTGGGTAGGAATTCAAAAGGCAGTGAAGGGGATGGGAGCAGGGAAGGGGAGAGAATGGGTGGGTTTCTTTTCTGCATTGAACTAGAAGAGTCTATACTTGGACTACTGACTCCTCTTTACCCCCATCCAAGAGCATCCAGGCTGCCTGTGCCATGCGGAAGGCAGACCAGCATAATGAATGTGCTGAGTCATATCCAGGGGATTCAAGATACCCCGGAACAACAATGAGGGCTTGAGGTCTGGAGGCCTCTTTCTTCTTCCCACACAGGACATCATGACTGTTGTACCTGGATGGAGAATGGTAGGGGGCAAAGTCATGGGGAGCCCACCCCCTTTCCTTGGATTTTCAAATGCCCAGAGTTAACTGGCGGGTTTCCCAGCCAGGGTGCCCCACCCAAAGAAGCCCGATTAACCAGGAGATTAGAATTAGATTAGATTTCCTATTTAACTCAGGAAGTCAGGGAGCAGCAAGTACGAGAAGCAAGTACAGGTTCTTCTTTGGACATGTTAACTTTGAGATGCCTGCTAGGTAACCACGTGGAGATGGGTGGATTAGGGTAGACAGCGTTGGGAGTTCAGGAACAACGTATGGGGTGGCAGAGGAATAATGCGGGTGTTCTTGGCATGTAGATGGTATGTAAGACCATGAAAATGGAGGAGATACCTCAGGAAGGAGGGAGGGTGGGAGGAAAGACAGAGGAATATGGTGCCCAGGAAGTGAAGAAAGAGATGTCCAGCAAAGAGTGGTGCACAGGGTGGAATATGGCAGAGAGACCAAGTGGGGAGGACTAAAAACTAGCCACTCAGTTTGTCAGGATGGCAGGTGCTGGGACCCCTGCCTGATGGCAGTTTTAGAAGCCAGGTAGGAGTGATTAAAAAGTAAATGGGCTCAGCCTCATAACAAATAAATGAACCTGGACCCTTACCTCATACCATACACCACTTCGTTGGCATCAAGCTGAGGTCGTGCCTTGTAGTATTAGCTTTTTATGTGCAATCACTTATATTTATGTGATTAAAGGAGGTGATGTGTGCATGTACACCTCTCCCTAGCACTCTCCACACCATCATATCATCGCTCGTTGGCGCGTGGGTCTCCCACATTGAGCCATGAATTCCTTGAATAGAGAGACAGAATCGTGTCATCTTTTTATCTCCAGTGTAACTCAAAATGGATTGTAGACCTGAATGCAAAATCTAAAACTGTAAAACTTCTGGAATAAGACATAGAAGAAACTTTTGTAGTCCTAGGGTAGGGAGAGATTTCTGGGGCACCTGCGTGGCTCAGTCGGTTAAGCATCTGCCATCGACTCAGGTCATGACCCCAGGATCCTGGGATCGAGTCCCGCATTGGGCTCCCTGCTCGGCAGAGAGCCTGCTTCTCCCTCTCCCTCTGCCTGCCGCTCTGCCTACTTGTGCTCTCTCGCTCTCTCTCTCTGTCAAATAAATAAATAAAATCTTTAAAAAAAACAAAAAAATAAAACCACCATGAGATAACACTATATACACCTATTAGAACAGTTAAAATTAAAAAGACTGACCTTGCCAACTGTTGGTGAGGGTGTGGAGCACCTGGAAGTCTCCTGCATTGCTGGCAGGAGTGTAAAATGGTCCAACCGCTTTGGGAAACACTCCGGCAGTTTCTTGCAGAGCTAAACATTTCACATATGACCCAACAATTCCACTTCTACACATCTATTTACCCAAGAGAAGTGACAACGTATATCCACACAAAGACTTGTACGCTAATGTTCATAAAAGATTTATGTATAAAAGCCCCAAGCCAGAAACAACCCAAATGTCCACCAAAAGAATGAGTAAATAAATTGTGGCAAATTTATGCAATGGAACTCTACTCAACAACAAAAGAGGATGAATAGATCGTACATGCAAAAAATACCTCAAAACGTTTTGCTGAGCAAAAGACTCCAAAGACCAAATAGTACACACTGTATGACTCCAGTGAAATCCTAGAAAAGGCAGAAGTACCCACGGTGACAGAAAGCAGGGGAGAGGTTGCCTGGGGCTGGTGGTGAGAGCATTGGCTGTAAATAGTTGTGAAGACACTGTAGGCTTTTGTGTCTTTATTGTTATAAATGTTTGTCGAAACTGATCAAACTGAGGGGCGACTGGCTGGTGCAGTCGGTTAAGTGTCTGACTCTTGGTTTTGACTCAGGTCATGATCTCAGGGTCGTGGGATCAAGCCCCACATCAGGCTCCGAGCTCAGTTGTGGAGGCTGCTTGAGGTTCTCTCTTTCCCTCTCCCTCTGCCCCTCCCCTACTCTCTCTCTCTAAAATAAATAAATAAATCTTAAAAAAACTGATCAAACTGAGTACATTTTATGTATGTAAATTGTATCTCAATAAAGTTAATTTTATAAAAGTGAATGGGGCAACCCCATTGTATGATACCATGTGCTTTCCATATACGTGCAAATATACACATTTCCACATAAATATATAAGAGCATAGAAACATCCAGAAGGTTACAACCAAAATGGATGTATTGTTGACCTCTAGGCAGAGGGAGGAGGCAGGACTGTGATTAAGGTAAGGTAAAGGGACGTTAGCCTTCACCTCAGTGCTTTCATGTTTTGGAAGAGAAGTGTGCTCACGTATTACCTCGTGCTTAGATTTCCAGAAAGGGTGAACGGTACAGGTGAACAGGGTTTTGTTTTTTGTTTTTTGGTTTTTTTTACCATCAAATACCAACTGAATGTCTTCTACCTGTTTGGACCAGCGATTCCCTTCAATTATTTATCGAGCATCTATGTTTCTAGCAACATAAAATGAGACACAGTACTTCCTTTCTGGGCTCCGACTCTTCCTTCAGGTCACCCCAAAGAAGCCAGAGAGTCCGAGATTCGAAACCCATTACTCACTAGCTGGGGGACCAGTTCACCCAAATGTTTAAGTTTCACGTTTTCTGGATCATAATAGCCCCTGCCACGCAGCACTCCTGAGGGGTCAGTGCAGAAATGGGGGCCAAGAGCTTGGTATCAGGCTTGATAAGTGAGTGCCGAGATTACTATCTTATTATTATTACCATATTCTATTGATGCTAAGACACAGTCTTCTCATATTTTAATATTCCCAGAATTGGACACATTTTACAACTGACACAACAATTTATTTGCCAAAGTTTTTTTTTTTTCCTTTCTCGGTGCATAAAATAATGATGCACCTTATAATCAGTGGTGTCTTAGATTGTATGAAATATGGTGATGGCATTTTGCTCATAGCTTTCCTGCGAGGCCCTGTCGATATATAACCAACACTAAAAACAGGGAGAAAAGCTAATTCTCTTACCAGCCTCGGGAGAAAGAGAAAAGGCAGGAATGATTTAATTAAACCATCACTGCCACTAGTCCAACAATAGAATGTTCTGCCTGGCGCAACTGTCACTTTGGGGAAGGTGCAGCCACCCAGAAGCTCCTCGGGTACCACTTTCCATCCACTTTCTAGCGTGCTACCTCTTCGCTGTATGGCCAACACTGGTCCCTTGCTCTTGTCCAAATTACCTCCATCGGCCACTTAAGCGTCCCCACAAGCAGGCTTCCCTCTGCACAAACAGATCACAATATCCTTGGGGTGATCCTTTACCAGCGCCTCTCTTCACCCCATGCCATGGCCATCTAAAAATTCTGATGCCATTATCATGGTCTTTACCCACTTGGAACACTTTTGTACATTGGATGGGTTCTCAGTAACAAGCCACAGGAGACAACCCCCATTTCTACACAAAGAGATGCTCTGTAAAGAAAGCGGGAGGCTCATAGAGGTGAGGGGAAGGGTGGAGAGCAGGGCTGGGCCAACCAACAGGAGCAAAAGGAGAGCAGGCAGAACAAAATGGCTAGACTACTGCTACAACAGCCACCGCTTACTGCCCCAGCCCCATGACTCTCTCTCAGCCTTTATGCTGCAAGGACTACTCACCACCCCTGACGACCCCACATCTCTCCCTCAATACCCAAGTTTGGGCTGGGAACCTAGGTGTCCTTGACCCCAGCTGTGTGTGCTCACCCTACTTGCGGAGTGGAGAATGGAAATGTTGATCACCCGCCATCCAATGGGACTCACATGGGGAATTCTCGTCACTGAGGGAGGGAGTACGGATGCTCTGCACAGCTGAAAAATGGCCAATGTTCACAACATTTGTTTTTAGGAATGCTCATTTTTAATGTTTTAAATGCTAGGGATTGATTTGAAAACTCAACACTCAGAAATGTTTTCTGTTTGGGATTTTGTCGGCAGTGCAGGCAAGCTACCCCCAGAAAAGCGGATTTCCCCCTCCATCCCAAATCACTGAGGCTCAATGGGCTCAATGGCTCCCCATAAGAAGGGTTAACATGCGGGATGCCTGGGTGGCTCAGTCGCTTAAGCGTCTGCCTTCAGCTCAGATCATGATCCCAGGGTCTTGGGATGAGTCCCACATAGGGCACCTTGCTCAGCAGGGAAACTGCTTCTCCCTCTCCCTCTGCCTCTGCCTACTGCTCCCCCTGCTTGTGCTCTCTCTCTTTCTCTCACAGATTAATGCATAAAATCTTTAAAAAAAAGAAAAGAAAGGTTAACATACAATTAGTCCTCTGCACGTCCTAGTTAATCCTTCCTTAAAAGTAGTAACTACAGCATTCTGTTAAAATAATCATGAAAAGAGGTCATCTAGAATTATAAATTATGGTATGTCAATGTGATATGTGAAAGTTAACTAAATATTTAAAGAAATAAAGACACTTGTGTATTTTCTTAGCTAAGGCTTAATTTATCAATCAGAATTAAAACCTCTGGGTCTCAGAAGAGCAACGTCACTCTGGAACTTATTAGAAAGGCAAGTTCTTGGGGCGCCTGGGTGGCTCAGTTGGTTAAGCAGCCTGACTCTTGATCTCAGCTCAGGTCTCGATCTCAGGGTCGTGAGTTCAGGCCCCGCATTGGGCTCCACGGTGGGCATGGAGCGTATTTAAAAATATATATATATATATATTAAAAAAAAAGGGAAGGCAAATCCTTGGGCCCTTCCCTGAACCTGGTGAATCTGACACTGAGGGGTGGCGCCCCAAAGTTTGTTTTAACAAGCCCTCCAGGTGAATTTGATATTTGCTAAAGTCTGAGAACTGTTGGCCTCATCTTGACCTTGACTATATTTGAGAATCATCTGGGGAGCTTTTAAAATACTCAGTGCTTGGGTCCCACCCCCAAGCCAATTAAATCTGTCTGGTGAGGAAAGGGGTGTTTTCCCCCCTTTTCGTTTCTTTTCAAGCTTCCTAGATGACTAATGTACAGTCGGAGTTGAGGGACACAGATGTAACTCACGATTATGTAGAATGTATCTTAATTCATGCAAACCTCTTAGCTCCCTTGGGAGGGTAGGTTTTTGTCTCTACCACCTTGAGATTTTTTTTAGTTCCTTCCGCTGCCTTTGACAAGCACTTTCTGCTAAACTGATCCATCATCTTAAGGAAGGAAAATCCAACCCATCCCGGGACAACAGTGGCTCTTAACCAGTAGCACAAAGCCCCCATGCATCTCCTGCCCAGCACAGGATTCTGAGTGCCCATCTTTTCCTTGTCTGAAGGAAAGGGTTACATAATCCACTTTGTTAACATGCCCTCGCCACCCCCTCAACCCCAAATCACTGGGAATCAGAACTGCCAGATGTAGCTTGGGTTAAAGGCAGCTATTGTTGGAAGTCAAGAATCTTCCCTATCTCTCAGTTTGGGATCCTGTTTGCCTGTTGACTTCTTTTCCTTCTATTGCAAATGAGTTTACTTACTTGCTGGGGAATATGGCCACAGGCAGCTTTAAGATTACCTCATTTTCACATGGACCCTAGAGGAAAGAAGGCGTCTCTCATCAGACTCAATACAGAAAATCCCAGGAACTGTTTCTCATGGCTTGGCCTGGCCTCTTGGATAAAGAGCTAGCACTAGACTGCTCGAGTACCGTGGCCAGGGAGGCTGGGTTTGTGACCAGGGTGCAGGGAAAGGATGCTGGGCAGACATCTCCCAAAGCCCCCAGAGGTCAGTTAAACCTTCAACCACTTTAAGTTGACTCACTTTTCATATCTGAATCAATACATATGTTCTCTGATGCAGACTGCCTTCCTTCTAAAGGTCAAGCTTATCAGAGCTTTAACATTCATCACCACACAAAAAGACCGTTCAAGAAGAATATTTTAAGAAGACGAGGTTTTTGCCAATCTGAGGGCATCCGGAGAGAACAGCCAGGATGGGGAGGGGCTCAAAACCGTGTGGTCTGAAGAATCGCTGGAAACCAGGGTGTGAAACGCTCGCGGAAGAGACTCAGGGGACCTGCCGGCTCTTGTTAATATTCAGAACCCTCAAGTAAGAGAATGTTAACTTGTTCCACCTGGCTTCACAAGCAAAATTGTTCCCTAACTGCCCACAGGATGAGGTCCAACTCCTTAGCCTGGAGCCCAAGACCCACATCCACTTTCCAGAGCCTTCTCTGACCTCATCTCTGTGTTCAGAGGAAAATAGCACCGGCCTCTTGAGGAAGGTGGCAAGACAGACTCATTCAGACGACTTGGCCAGTGTAAATGTGCTCTCCTCCAACCAGGACAAAGATGCCTAAGAGCCTGACAGGGAGAACAGAGAGGGAACAAAGGCGCTGCAGGGATGTGAAAAAGGAGGAGGAAGATTCGGCTGCATTGCATTTTCTTGACCAGAAAGTCAACATGGGGGCGGGGGTCCTCTTTGGGGACATAGCCTATCCCAGGTGGAAGGCAGGCTTAAGTTTGGTCAGGCCACAGAGTTTGGGCAAGTTCTTGGTGCCGTGTGGGCGTTCACAGCAGGCACAGGCAGCAGGAGACTTGGAGGAGTCCCCGAGGATGTCCTCCTTGTGCCCGAGTGCTTGGGGATGTCCTCCTTGTGCCAGTGCCCTATATGGTAGCCATCTTTGGGGAAGGGATGAGCGAATGTGTACGCACAAGAACACTCTGGCCTCTCACTGCCCGCCCTGGGCGCTCCTGCTGGATCTATGTTTAACCAGTCTAGACAAATGGGTCAGAGTGTTTACAGCGAGTCTGTACGTTGGTATTTTATAGGCAAAGAAAGTGGGCTACACAGATTTCAGTCTTTGCTGCAATATACACATGCAACTTTGAACAGATTCATTAACCTTGCTGAGTGCATTTTCTCAGCTCTAAATGGACATAATAGTAATGTCTAGCTATCTGGGTTGATGGAAAAATAAATGGGATTTCACAGACCAGGCATCTAGTCTGCCCCATGGTATGATGTTTAAGAAAACTTACTCCCTCTTACCCAAATGGTTGTAATGGTTTCGTTCTGTTGTGTCCCACAACGTGAATTGATGTCCAAGTGTTTTGGAGGACAGAGAGCGTATCTCAGTCGCATGATGTCATTTATAATTAAAGATTCAATAAAGGCTCTGCTTTCTGATGATCAGGGCTTCTAAGGTCACTATGGTCCATGTGGCTACATTAGCTATCCGACTCTCTTAATCTGAACGTGTAGGGCAAGGCTTCCCCAAAAGAGATCCAAGTGTCACCTCCATCAGGGTCACCTGAGTATCACAATCAATCTTCTTTGCTTGGCATCCAGATGTCCAGCCCCACGGCAGACTCTGGGCATCTGGATGTGAAGCAGCTCCCTGAAGCAATTCTTAAGTGCACTGACTTTCAGGTTGAAGGATGAGGCCCAAAGTTCTCCACCAGGGCAAGAGTGTGCCTCACCATCATGAGCCTCAAAGCCTATAGACTCCATCACATTGTGTCCAGGAGCGGAGGTTACCATAATACCCCATTTCCCCATTTCCAAAAAGCGGGAAGAATAACACAAAATAACCCATCCTCCTAATCCAGAACTACTAAAAGTCTGTCGTGCCTTTCTGAAGCCACAAGCCTCCCCTTCCTTGGGCTTCGGTCCCTTTCATCTCTATAGTCCTCGCTCGGTTCGCCCATTTGCTAAAAGGCAAAAACACTCACTTTTGTTCTGGGGAATGAGCAGTTGGTCTCAGCTTGCCCACTGAAAATCCCAAGTGGTCCCCCCAGCACAGTTGATCTCCCTACTTGGCACAGAGCAGGTGCTTTTGAAGCCGTGCCCTCTATGTAAGGCTGTAGCCAGGGTGGGATGAGATGATGTTCATAGACCTTTGCTTCTTAAATATGGCACTGGACCAAGGAACTCACCAGAAATGGAGGACCTTGCCCTGCCCCAGACCTACTGATTCAGGGTCTGCATCTAACAGTTTACCAGGTGGCTCATTCCCAGCCACCTGTGAAGGGCTTGCCTTGGTGCTCAACAAATGGTAGTTCTGTTGTACCCCTTCCCTAACAGGGCTCACAAAACAAGAGCTTCTTAGGGAAGGCATAACCCAACTGGGTCTCCTTAAAGAAAAATCCAAAAGCAATTTCAACATCCCCCCTCCTGGGACTGAGGCTTTCATTCTTCTAAGTTTCCAGGAAGGAGTTGTCGGATGAGGGTAGAACCAAGGCAAGTCCTAGAATTACGAACTTCAACGATATAAGCAGAAGTAGAGTTGATTTAATCATGGTGAGTACCCTGGACTGCCCCCAACAGATTCAACATAGACAAAACTCGCTGAGCTGGGAGGAGTGACAGAACTCACACAGGAGCTGCTGCCATTCCTTCTGATTCCAGGGACTGGTGAGTCATCAAGTCAGCCTGAACCATCATGGCTGTCAGTTTAGACGATCTGCTGGCAGATCTGCTCATGGTCCTGGCAACATGGGGGCTGGTCCAGCGAAGCCCATGGGGGGGGGGCAACCCACTGACAGGACACAGGGTGTTCCCACAAGGCCCCTCCAGGTTAGTGGGGCAACCTCATTAGCATACGGCCATTTTCAGTGCCCCACCTGCAGGTGGCGGGCGGCCATTTAATTTCCATTTTGCCAAGAGGCTGTGCCCTGACCGAGGTTTCACGGAATTAGCCCTGCAGGGCTCAGAGGAAGTGCTTCAGAGAGATCCCGCTCAGATAAATGTGTAAAATTTAATTATGAAGGCCTAGGCTAACTCAACATTTAAAGCCATTTATGCAGCCTGGGAGCTCCGGAGCCCTCCCAGTCCTGTGCCTAGGGAGGCCGGGCAGCCCTTTGATCATTAACCGATGAGAAAAATCTCAGTTTGCATATTAAGGTCAGGAAATGATCCGTTCACTTTTCTCACTAAATGGCCAGAGGATTCATCTTGTGGAGAAAAAGCAGTTTCAAAACTCCAAGAGGACACAGGGACCTCCGGAAGCCACTGGGCCATATCCCCATCTCTGAGCGGCTCTCTAACCAAATTCAATTGCCAGATAAAGGTCAAAGATACACGCAAGAAAAAAAAATCTCTGTCTTCAAGAAACTCATAAATGAAACAGGAGACAGACACACACAGCACTGATAAGTAAGTGCAATACAGAGGGGGAGATTAACTGACACTTTGGGGGTATTCCTGGAAGGCTTCCCAGGGGAGATGGCACTTCCTGGGGTTTTGAAGACTAGAGTTGTCCTTGCAAATAAAGGAGTGGGTGGGTGTGGGGAAGAACACTTCGAGCAGGACTCTGCTGGCTTCAAAATATATAGGAACAAAACTTCTTCCATCCAACTTGCCTCTCTGGAAGATTCTCTCCTGCTTTGCTCTGTGTGGAGTTGGGAAAACGGGTCAGCATCCATTCCCTAAAAACTTTAGATTGTTTGCTCCTTGAGGACAGAACTATGCTTCTTTTAGATTCCCAGCAGCATCTGGAAGTGCTGAGCCCATCCCCGCTGGACCCCTAGGGGAACTTTAAAGCTGAGCTGGTGCCCTTAACAGACCATTTCCAGGACCCTCCTCTGCATGAGCCGCTGCCTGCCCCAATTCAAAACCCCGGCTCCTTTACCCACATGCAGAAGTATGATTTCTTCCACCACTTTAATCCTTGTGGAGTTAAGAGAGTGAGGCAGGATGAGCAGATTTACAGCCTCAAATGAATTTCAAGATGAACAAGAGCAATCACAATTAAAATCAAATTTCCAAGAGAGGACTTGATCCCTTTCAAGGAGAGTGTGGGCCCGGCCTTGCCCTCAGCTACAGCAGCTCCTTCATGGGGAGTCAGATGCTACGAAGCGAGAGTCGGGAGCAAACATCTGGGGGATGCCGCCACCTTTGAAGCTAATTTTGTGACACAGAGACCACAGGTACCGCAGAGACCAAACACCGGTTTTAATCACTCACAAAAGCATGAAAAAGTATTCTTCTCGGGTCTTCCTCTCAGGGCGGTACCTGCTGAAGCCCCTGGCTCTCCGCTCACGATCTTCTCCCCGGGCTCTCTGCCTCCTTGGGAGAGTCAGCTATTTTTCCTGTGGCCCAGGGGAGGGTAAAGGAAGATTCCAGAAGGTGAGGGAGGGATTTGCTCCTAGTTGGTTAGGAAAAAAACATTAGCTGCCCGACATCGAGCACTGTGCCAAGAGCTTTTTTTTTTTTTTTAAGATTTTATTTATTTATTTATTTGAGAGAGAGAGAGAATGAGAGACAGAGAGCACGAGAGGGAAGAGGGTCAGAGGGAGAAGCAGACTCCCCGCTGAGCCGGGAGCCCGATGTGGGACTCGATCCCTGGACTCCAGGATCACGACCTGAGCCGAAGGCAGTCGCTTAACCGACTGAGCCACCCAGGCGCCCTGTGCCAAGAGCTTTACACATGTTTTCTTTGATCTTGGAACTCCCCAGGTATTGTTAGCTTCATTTGGTAGATGAGAGAACAGACCCAGAGAGGCTTTGAAACTGGCTCCAGGACACACAGCTGGTGGGTGGGATTTCTGACACACCCTGATGCAGGAGCCCGAGGAGGAAGGCATGCTCAGAAGCTGAGGAGAGGAAGGACAGGAGCTGGACTTGGCTCCAGCAGGGAGTCCAGGTCTCTGGGAACTGCCTGCTCACTTCTTCCCCAACCTTCTGGAACATTCCTTGGGGTCTCCAGGAATTTGGTAGGGTCTTCTCTTAGTCAGGAAGATATGGTTATTCTGCAGTTATTTCCTCATTATAGTGATGTCAGAGTGAGCTGAGGACAAGGCCCATGAAGGAATTTTCCATGTTCATCCAGAAGAAGAACTCACCTCTCTGTTGCTCTCCCAGGGAAGGGGTCCGAAACCTAGCGCCTGCAAACCTGGGGCGATGCTGCCTCCCTCCAGGGGACATCTGCAAATGTCTGGAGACATTTTGGGTGGTCCCAGCCTGGAGGGAGAGGGGCAACTGGCATGTGGCAGGTGGAGGCCAGGGATGCAGCTCCACATCGTGCAGCCCCCCACTACGCGGGGAGTGATCCAGCCCCAAATGTCCACGGTGCTGGAGTTGAGAAACGCTAGTGTAAAGGATGCCAAGCCATGGGGAAAGAGAACGGAGCCCCTTAATTTCAGTGCCCTAGGCCTGCCGGACGCCACCCTGCAGGTGGGCCTGGCAACATAACTTGTGAGTGCGGAGGCGAGGTGATGCAAACCAAGCAAGGGCCCGTCTACGGGCAGGGAAGTGGGGTAGCAGGGGCTACCGTGAAGGCAACCCACCCATGAAGCCAGGAGAGAGCTTAGAGTCTCCACCTGAGTCCCGTTCCCGGAACTCAGGCTTACTTTTGCTCTGATGTGCCTGGCTTGTCCAAGGCAGCTCAGGCGCAGAACGCAGAGAGGGGCAATACCTGCTGAGGCTCTAAAGTGGCAGGCTCACCTTCCCTTCCAGGAGAAAAAAAGTCACTCTTGCCTGCCTGGCAGTGAAGGAGCAGGGCGGAGTGGCCTGTCTGGGAGGCGCTGAGTCGTCCCTGGCCTTACTGCTTCTTGGGAGGCCTGAAGGGTCAAGATGCTAGAAGGGTTTTCCAATGCAAAGCATTTAAGAGGAAGAGCAAGGGAGAGAGGGAAACAGAGACAGAAAGACAGAAGGAAGTGGGGAGTGGGGGGGGCAGAGAGGGAGAGAGAGAGAGAGAGACTTTTAGCTCCCTGGATCCCTCCCTGAAGCTGGGGGTGCCCAGGGCTGAACCGTGGGCCTTCTCCCCTGCCTGTGACCCTCATCAGCAGAAACTACCCCAACGCCCACCTCAACTCCCGATGCCCCCCGGGGAAGGAAGTGGGGTGACCACGGCTGGGCCTGAGGAACGGCTGCCTGGTTTCCCCACCGAGACCCTGGAAATCACCCTCTCTCCCTCCACCACATAGGATTTACCCAGCCGTCTCCCAGCCCCCCCCGAAAAGCAGCCTTCTGCCATTTATTTCAAGGATGCTGCCTTCGTTTTCTTCCTTTTGCTTAAGAATTTTACAATTATGCCATCTATTCGGCTGGGCTGAGGGTGCTATTGCGAAGCACCTCCCGTGCCTTTGGGGAAATTGGTGGTGGGGGCTGCTGTGGGGAAGCGAGGGGCCCAGGGGTCAAGAGCAGCCCCTGGCCTGCCTTTCTGCGCGGGGCCAGGTGAAACGAGCAAGAGAGATCTTACCACTCGTGGAAAGGGACAGGAGGACCTGCCCCCTTGCTAGCAGCCCCAGAGCCCTGAGCCACAGCTTCTTTCTCACGAGCCAGGGAGAAGGAGCTTGAGGAAGGCCCACAGCTCATGACCACGGGTCAGAGCCACCATCAGCCACAACGCCTGCAGGTCGGGCCCACTGGTAAGGAAAACGGATATCGCAAACAGGCGTCTAGCGTTTTCGGGCGTCTGTTATCAGGAGTCCATGTGGCAAGTAAGTTAAGAATGTAGGTCCTTGAGCCAGACCCTGGGTTTGAATTTTACCTCTACTACTCATTAGCTGTATAATCTCTCGATGACTCAGTTTCCTTAGGTACGAAATGTGAGACCGACATCATCAGGGTCACTATAAATACCTTAACTTCTATAAAGTGCTGACAACAGTGTCTGGCATGTGGCCAACACCTAAGAGGAGTATTTGTCGAGCAAATTTAATGGTCGGATTTAATCCCCACAGCAACCCTAAGAGGTAGGTACTATTATCATCCACATTTATCCATGAGGCTGCTTGAAGCACAGAGAGGCTGAGACACATGCCCAGAGGCACACAGCTGGTCTATAGCAGAGCAGGGATTCAAATCCAAGCAGACTGGCCCAAAGCCCAGGTGTGGCTAGGATTGCGTCTTCAGTTGAAGCAGGAAGGCAGCACCCTGGTGCTGGAGTCAGAGGCTAGGTTCTGGGCTCAGGCGCGTCCTCCAACTAACCGGACTCAGTTTCCTTGCCTGAAAGCAAGGAGTTTCCACTGATTGTAGGAATGGCTCTTCCTGTTTGGGTGGCTCTAAGAGGCCAGAGGGCCCCAGTTTCCGATCTTTATCCTTGTCCCAGGCCTAGCCTCTGGGTCAAGGAAAGAGCCAGGGAAGGAGAACAGCTGCCCCTGAGCAGGTGGATGGATGGAAGTTTCTAGAACCAGCTCCCCGCATGTACCATCCGCCCGGGGACTGAATCCCACAGCTAGGGCCTGGGTAACAAGAATCTGAAGTGGACATAACCATTGTTCTGGTGCCTGCCTGCTCTTATCTATTGAAGGGTTCTATCAGCGTCTGTCTGACTTGACAGTCTGGATACCTCAAGGTGATGGGGCTGCCGGAGCACCCGGTCCTGATCCTCCATGCCTGACTCTTCTTCACCCTCTCTGTGGGCCCTGGGGCAGGGCGGTCTTGAGGTCAAGGGGAGTCAGCCCCCACCTCCCTGGCCTTCTGGCCCAGCACACCCTGTCTCCCTCTTCGATGACTGGTCCTTGGGGCAAGAGACGGCAGGGAGTGGCCTGGAGTGGCCCCTGGTGGGGCGCCCACCTGCAGGCTCCCCGTCCTTCCTCATAAGGGCTTTGCTTGCCGCACACACACCCCCCAACCCCCGCAGGCACACAGGGCCCCTGATTCAGACCACGGCCCCGGAAGCGTGCTGAGTGAGGATCTGGGGAGCTGAGACCCAGGAAAGTCAGGGGCATGGAGTCCTCAGCACCAGGCCCCGAACCTGATGTTTCCCCAGCTGCCTACATTAGGATCCCCTCACATGCCGTCTGTTAAAGATTTCTGGGCCCTACCATCGACTTCCAGAAGCAGAATCTCTGGGGAGGGCAGGAACCTGATTCTAGAAGAGTCCCCCGGGGTATTTTTACCCACTACAGAGCTGTGCTTCTCGTCGTGTGAGGAACGTAAACGACACCCGTGTCTGGGCCTCGCCCCCAGACCAAGGCTGGGTGTCAGGCATCAGTATTCTCTTAAACGTGATGAAGATGTGCATCCTGGGTTGAGAGCTACTGCCTCAGAGTTTGAGAACCACTGGCTGGATCTTACCCAGGAAGAGAGGAGGCGAGAACCAGTGTCAGTTGGGACCCTTCGGGGTGCAGAGCCCCCAGGATCAGGTCAACCTCCCGCTGCCAGGCCCACTGTGCTAAAGGCCAGGAGAACAGGGGGCCTACATACCATACCTCCGGGGCGTGTCGGAACGAAAGCCCCGGGGCTGCTGCATGGGGCCTGGCCAGGGAGTTACTGGGCCCCCCAGGAGGAGAGCAGGTTTATGCAAATGAGGCAATTAGAGAAGAGTTTGAAAGAGTCAGGGAGCCAAGGGAATGAAGGCTGGGCTGCGGGAGCTGAACGCAGGGGTCATCTCCTCCGGCTGAGGAAGGGGCAGGCAGAAGGTGGAGGTCAAGGCCCTCAGTCCGGACACTAGTTCCTGGAGGCCAGAGGCCAATGGCCTGCAGACGTGTTTGGTGGGCACGACTGGGGTGGGATGCCACTGGTCTCGGGTGGGTAGAGGCCAGGGATGTTGCAAAAGCCCCCCAAACAAGAATGACCTGGCCCCAAATGTCCATAGGGCCCAGGCTGAGAACTCTGGTCGAGAGCAGAGCTGGCTGTAGCTGGAAGGGAGGGGGGGGGTTGCGGGGAGGGGGGGGGTGGCCCAGGCTGTGCGGGGTCCTGAATGAGGATTCTGAGCCTGGGGAAGTCCAAAGGATCAAAGCACAGGAGAGGGTCTGCAGAGAAACAGGGGACCTGATGATGTGGCCCCTGGGGGCAAGAAAACATTAAAGCGAAGCAGCTAACCTGCACTTAAGGGGGCCGGAAGTCCCTTCCTAATGATCTGGGGACCAGAGGCCCAAGCCTCTCTGCCAGCCCACCAGGAGGACAGGAAAACCAAATCCCTGCCCTCGGGAGTTTCCAGCTTGGAAAAGGAATGAGGGGCCCACCAGCAAAACCAAGATCCCAAATGGTTCGCCCCAGCTGGCTGGAGAGAGGCCCCGTTGACCTGGGGCAGGGAGAAGCCCTGGGAGGCCCCCAGCAGGAGGGGAGGCTGGGACCAGGGCAAGCGAGGCACCCGGGAGCCAGAGCACAGAATTTAAGGATGCCCTGCCCGCGGACTTCCAAGGGTCCTTGCTCCTTCCCTTTCTCTCCTCCTCCTGGAATGACTCATCTCCCCCTGCCTGTGCACATGCTATTTCCAAATAAGTTCCAACCCCCTCAAAATTTCTGCTCGGCGTCTCTGCTTCCTCTCCTGGCAAAACTTCTCAAAGGCTGGCCTACCCTCCCTGTCTCCACCTTGTCGCTTCTCATCCACTTCTTAAACATTGATTTCTGTTGTGGTAAAATATGGGTCCCATCATGGTGACCATCTTAAGCATTTTTAAGCGTACAGCTCAGTGGCATTGAGTACATTCGAATACACCACAATCACCACTGCCGATTTCCAGAACTTTTTCATCCTTCCAAACAAATTCTGCAATGCTGAGGGTAGAAAGGCTTCAGCTCCCCTCCCCCCAGCCCCTGCTCATCTCTGCTTTCCTTGCTGTGTCTGTGAATTTGCCTATTTGAGAAACTTCACGGGAGTGGACTCGAGCCGTATGTGGCCTCTGGGTCTGGCCTTTCCCACTGAATATCATGTTTTCAAGATCAAGTCGCATTGTCGGGCATAGTTGAACTTTCTCTGGCGTAACTTCTTTCTTTTTTTCTGGCTAGTATTTCCTAGTATTCTGTCGCGTGGCTAGAGCTCATCATCCGTGGATGGCCATGAGATGGAGGCTGACTTGAACAGGTGTGCAACACCCTGGTCCCTTTTCTCTCTGTTCAACCCGCGTTAATCTGGCTTCTTTCCACCACCGAAAGCACCCTAATCACGGCCGCTGCCAAGGTGCCCACTGCCCAACACAAGGGACACAGTGCAAACCCCTGACATTTCCTTCCCCTTGAAATGCTCTTCCCTTGCTTCTGGGACCCCACACGTCTTGCTTCTGCAGATGCATCCTCAAAATCTCCTCTGCTCTCTCCTCCCCTACCACCCTCGCGCCCCAACTTCCCAAGGTTGGAATCCTGAGTCCCCTGGGTTCTCTTACCTCCTTACGGAATATTTTCTAGATTTCGTGTGATCTCTTTGCCTTAACTACTTCTACATGAAACCCCATTTCTCCGGCCCATGGGTTATGTGTTCCTATATATTCTACTGTCTATCTGACCTTTCCACTTGGGTCACTTAAATTTTAATATGTCCAAATTCAAGCTGTGACCTTCCTGCCCCCATCCCCATCACGTCCACCTCTTTAACTGTCACCCCCTCCCCCAAGGCCATCCCCCAGCCCTAAACAACCCCGAATATACTGTCTGTCTCTAGGGGTTTGCCTGTTCTGGACATTTCATATACATGGGATCACACAACATGGGATCTTTTGTGACCAGCTTCTGCCATTCAGCGCGGTGCTGCCAAGGTGCGTCCACATGGGGTGCCAGTGTTCCACCCCTTTCTGTGGCCAAATGATATCCCGTCTCATGGATAGACTATGTTCTTTTCACCCGTTGATGGACATTGGAATTGTTCCCACCTCTTGGCGATCGTGAATGACGCTGCTGTGATCGTTCGTGTCCACGTGTTTGTGTGGACATGTGACTCCGCTGTTCTGGGGTGTGCGGCTGGGGGAGGCACGGTGGGCCATGGGGGAGCTCCGTGCCCGGCCACCAGAGGAGCTCCAGATTGCTGTCCCAAGTGGCTGTCCTGCCTCCACTCTCATCTCTTTTCAAATCTACTCTTTGCAGAGCAGCTGGTGTGATCTTTAAAAATAAACTTCAAATCATGTTTCTTCCTTCTTTTAAAATCCTTTGATGACTCCTCACTGTTCTTACGATTAAATACAAATGATTTACAGTGGCCCGCAGACCCTGTGGCTGGGCAATGCCTGCGCCCTGGGGCCGTGCTGCTCACCGGCTCCCACTCCCGGCTTCCTCCCTGCAGCTCAACAGGCCCGGTATGTTTCTTCCAAAGGCGTCCTGCATCTCCACTCCGCCTCCAGTGCTCCTAACTTGTAGGAGTTCCCTGGGGCGGCAGTAACAAAACAGCAGAAACTGACCCCCTCCCAGCCCCAGAGGCCAGAAGGCTGAAGCCAAGGTGTAGGCAGGGTCACCCTCTTCTTCCTGGCCTCTCCCAGCTTTCAGTACTTGCTGGAGACTCTTGGCATCCCTTGGATTGCGGCCGCACCGCTCCAATCTCTGCCATGGCCATCTTCCCTCTGAGCATGGCTCGTCTCTTCTGACAAGGACACTGGTCTTATTTGGATGAAGGGTCCACCCTACTCCACGGTGACCTCAGCTTATCTCCCGATAAGCTCATATACTGAGGTTCTGGGAAACGGGAATTTGGCGGGGGGGGGGGCGGTGTGTGCAATTATTTAACCTAGTACAGCCCTGTTCCTCATGTCTCAGCTCAAATACCACCCCCTTCCCACTCCCCTCCCACCCCCAGCAGTCCTTCCCCACAGTACCTTTCTGATTCCTTTTTGGCCTCTCCACCTGCTATAATGAGGGTTAGCTTTTGTTTACTTACTCATTTCCCCTCCTGGTGTGAAAGCCTCGTGTAGCAGGCTCCTTGGCTACCTTATTCATTGCTCTAACCCTGAAATCCACTGCCTGACTCAGTGCAACTCTTCAGGAAGGAGGAAGCCCGGATGGGTCCATGCAGGGGCCCGTGAGCAGCCTGCTGATGCATGGCTGGTGACCTCCGATACCCCAGTCCATGGCGTGCTCGATGGTGGCTGTACCCCGGCCCAGCTCCACAGTATCAGGGCCAGTGCCAGCTCTCAAGGGCACGTTCCGGTTGTCCAGCGCCCGCTGTGCCACACTGCACGTGGACACCAGATGGGTGTTGGGAATACATGTGGATAACTACACGGGAACTACAGTCTGAACTCCCAAGAGAGCAAGCTTCTCTCTGAGGTGTCGCTGGAATGAGAACGAGCCTCTGCCAAGCCCCCTTGCCAGCAGGAGCTCTGAGGCCATCCAAAGGCATCCTTCCCATGCAGGGGGCACAGGCTGGGCTCTGGGGAGGGGTCTGGTCTGGTCATCTCAGGCCACCTGGACACGAGGCATTGAGGATGCGCCCGAGGCTCGGTGCTGTACCTGGCACGGTGGTTGCCCCCATCTCCAGGCTGGCTGCCTTCCTCTGCCCCTTCTGAGATGTAGGCGATGCGGACCTGCACGTGGTGGGGAATCGGCAGCCTCGGGGAGGCTGGGGCCGAATAGCACCCGCTCGGTGAAGTGCTGTCTGGCGCCTGGCATCCTGCGGCTGCTCTTGGGTTTAAGAGTACCTGCCAGGAATGGCGCAGAGACTGGGAAGCCAAGGTGCAAGACTGCAAACGTGGCTCTGTTTCTCCTGTCTCCCTATCCCCTCAGCCTTCACGCTGTGCAAGGGACGGGGTTCACCTCCCACCCGTATCGCTTTCCCAGGGCTGCTGCGACAAATGACCCTAACCTGGATGGCTTCCACAAGAGAATTTATTCTCTCACATTTCTGGAGGCGAGAAGTCCAAAGTCAAGGTGACAGCAGAGCAAGAAGCTATTCCCTGCCTCTCTCCTGGCTTCCCAGTGGCCACCACCAGTCCTGGACACCCCGGTCTCTGCCCCCAACCTCACACGGCTTTTTGTCTCTGTGTCACCTCCTCCTCTTATAGGAAACCAGCCACTGGATTTAAGACTCATCCTAAATCCAGGATGATCTTATCTGAAGAACCTTAATTAACTTCATTATATCTGCAAAGACCCCAATTCCACATAAGGTCACGTTCTGAAGTTCCACGTGGACATGAATTTGGGAGGGACACTGTTTAACCTATTACGCCACCCTTTGACTGTGGATGGCCTTGTGTCTTGCTTTGGCCAAGAAAGACAACGCGGTAGAAGCGATGGTGTTCAGTTCTAAGGCCATGAAGCCCCTGCTTCTCTGAACCTGAGACCACCTGTGGACAATCCTGACCAGCCCACGGAAGGTGAGGCACAACACAGAGAGGGGCCCCAGTCTTTCCAGACGAGCCATCCCAGACCAGCCAGCCACCGGCCCAACTGGCTACTGAGCCCAGAGAAGCCTGGTCCACAGAGAAGACTCAGGTCAGCTGATTGGAGCCCGAATTAGAAACCCGTAGAGGCAAGGCTGAATAACGGGTTGTTGTTATCAGCCACCAAGTTTGGGATTGTTACACGACAGATCACGGATTCACAAGATATGATTGGTGTTGGGCAAATGGGGGTGAGGGGAGGTGGTGTCGTTCCTTGGGGCTGCTGGGTATAACAAAAGTAGTGACCTAACACGCGGGCCATCCTCTAGCGACCGGGCAGTCGGGACATCTTCCCAGCCACCCCAGAAACAACAGCCGATTCTACTGAATTCCCCAGCACGTGCAAACGCCTATCATTCCTAGCACCTTTCTTGTGAAGCCGTACTCCTGGTGGTGCCTCATAAAGGGCATGGAGGTGGTGGTGGTGATGCTCCTGATAGAAGCCAGGGTCCAAGCCAGGGTCAAATCCATCAAGATTCAGGAAAAAATGAGCAACTGCCCACCAGCCTCCCTGGTTCACTGACTAGTACTCTATCATCAGGAGCATGAGAAGAGGAATACCCCCTCCATACCTCAAAGTCACATGGAAGCCAAGAAGTCGCCAGTTTGAAATCCCAGAGAGGGGACCCCCCCCTACCCAACCTGGCCAGGGCCACTGATGAAGAGCCCAAGAGCCAGCCATCCGCAGGTGGCCCAAACATGCTGGCTGAAATGAATCATTTGCCTTGCAAGGGTACTTATTTTCTCCTTTATACCTGGAGAGAAATGGGCCATGAACTGGAAATTTCCAGAGCAATAGGCTGAACTTTTTGTCTGAATGGGAACAACTTCCTTTAAAGTGCAACCATTTGCACTGTTCAATTCCACCATTAAAGGACAATGGCCAATTTGCTGCGGACCTGGGATGTCGGTTTTGTCTAAAGAGTGAGCGTGTGGGGGATTTACTAACCTGGCTGTGATTGCCCATGAAAACAGGTTATTTAACAGGATTTAAATACTGTGCTCTGAAGCTCAACAGCAACGTGGAGGCAGCTGGAGAATTAGAGGAGCATATCTCCCTTCCGGATCTTAATGAGAGAAGGCAGAAAAGCAAGACAGGAAAGAGCCAGTGCCAAAGAGGTGGGCGGGATGACCCCAATCAAGGGAGAGCACCTGCTCTTTTTAAGGTGAGAGTAAAATCGGTGTGCGTTCATTCAATCACTTTTTCACTAGTTTCAACAAGTGTTTCTTTTTTTTAAAGGATCAGCTGGGCTCAAGGCTCTCAGACGGCACTAAACCAAAGCAGACGAATATCAATCTTTGTGGGCTTCCTGGAGGAGGCATTTTGGAGCCAATTCTTAAGTTAATCTTTTGATGCCTGTTTCCTCCCAACCTCCTGCCTCCCCCTACCCTGCTGGCTTGCCGAACGAAGGAATGACTAGAAGACGAGCATTAGTGTCAGGAGGCTGGCTCTTCCTAAACTGACTTTGGTCTTAGGTTATAGGATAGACTTGGTTTTCTCAGCTGTAAAAAG
Source organism: Callorhinus ursinus (assembly GCF_003265705.2). NCBI lineage: Eukaryota > Metazoa > Chordata > Mammalia > Carnivora > Otariidae > Callorhinus > Callorhinus ursinus. The sequence continues at coordinate 521,197 of NW_027397112.1, read as the reverse complement.
GGGATCATTATACATACCTCATATGACTGTTTTCAGAAATGAATGAAAGTGTAGGTAAAGCTTCCGGCGCAATACCAGGCACACGTGAGAGGCAAGCAAGCGTCAGTTTCCCTTCTCTTCCCAATCAGCCTCTGCCAGGCTACGTTACCCTCTTTCTAAAAGTCTGCCTAGGATTTTGTCCCTTCCCTCTGCCTAGATGTCACAGAGTTTGGGGGCGCCTCTGCCCTTAACAGCACTGTATGGTGGCTCAGCGTGAGGCCAGGGTCAGGCTTCCAGATTTGGATCTTCGCTCCCTGACTCACCTGCTGTGTGATGTTGGGTGTGACACGGAGCCCCCTTAATTTGCTCAGACTTGCATGAAACACACAGCACATGCTTCACGGGGCTGTTAGGGGGAAGTGAGGCCATCCACATAGGAACACGTTCCTAGGGGCCGGGCACATAGTATCTGTTCAATAAACAAAGCTGTTGCCCATCGTCGTTAGGAACCATGCCCGCAAGGGAGGTGTTTTGCTGGAGGACCGCAAGTTTATTCTACACCTGCCATTGGTAAAGAGATCTTTGTTCTGACTTGAAACCCAAAAGCAATGACAACCTGCCCAAGCCCACCCCAGTGAAGCTGCAGGTGGCCTCCCCTGCCGAGCCCCACAGCTTCCAAGTGGAAAGAGTTTCACATCCACATGTAATTTGCCCAATTACTCCATCTGCTCACAACTTAGTCCCTCCAAAGCACACAAAGACTCTTTGAAGACGAACTGTACTGGGTGAGGGAACAGAAAATGCTCAGTTATCTATACGAATGGCAGGGAGGAAACTCTCTTTCCTATTTGGCTCAAGAATGTATTATATGACCCCTTTCTACTGCAGCTTTACCTCCTCATTCTGTTTTGCTTGCTCCAATTCCAAAACAACTTTTCCTTTCCTGCGATTGCACTGTCTGAGGTGGATGGGAAGGTTGAACCGGGAGGAGGCAGGAAGCAAGAGAGGGGGAACAGTCTCATGCCCCAACCGCACATTCTCCAAACCCCAGACCAGGACCCACAGCCTGAGGGGATTTGGGTGCGCACATACGTCAAAGACGGCGATCTGGGACGTGTGACTCCATGGCTCGAACACTGGCATTTCAGTGGTGTACGGGCACAAAGGAAAAGAATTCTCAAACTCAGAGCCGTGCTAAAAAAAAATCTGGGGTGTATGGTAACCATTATAGGTCCAGGGAATTTAATCTTGAATTTTACATTTGCCGCAAAACAGAAAAATCAGAAGCAAGTAACACATAGCGGTGGCAGGCTCCGGGTGCCCACCGAGAGCTGGGCTTGCCATAAGACGTGTTGTTCTCTATTCGAGTCGCTCACTGCCCTGAACATCAATTATTTGCCATTATTATTTATTAATTAACTGTCATTAATTATGGACACACTATTGGCCTAATGGGTGTCTCCCTAGCTCTATGCTGAGCTCATGATGGCAAAAGGCTATGAAGGGTCACGCACTTACTAGATTCTCAATATATTTGCCAAATGAATGAACCAAAGTGTATTCTCGGAACATGCTCTTTATCTTGGAAGGAAGTGGGCAGGAGAGTCAGTGCGGAGAAATCTCACTGTCCAGTTGAACCCATGAGTGGTGCCGCCATATTGTAGGAATCCCAGGGCTGTGGATTGGGGTGGAGGCACAGGCATACACAGAACTCCATCTGTTTCCTTCTTCTAGCTCCAGCAATGGAATCCAATGTGTTATAGAATCCAGAATGTGGTGAGAAACCAGGAGGTGTGGGCTCTGGTTTGGCATACCGCCCACCCACCGTCCCACTCAGACCTCCGCCAGCAGGGAGCCAGCAGGGATAGTGGTCTCAGCACGAGCCTTCACCCTGGTTACTTTTCCTCCCTCCCTAGTCCCCGGGTCACACTAACACACTTTGCTCCCTCCCGAAGTTCTAACCTCCTCTGTGTCAAGCCTCCAGCAAGAGGTGCTCGTCTCTCTCAATAGCGGTTCTCCAATCCGCCCCATGTTGGGAATGGATGGGGGAGAGAAAGGGTGGATCTTGAATGTTTGACTGGGGAGAGGGAGGAGGGAGGATAAAATACAGAGACTCATAAAGGAAAGCAATTATGTTGAAGCACGGCTATCAAAGTATTAAAAAAATCTGTAGCAATTTGTAGTTTAAAAGCCGAATACATGGTAATTCATGTGCTCTTTTATTAACACATTAAAAAACAAGATCTAGCTACAGGGCTAATAACTACCATAATTTCAAAGTAGTGATGAGCATAAACAATATTTTGAGATATCTGACAAACTGTAATATGATATGAAAATATCTGTTTTCTGTTGGTGCAAAAAGTCTTAAAGTGCTGCTGGTGTTCTGTGGTTTGTCACCTATATTCATAATTAAAGGAAACGATACATTTTATTTAAGGTTAATGGAAATAAGGATGTATTTTTTCCCCCACTCAAATTCACAGACCCCCTGAATTTTATCGAGGGCCCCAGGATACAAGCCTATATCAGGTGAGTGGATCTTTTGCAGTCTGGTGCACAGGATCTGTTGTGCTAAGTCCCATGTTCATCAGAGAGAGCCCCCGTAGCCTTGGGGGGCCCCAGGAGGTATAGGCGGGGCTGGAATGATAACAATTCCCATCATGGAAGAATGAATGAACTCTCCAGGCTATGGTTTACCTGCTCAATTCAAAATAGTTGCCAAGCACCTGAGGATGAAGACACCACCTGCTCGGAGCTCCAGTCTATCCCCAGCAGTATAAAAGTCTCTTCTCATAAATCCAGGGCCACAGGCAAACACTGGGAGAGGGGCCTCCCTCTGGATCTGTCTCTCTCCTTGCTCTCATTGGCTCCCCTGGGACCCTCTCTTCCTGTGAGCCCCGCGCTGTCCCAAGGGCTGCCAGAGGGGGCATATGCTTGTGTCCCCTTGCGTTCTCTTTAAAGCCACACCCAGGGCACAGAGCCCTCAGGCCTAGAGGTTCAGGGCTGGAGGAGACCTCAGCCAGCTCAGGCCAGCTCTGTCACTTTACACCCAGGCAAACCGGAGCCCTGGGATGTCGGGAGGCTTGTGCAGCTCATGCAGCTCACAGTGGGCATAGGTTCCGAACCGTGTTTCATGGCATCCCACCCAGGGCTCTCTCTGCTCCACCTTGGAGAAACACCCGAAGGCTAAGACTTGTCCCAGCTGGCTTTTTCTCCCTGCTCACTGCTCTGCTCCGTCACCTGGGGTAGTAAGCTTCATCGCATCTTCAAGACCCCTCGCCGCCTACTACAGGCACAGTCCTACCGCCAGCCTCCCCCTGGCTCTAAGCCACCCTGGGGGAGGACAGGAACTTGCACTCTCTCCCCAGGGCGGAGGGTGCAGGGGCGCGAGGAGCCCAGGGACGAGAGCCTTCTCAATCCGCACCCTCTTTGCTTGGCCGCCCGCTCCGCCCAGCCCTGCACCTTGTGTGAACCATCCCTGCAGCACCCCGCCACCCCCCTACCGTGCCCCCCCCCCGTTCTCCTGAGGAAGGGTGGGCGGACACGGGTGTCGAGGGTGGCTACCCGGCAGGGAGTGCTGGGCACTCGGGGTTCAGGAGCTGGAGGGTGGTGGGAAGTGGGGATGGTGCCAGGGAAGTTTGGCACAGCGCTGGAGCAGAAGGACGGACGGGTGAGAGGGTTTCCAGGCAGTTGGGCATGTCACATAATTACAGGAGAAAAATTAGGCCAGAGCCTGGCTCTCTCTGCCTCTGTCTGAGTGATCATCGCCCTTATTATAAAGCAACTAATTATTAGTCTGGTTCATTAGCAATTATAAATCTCTAACTCCAGAACTTCATTAAAAAAAAGACACGTTAGCACTTAATTATTTTCCCAACTGCCTGGATTGTGCAAGGTGTTAACACACCCAGTTCCCATCGTTCTTAGGAGCACCGCTGGCTCTCAGGTCCTGGGGACCCGTCCCCGCTTTGCCCCCCACCCAGAAACCTGGGCGTCCCGGCAGAGCTATGATCAAACGCCCTCAGTGGAGAAATGGCGGTGAGCTCTCCTTTCCTTCTGCTTCCCAGTAAAAATAGAAACAACACATTTACTGAGCATTCCTGAGTGCCAGGTGTTTGGCATGACTTGTCACCCTGAAGTCTCTCCCTGTCCCCAAGTGGAGCGGGTAATGTTCATCTCCATGTTACTGACATAAGAACCTGAGGCCACCATGCCTGTCATATAGGTTCAGAGAGGTCACAGGCAGCCAGGCTGGGTTACAGCCCAGGTGGGCCTGACTCCAAGTCTATACCTTTAACCTCTGCTGCTCCGTCAGCCACAGGTGTGTGGTAGAGAGGCGGGCGCCGGTGAAGGAAGGGCCTCGGGTAGGTGATGGCCAGGACCCTCGACATCTAAATGCTCCCTAAGACCTGCCCGCAGAGGTCTTAAGCTCTGCGAAAGCTCGCCCACCAGATCCTGGGGTGTCTGACCAGCACATGCTGCATGGCTGGGTGAGTGGATGGAAGAACCCCTTCTCATTCCCGGTTCTGACCTTGTTCTACAGCTAACAGGCTAGTGGCTCCCCTAGCAAATTCATCCCTCCCCAGTAGAGAAGAAGAAGCCCGGGTGAGACAAGCCTTCCAGCCCTGACACCGCACTGGATGTTCCAGGGAAGAACCTTCTGGTCATCACAGATGGCAGCTCAAACTCTACCCGTGGTCTGAGGTTCGCGATTGACACGATTTTGTGTATTTAAACCCAAGCAGTGATGTGGAGGTGCGGAAGCTGAGCGGGGCAGGTGTTTGCAGGATGGAAGAACACATGCTGGTTGTTCATGCAAATAAATCTTTGTCATGGGTTCAAGTCCCGGCTAAGTAAGTTGTAAGGACTCAAAACCGGATAGCTTAATAAATACGAGTAAGTCCCATCAGGACGAGGCACGGAGTCTAAAGGATTTTGTGGATGAAGCCCATTTCTCTCATCCCAGACCTAGGAAGTCTTCCCAAAGGAGGTGAAGCCTCCAAGTCAGGGCCAGGTGAATGAGCGGGTCAGCTGAATAGGGCAGGTTTCCAAATGCCAATCCACGAGGCTCGACAAAATTCACTGGAATGTCAGCAAGGGAGAAAACGCAGGGAGGTTGGGAGGAGATATTTGATAAGCAGCTTGGGGTGGGGGGGGCAGGTGGGCACAGTTGAGCAGCAATTACCGTGAGACCACGCTCTAAGGAGGGCGGCGTGGTTACCTGCAGGACCTTCGCATCCCTGAGGAACCCGTAAGTCAGGGGTCACAGACAAATTACCAAAACAGTCTTGATATAGGGGCTGGTCCCCGTGAGGCACGCCTCAGATGCTCCACAGGTACTAACTGGTGTAACATTCACACCAACCCAAGCATCACCCCCCCCCCCCCCCCCGTTGCGCAGGAGGGAAAACTATGCCATGGGGCAGTGGTCATGCAGCCTGGGGGCAGGGGAATCAGGATTTGGACTAGCTGGTGACGAAGCTGAACTCTGCCTGGGGGAAGGACAACGGAGGAGGCTTTTAGTGGCAAAATATTGGTTTCATACCGTGCCGATAATGGACTGAGGTCAGCCAGTGTCCCCACGCGTCCCTGGAGCTTACTCCCCTCCCATGGGATGTTCCTTGGGACAACAAGGGGACCCAGCTGGAGAAGTGAGCTGCTGCTGGTGGGATGACCCCCGAGTCCCCAGCGCCGCCTGGGGGCCCCACGAAGACGTGGAGCACAGCGTCCTCTGCTGGCTGGAATGGGAACATGCCCCGGAAAGAAGCCCAAGTCAAAAGGAAGCCCAAGTTCATTGGCCCTCTGGCACAATATTCTTTTAGAGAGAAGCTCCAGTGAATTCGTGGCTTCGAGAACAAGGAGAAAGTGGGAAAAGGGATAAAGATGAGCTGACTCCACTGATCCTCAAAGACATCTCTTAAGTTCAGGACTGACAGCCAAGCAGGCAAAGTCAGATCACCCAGGCCAGGGATGTGGGACATTCCTGGCAAAGCAGAAACTTTGTTTCTCAAGCATGAGGACTGAAGGAGAGATCACGTGTGACCCCCTGGTCGGGGTGGGGCGGGGGGTGTTGGCATTGACAGTTGGCCGTAGACAGCATGGGTGGCTGGGTGGGGGCATTGAGCCGTAGAACTTGACAAGGGGCACACAAGTGAACTTTGAGGGGTGAAGCAACACCAGGGGGTGAAAAACCACAGAAGACGCTGACCCAGTCAGGATCATCCAAGAGGGCCAGAGTGGAAACGGGCTGCCTCTCCCCTTAGTGAGCTCCCCGTCCACCAAGGTATTCAAGAGAGGCTGGTGGACCCCCCCGCCCCCGGCCGGCAGGAATCAAGCATAAGTTAGGGGTAGGACGACGTCACGATAACCAACAACCTGATGAGGTGAGTCCCATCCTTAGCCCATTTTTCCCGAAAGGCACAGAGGGGTTGGGTAACTGTTCCAGATCACACAGGGCCAGTGCTCCCTGCAGGCTGAGCCTGACTGCAGAGCTGTCCTCACCACTCCCTCTGTATGGTAACCCCATACTGGGCTCGAAGGGCCTGGCTGGGGCTGAGATGCTTGGGTTCTGTTAGAAGACCCCTCGCCGCCCAGAGACGCTGGGGGTCCTTGCTACTCCCTCCCCCAGCTCCCACCAGGCCCCTGGCCAGGGTGTCCTCACTGGGAGAATCCAGAGGCCATGCCCTGACTCAGGGCAGGTCAGAGGGGAGCCGTGCTCTGTGCTCCTGGGCTCCTCCCTGAAGCTCCCAAGACACTCCCTTCCCACTGAAGACAGCGCACCCCGCACGGCTGTCAGCCTCCCCCAGCCCCTAGCCACCCATGCTGTCAAGTAGGGTTTATGGAAGCCTCAGCAGGTGATGCCTTCCTGTCTGGGAACAGCACCTCTCAGCAAACTGACAGGTAATTGGCCCCTAAATCCCCCGGGAGACACGGGGAGGATGAGGAAAAATTATGGCTGTAGAATGGAGTCTTAAAAACTATATCACCTTTGCTGACAGCGTAATTACTCCTTTTTCTTGAGATTTAGTGCAGATCTCCAATCCTTAAACAGTTGAGGGGTATGTTAAGGGCTCTTTCTTTTCCATTCTCTCCTTCCCCTCGGTTGGTGACAGTCAGATTCCTGGCACTGGCCGGCTTGCTGCCTCTCCCAGGAAGCAGAATGTCCCCGGCTGACCACGTGGAAGACCACCCCGGGGAGGGGACGGCGGAAAGACCAGGAGGAAGGGGCCTTGACTCAGGGCTGACTGGTTGGGCCCTCCTGGGGCAGGAAGGCTCGCAGTCCTGAATGACCCCTGGCCACCTATTTGCACGTAAAGGGAGGTCCTGGGGCTTCCAGGGACCCTCCCCTACCGATGCAGCCGAGACCCACGCATAGTCCCTGGCTTTGCTGGGGAGGCCACCGGCAGGCAGGTCCATCCCTCAACCCGAAGGGACCTCTGGTGTGGAGCAGGCTGCAAGCCCCAGGGGTTCACTCCTCATCCTCCAGGAGCAACTCAGCCCAAGAGCTAACCCGCTGGTGAACGCACCGCTCATGAGCTCTCCTTTCTCCCCATTTCACAACCCGTGCCCCTCACCTACTTCCTGGGTCAGCCCCTAAATAAACCACCTGCCCCCAAATCCTCATTTCAGGGCCTGTTTTGGGGAAACCCACACTGAAGCCACCCCGCCCCAACCTGGCCGGAGTGCTGCGTGGGCACTGACTTCTGTTTGGAAGTGGGTGTTCTCTGAACGAAGAGGGACAGTTTGGGTGGTCCCGGGGCTCCCGTTCCATCAGCTGCAAAGTCCTAGAGAGGCAGTGGCCCTTCTCCCAAAAGTAAGGAAAGGGGTTTAGGAACCTGAAATCTAGAAGCCCCAGGAGCCGGTCACCCTCTCCCCTGCTTCTGGGTCCATGTGCGAGGGTCTTCTGTGATACTGACTAGGAGGGGAGACTAGGAGGCCGTGTGACAGCCTTCACTTCCCCTAGGCTGTCAGCATGAGTGGGCCTGGGATCGGGGACCCTGACTAGCACAGTCCTGCTGCCCCCCCCCCAGTCCAAGGGGCTCAGGAATCAGAATAGGGGCTCTCTCTTTTAAGAGATGTCAGGACAGCACTCTAAGAAGTGGAGGCAGAGAGTGGGGGCTGATTATCCTGGGCCGACACTGGCAAGGAACCAGATCTCTCCTGCTGTTGAGAGACTGCAGAAGGGTCGGAGTCCATGGCCAAGGGCCAGTTCAGGGGGACAAGAAAGCGTGCTGGTGTTACAGAACCTGGACTGGATCGCCCGACGGAAGAACCAAGCAGCCCTCGGAGATCTTGGAGGATCGGAGGTTTATTTGATGCTGGCAGGCTCAGAGGAGAGTGGTCTCCAAAGGTCTGAGCCCTGAGCACAAGCAAAGGGGGCAATTTATACACTTCTACTTCTGCATACTTGGCACTTTTGGCATGTGCGCAAAGCAGGGCAGGGAGAAGAACCCGGAAGAGCCCCGGGGCAAGGACGGGGACTCACTCGCTGGCTCGGTCGGCCATCTTAGGACACAGATTTTCCTTATCATTCCCCCTTTTGATGTCCCTTTAAACACCTAGTTTAGAGGGCATCATTCTGTTTGACTCTGAGGGTTGACTGCAAGGCTTGGGGCGAACACGGACTTAATCATAAACTTAACAGCACACCAGGTAGCAGAAGACCAGGACTGAATGGGGCCAGGAAAACCATGGTGAAATGCGCTCAGGAGTAGAAGCTTCTGGGGGAAAGACCAGTCAGGAGGCGTAACAGTGTAGAGTCGGACTCCCAAGATGAGGGAAATCACGCCCATGAGAGCCAGGGACCACGATGAGCAGGTGTCCATCAGTCAGTGGGGTCTCCTTGAAGGTGAAGCTGGAGTGGGTTTGTGAAGTCTGGCTGGACTTTCCACTGGCGCGGCTCCTCGTCTGAATGATGAGCTTTCTTCTTTCTTTCAATCTTTGACCCAAACTGAGTCCCCGTTCTGGAAGGGGTGTACCTGAGACCCTAAGGAGATTGGGGCCCTCTCAAAGGTGTACTTTTGTAATTTATTTAGGGTGGCCCCCAGGGCCTGAAGCTGCTCCTTTATCCCTTTATCTCCAACCTGGTGCAAGTTTCCTGGAAGGCTTCCCAAGCACAGGGGAGGTCGTCCATATATTAATTCAAATGGGGAGAAACCTGATGTCCCGGGAGTGCAGCGAGCACGCAGGAGAGCTAGGGGTAGCAGATCCGGCCATGGAAGTTAGTCTCCTGACAAAACTTTGTTAAGGTTCCCTTGAGGGTGAAATTCATTCACTCTACTGTTCAGAGACCCTGTCTCCTCTTGCCTTGGGTTCAGTTGGAGGCTAGTGTGTCCAGTGGGCTCAAAGCTTATCTGAGCCCTAAGCTTGGAGAGTATGTCTCGGTCCAGGAGAGGGATGGGGCAATCAGGCAGATAAAGGAATTCGTGTTGGACCTTGCGGCCCCCCGAGTTCACACTGGCGAGCCTGGCAAAAGGGCCACCGCGTCCTGGTGGCCCCAAGGATGGTTTGCTGAAAGGGGCCACTGGGGAGGTAACAACAGAGTGCCCGGCCACAGTATCCACCATAAAAGTCACTGGTTGACCCCCCACCTTCGTTCTGACCGCGGGCTCATGGGGGCCAAGGAGGAGAGAGCCCGGTCCCCCTCAGTCTGAGTCCATTCCCGCAAGGCCTATGAGGTCCTCCTCTCGGGGTTCTTCCTTGTAGCAGCTGGGCATGCGTTTTTCCAATGCCCTCTCTCTTTAGAGTAGGCACATTGATCCCATGCCAAGGGGGTTCTGGGCTTCCCCCCTTTCGGTGGTTGGGGTCTCCCCATCTTTGTGTTGTCCTTTTCTTTCAGGGTGGTGGCGAGGAGGCTTTCTTTTTCATCTTTTTGTCGGCTTCCCCTTTGGCTGCGACCTCCCTGTTCATGTAGACCTTATTGGCAATCTCTTTTAGTTGGGTGATGTTCATCCCAGCAAAACCCTCTAGTTTCTGAAGTATTTTTCTGATGTCTGGGGCGGCCTGAGCCACGAAGGAGGTGTTCACC
>NW_027397112.1:501080-511088 GCF_003265705.2 Callorhinus ursinus | reverse complement strand
GGTGATGTTCATCCCGGCAAAACCCTCTAGTTTCTGAAGTTTTTTTCCTGATGTCTGGGCGGCCTGAGCCAAGAAGGAGGTGTTCACCATCTGTTGGCTTTCCTGTGCCTCAGGGTCAAACGGAGCGTATATCCTCTAGGCTTCACACAGTCTGTCGTAGTAGTGCCCCGGGGAACTCCCCTGGTTGTTGAGTGACCAAGGATACCTTAGGCATGTTCATGGGTTTCTTAGCTCCTGTCTGGATTCCCCGCCTCCTGGTACCGGCAGATGTGGGCCTGTCCCTTGGTTGTGGTGAAGTCCCATGCTGGGCGCTCTTCGGGTGCGGCCGTGTTAGCCCAGGCAGCAGGGTCGATGACTCCCGCTGGTGTGTGCTCTTCCAGGTGCTGCCGTGCACCTTTCATTATTCTCCTCCTTTCCTCTGTGTTAAACAGGATGCGGAGTAACTGCTGGCAGTCTTCCCAGGTTGGCCGATGAGTCTGGAAGAGGGATACCATGAGGTGTACCGTGGCCTGTGATTTCTCAGAGTAGGATGGGGTGTTATGTTTCCAGCTGAGGAGATCAGTGGTGGAGAAGGGCTGATAATACATCACAGAACGGCTGGGTTGGACCGTCCTGTCTTCATCGTGCCTCTCGGGTTCCCACGTCTCTCGTACCGGCATTTGGAGGGTGCTTGTGCCCGGTCTGGGGCGCAGCCTGGGTGCTGGTCCTGGAGAATGAATCCTTTGGGCCTGGGGTCGCCGGTGAAACCGATGGCGGCAGAGTATCTGGAGCTGAAGGGCCAGGTATAGACGGTCCTGGGGGTATGTACAGTGGGGGCAGGTTCGGTTTGTCCTCGGGATCTCCGGTTAGGATTTGTGGAGACTGGGGCTTTTGCTGATTTTCTTTAGGTCACTTGGATGAGGCGATGAAGACCCTGGCCTGTCCCTGCCTATTGCAAGTGAATCGCACCCAGGGAGCAAGGGTCTGAGCAATTCCTAGCCAGGAGTCAATGTATGGAAACTGGTTAGGGTGTCCTGGTTCTCCTGTTATGACTCACTATACTCGATGAATCGTTGGGAAATCCAACGTCCCTTCTGAAGGCCACCCGACATCAAAGGTAGGCCATTCCAATTCACATACGGTTCTCAACTTGCCGGGGTTCATCCTGACTCCATAGTCTCCCCAAAACCCCTTTCTTTGAACTTTGGGGCCAGTAAGTGGTGTGGAGTCTCTAGGTGATGTTGAGAGATTTGGTCAAGACCTGTACAATGTCTGTCACAATGTGGGTCCATTGTCACTATGGATTGTTAATGGCAGGCCGAACCGGGGCACAATCCCCTGCAAGAGGACTTTAGGTATTTCCCAGCTTTGCTCTATCCTGGTCGGGAGGCTTCGATCCACCCAGAGTATGTGCATACTATTACTAGGAGATATTTGAACCCCCTGCTCGGCTGCACATCTGTGAAGTCTACCTCTAGATCTTCGAAGGGGGTTGCTCCCACCCTCTGGACACCTGGTGGGGCCCGTGGTGCAGACCGAGCATTATTTTTAGCACATGTTAGGCATCGTTCACTCGTTGCTTGGGATAGTGCTGGCAGCTGACTGATGTAGTAGTGCTTCCTGAGAAGGGCCTCTAATGCAGTTTTTCCCAGATGAGTGAGTCAGTGGTGTTCCTTGACTAGATGCCCTCCAGTTGCTGTTGGAACAAAGATGTGCCCGTCTGGCATCATTCACCATCCCTTTTCAGTCAGGGTGGCCCCCTCAGCCATGGCCCATTCCTTTTCCTTTTCAGTGTAACCGGGCGAAGGGACTTCTTCCGGGGGTGTTAGGGCCATGGTGAGGGAAGGGGCTCTGTCCATGTTCTCACTGGCTGTGGTCTTGGCTGCCTCATCTGCCAGACGATTTCCCTGCCCTATGGGGTCATCTCCTTTCTGGTGTCCCTTACAGTGCAGGATTGCTACTTCCTTTGGAAGCCAGACAGCTTCGAGGAGTCTCAGTATCTCCCCCTTGTTCTTGATAGCTTTTCCTGCTGTGGTTAGGAGGCTCCTTTCCTTGTAGATGGCTCCATGTATATGTACAGCAGCAAAGGCGTACCGAGAGTCAGTATAGATGTTGACTCGCTTGCCTTCACCGAGGGCGAGGGCTCGGACTAAGGTATATAATTCAGCCCGTTGAGCTGACCATCCAGCTGGTAATGCCTTAGCTTCTAGGACTTCAGTGGTTGTGGTCGCTGCATAACCCGCTTTCTGGGCACCCTGCTGTAGGTAACTGCTGCCATCGCTGAACAGCGTGAGCTCTGAATTCTTTACGGCTTGATCCCACAGATCTGGACGGCTCGCGTAGACATCATCAGTCAACTCAGAGCAGTCATGGTCTGGTTCCCCCTCTTCTGTGGGGAGAAAGGTTGCTGGATTTAATGTCCTTACTGTTTCGAGGGTGACCCGCGGGTTTTCGCAGAGGAGCCCTTGGTATTGTGCTAGCCGAGAGTTGGAAAGGAAGCAGGGTCCCTGTGCGTTCATGAGGGACACAACTGCATGAGGGACCTTGAGGTTAAGTTCTTACCCCAGGGTAAGTTTATCTGCCTCCTTGATGAGTAGGACTGTGGCTGCCAGTGGCCTGAGGCAAGGTGGCCATCCCGCTGCCATGGGGTCCAGCTTCTTTGACAGGTTAGCAACTGGCCGTTGCCAGGGTCCAACAGTCTGGGTGAGTACCCAAGTGCCATTTTTTCCTTTTCAGTCCAGGCAGGGGGTTCTCGGTCTGGTCCCCCTAAGAGATCATAAAGGGGTCTTGCTATTGCCAAGAACCCAGGGATCCAGATGCAGCAGAATCCTGCAGCCCCCAGGAATTCTCGTAGGCCCCTTTTTGTCTGGGGCTGTAGCAGGGAGGTGGTGATCCATTTCCTCTCCAGCCCTAGTTCTCTTTTCCCTTGGGTGAGAAGAAAACCAAGGTATTGGACCTGTTGTTGGCAGATTTGTGCCTTCTTCCATGAGGCTTGGTATCCCGAGTCTGATAGTTTTTTTCTGAGCCACTTAGGTGCCCCCAAGGGTTGCTTTTTAAACACACAGCCTCTGGGATATTCCCCCCATCCCAGGGGTTGCTTTTTGAACACACAGCTTCTGGGATATTCCCCCCATCCCACCCATTTTTATTCAGTGGGTTTGCATAGGCCAGATAGTATTACACCGAGTGCTCATCACAACACGTGCCCTCCGTAATACCCATCACCTGGCTGTAGGCTTCTGGGGACCTTAGGGGTGCCCGTCCATGGAGTCACAGAATCAGTCCGCTTGAGCAAGCCAGGTCAGACTGCACATTCACTCACACATTCACACTCCAGAGGTTATTACATTCCCTCCCTGGGAATCCCTACCTGTGAGACCTCTAAGAGGTCTCTGGGAGGTGATCAGGCTCCCCTTCCACCCCAGTGGGGGTGGGCCTGTCTGGGTCCTGGGGCCCCAGGCCTTACTGGAATCCGACGTCAGGACCAGGTCCTCACCTGCCAAGTCTCCTCCAGTCCAGCGGGAACAGCGGAGCGGGGCCGGCCCAAGGCTACCGGGGCGGGAGATGGCCGAAAATTAGGCGGGGCACGCCTTCTCCCTTTAAATCCCTCATTCCGTCACCTCCCTGCCATTGCCCCCAAACCGGTGGCAACAATGGGCCAGCGCGGTTGGGTTTCCCGGTCAGGGAACCAAATGTTACGGAACCTGGACTGGACGGCCTGATGGACGAACCAAGCAGCCCTTGGAGATCTTGGAGGATTGGAGGTTTATTTAATGTCGGCGGGCTCAGAGCAGAGGGGTCTCCAAAGGTCTGAGCCCCGAGCACAAACAAAGGGGGCAATTTATACACTTCTACTTCCACATACTTGGCACTTTTGGCGCATGCGTAAAGCAGGGCAGGTAGAAGAACCCAGACTGGTGCGCGCGGAAGCAGAGCAGGGAGAGGAACCCGGAAGAGCCCTGGGGCAAGGACTGGGACTCTCTCGCTGGCTCAGTCGGCCATCTTAGGACACAGATTTTCCTTACCACTGGGGCCAAAAGATCCAAGGCAGCTCAAGAAGGCGCTGATAACTCCCAAGTGCCAGGGTTGGCCCTAGAGTTAGTGCTAGACCTGGGCGCTCATGGAGACACCTTGGGGAAGACAGGCAGGAGCTGAGTGGAAATTTCTGTTTCCCGAAGTAGCCAGGGCTATGCCTGAGCCACGGGGCAGAGTTGTCCACACCCTTAGACCTTCCCAGCCTGGAGTGTCCAACAAGATCGCAGTGGGGCCTGGGGGTGGCAAGCAGAAGTTGGCTGCCCAGTCTCAGTTCCTGTTACATTTTTTTTTTTTTTAAGTAGGCTCCATGCTCCAGCATGGACCCAGTGAAGGGCTTGAACTCACGACCCCGAGATCAAGACCTGAGCTGAGATCAAGGGTCAAATGCTCAACTGATGGAGCCACCCAGGTGCCCCTCTTGTGACATTTCCATGTGACCTCTTCGCTACATCCTCCCCATATCACCAAGGTCCCCGAACACTACACTCCAATATCCCCTCTCCTGGGGAGAATACCAATAACTAACATTTACTGAGTACCTACTGTTTGCCTAGCAGTGTTCTGACCCATTTACCTCTATGAATCACCCAGTCCTCCACGCACCCCCAAGAGGAAGGTGCTATTTCTTACCTCTGCTTCCTAGATGAGGAAGTGGAGACACTCAGAACCCACTCGCTTCATGGCAGGGACAGGGTAGGAACTCAAGCGGTCCGGATCCAGGGTGGGCTTGTAACCACTAGTCTGCATGTCCTTGAAATTGATGGCTAACCTCAGGAACATGAACTTGGAAATTGGCGTCTTCTCTCCCCTCCCCTGTTCCTCTCTGCTTAGATCTGGGTTACTTTTCCCTGGGTAAGGGGGTGATGGTTCATTCTGTGTGGACTTGACTGGGCCAGAGGTGCCCAGACGTTGGGTCAAACATTATTCTGGTGTGTCTGTGAAGATTTTCCGGTGACATTAACATTTGAATCAGTAGACTGAGCAGATGGCCCTTCCTGATGTGGGTGGGCCTCATCCAAGCCTTGAAAATCTGAACAGAACAAAAAGGCTAAATAAGAGGGGGCTGCTCCTGTCTGCCTGGCTGAGCTGGGACATCAGCGACTCCTGCCTTGAGACTCAACGAAATCACAGGCTCTTCCTGGTGTCCGGCATGCGGCTCCAGGGCTGGAATTCACTCCGTCTTGCCCTCCTGGTTCTCCCAGACTCAGCCTGGAACGACACCAAGTCTCCAGCATGCTGACTACAGATCTTGGGAATTCTCAGCCTCCATAATCACGTGAGCTAATTCCTGATAATAAATCTCCTTACACACACACACTCATGTGTACACATGTATATAGGTATACACACTGTTGTTTGGTTCTGTGAATTCTGCTTCTCTGTAGAATACAGTGGGGTTGTGCACTTTGCATCATGAGCACCAAAGGTCTCTTCCTTGGGGACATCACCATTGTCCTGGTCAATGGAACGCCACTGGCAGAGGCCTGCCTTGGAGAGATGTGGAGGGAAGGGGCAGCCAGAGGTCTGCCTGGGGTGACTTAGCCTCCAGCATGGGATGGACAGATTGGAACTGGACGTGAACACCAGGTGAGAACAGCCTTGGGACTGCCCCAGTTCCAGTCACAATAGAGAATAAAGGTAGGGGCTATTTGGCACCGTCCAGAATCCAAAGCCCCTCCCTCTGTTTGGAGAAAAGTCCCCAGTATATGATCTAAACATGCCAGTGACTCACTTTGCCAGCCTCCCTCGCTCACGACCAGACTTGGCAATCAGAGGCACCCTTTCGGGACTTTGCATCTGGAGCTGGCCATGCAGACAAGCAGGATGAGCGCAGAGTGTGCGCTGGTGGGGGTGGGGGGTGGGGGTGGGCAGTAGTCACCCTCCAGTTCCCAGAGGACAGCCCCGTTGTGTGGCAGCTTCCGTGGCACCCTGATTCCCAGGCCCCAGGTGTTCTGTTGAGGTATGGAGGGTGCTCCCCAGACCCGGGATGTGACTTTGGCTGTGGTTCTGGCTGCTTCGCCATGGAGCTTAGCCCACCCAGTAGCCTCTCACCACATTTCTTTGCTGCTGAACACAGGCAGCATCAGCCTCTCTGGCTGGAACCCAGACCACTGCCTGACCTAACCCACGTGGGCCTGGCCGTCAACACTCTACCCCGGTCACAAAGCTTTTGGGGGGAGCGAGTATTCAAACCCAAGGCTCAGCGGCTCAAAGCCTGCATTTCTAGCTGCCATGATCCCTGGGCCCTTTTCTCCTTGGATTCTTCCCCCCTTGCCTTAATTATGCCAACAGCAAGGGAGAGGGGGAGGAAAACCACTGTGTGGAGCCGGGCCCAGGAGCCAAATTGTTTCTGAGCTGGATGCTTTTCTCCAAGCCTTCAATGAGGTGTCGGCAGCTCCTTAACTCCAGCCACGGCAAGAACGCACCCATAATATATATTCACAAGCTGGCGATGAAAAGCCGCACGACTCTCGGCCATTAATCCTAACTTGGGTGCTCCACGCGGCGCCTGATGATCCTACTTTAACACAGAAGCTCATGAGCGCCACGGTGCCATCAGTGCACCCCAAACCCACGGCCACGGCCACGGCCACTTTTCACCCGGCGCCCTTACATCCCAAGGGCCACATCAGTATTTCATGGCTGCCTCAGTGGCTGGTGACAGATATATTAATGAGCCGGCCCCGAGCAATAGGATGTGCACTGGGAGAGAAAACAGAGTTTAAGAGATTAAAGTACTCCACCCCTCTTCTCGCACCCCAGGTGGGTGAGTTGAAAGCCTCTTCCCTGGCGAGGGTGAGCGGAGACCGTCATTTTTCTGGCATCGATCCATGGGTTTTTCATTTGCCAGGCACTTTGCAGGGAGCGGCCGGGGCGAGGGGTGTGCAAGATGAATCTGGAAGGCTCAGGAGGGGCTGAGGAAGTGCAGCGGATATGGAGGCAGGGAGAGCTGCTGGGGCCCGGCATGGCCATGGAGGAGGCAGCTGGGCACTGGTTTGTGAGTTTTACAGATCACTGGAGCCCCAGGGAGGCGCGGGAATGGGGAGGCTGCAGGCCATGCCCACTGGGCCCCACATGGCTGGAGCCAAACCGAAAGTATTGAGGTCAGTGCATCCAGAAGCACATTTGTATTCCAGGCACGGGCCTCCCTCAGCCCAGCCCGGCCCCCTGGCTCTGCCTCACCCCTGCAGCTCTCCTCCCCACCTGCCTCTGTCCCCTCCACACTCTCTCACTCCTCTGCTGCACTCGGCCCCTCTCTTTTGACTTCCGACCCTCCTCATTGCCATTGGCCAGTAGTTCGATGGTCCTTCCAGCAGGTGCCTCCACTCTGGGTGTGAGAGGCCACCCAGAGGTCTGCTCCCAGGACTCAGGGGCCACTTGGCACCTCCCAAGCAGGACTCGAGGCTGCCTGGCCCCCTCCTCTGTCTCCTGCAGAAAGCTCTTTGGACTCCAGCCTGAGCGCACATTTAGTATCTGTGACTTTGCAGTGGCAAAGTTACTTAGGTTCTCCAGGCCCTGACTTTGTGGACAGTGTGGTGAGTGGTGGCTGCCTTGCAGAGTTGTAATGAGGTTCAGTGAAATGGGGACAAAGTGACTGATGGACGCCGTTGCCCTCACTAGACCGGAAGGTTGCAGACTGTTTGCAGAGTTCCTCTACTTCTCTTCGAACCCCAGAGGTTTCGAAAGTTTGAAGGGAGGGAAGTGGGTGGCTTTGTTTTCTCCGGTGGGGATCAGAAGTTTCCCCTGGGACGGACACAGCATGCATGGGACGGTGGGTGAGTAGTCGGTCCAGAAGTCAAATCCACGGAAGCGGGATTCCAGAGCTGGACGAGGGCCGCAGGACGTGGCTATGGCCCCTCCTTGGGTGTGAAAGGAGCACAGACCACTTGCCCCAGATTTCTGCAGTAAGGGAGCCTCCCTCAGACACCTGCTTATTTGCCTGCTCTGATTGACCCTAGCGGGCTCCCAGATGTTCATTCATTTTCCCCTTCTACCTGTCCCAGGCACAGACCTGAATGCCCTTCTGGGGAGAGTCTGTGTGGCCCTAAAGCAGGGCAGGGAGGGCAGGGGGCGCCGACCCAAGGCCCCTGCCTGGGGAAGACCAGTAGCCTGCAGTTCATGACCCCTGAGACCCCTCCCTGCCCCCACGCCCAGAGCCGTGCGCAAGTCAGCAGAGTGGACAACACAGGCCTCGCAGGAAAGGCTGTCACTGCGCCGGCTAACGGTGGATGGCAGTACCCACCGCACAGACACGGCCAAATTCAGAACAGAAAAGTCATTAGTTACACCTGTCGGATCCCCCGAGGAGAGCCGGACTCTGGTCAGCGGTGGCGGGGAGCGGGGGGCGCCCTGGGGATCTGGTGTTGCCCACGCCAGTGTGAGAAGGAGCAATGGAAAGGCTGGGGAGATGCCCCTTACCCCGACCCCCTACTCCAGGACCTGCCACTCCCCATGGTTCCCGGAGACCCCCTTCTTCCTCTCCCTCCGGCTCAGCATTCTGCAGGCTCATGAAGCCTGGACCAGGTGCACCCAGGTCCACATCCCAGCACGTACCCCTGGGTTGCCTTGTGCAGGATTACGCCTTTCTTTTCTCAACTCTCAAGTGGGGATAGTGACACAGCAACCTGCTGCGTGGCCCTGCGGGGAGGATTCAATGGATTCATTTATGTCAAGTGCTTGGAATAATCCCCGGACATAGAGGGGCTGTAGGCGTGAGGTGTTAGGATTCCTCTCTGCCAACTGCTTTGAGAACCCGCTCCCCCCCACCCCGGGACCCCGGCAAGGCCAGGCTGATGCTCTTGGCACTGGGAGGGGATGTTTTGCTGCTAATCCTACTGTCACCTCCGTCTCTCTGTGGGGCACAGACTGGGCCCTGGGTGTCCCCTTCCTGGAGTTTGCTGACGTCGTGACCGCAAGCAAGAGCAGGGCATAAAAGAACTTCATGTACTTAAAGGAGAAAAGGGAGGATCAAAGTCAGCTTGCTATTATTCACCCTCCACGAGGGAACCATTTTGGCAGAAAATGTAGGAGGAACAGGAGGGATGCTCAGCACCCCGTGCCAGCCTCTGGGCGGGCAAGGGACACTGCCTTCCACCCTCCACGTGAACTTAGGTTTTTCTGTCTCTCCAGACTTTGAAGAACTTCCTTCTGACTCCATCAGGGTTCTCGCTGTGGGAAACAGAACACGGTGCTGAGGGAACGTTCTAGAAGGATATTGAGGTGCACTGAGTTGATGGGAGAAGGCAAAAAGACTTGGAAAGTAGGGAGCACGGGGGGGTCCCGGAGTGGGCAGCGGGATCTGTCTGACTGTGTCATTTCTGCCACCATGGTCTCTGGACACAGCTGTTGCTCCAAGAGGCCACTGCAAACAAATTCCAACTGTGCTTACGCGTTTTCACCAGGCACTCCGAAGTTAAAGCTGGAGCATATGCCGGGCCGAGCTGGGTCACCTGGCTGGCTCTGGTTATCAGGGGGAAGGAGAGGAAGGTCCCTCCCTTGCACAGAAGAGCGGCTGGAGCAGAGCTGTAGCTTGCAACGCAGCCCACAGTGTGGGGCTACCCCAGGTAAGCCAAGTCGGCTGCCCGGCAGGGATGCTTCTCCCTCGTCCTCCTCTCCTGTTCAACGGTGATCCGGCCAGGGTCAGTGTCATACTAGCAACTTCCCCAAGTCCGTCGCTTTAGGGCAGACAAAGTGAAACCTCCCTAGGGTGGGAGGACGGCAAGAGGTTGGGCACATTACAGAGCAATATTCTGAAGGAGAAGAGAGCCATTTGGGCAGGAGGATGGAGCCAGTGACTTTGGCTTGTCTCCTTGTAGCGGGGGCAAGATTGATTTTATTCATAAGTACTCCCAGTGATCTTGAGCTCTGAAGCAGGCTGCAAATGGCCGCGAAAGAGTCCCTCTGACCTTCCCTGCACCCACCATCACCACCATCACCCCCGCCACCATCTCCACCGCCACCATCTCCACCGCCACCATCTCCACCGCCACCATC
>NW_027397112.1:399656-500680 GCF_003265705.2 Callorhinus ursinus | reverse complement strand
ATCTCCACCGCCACCATCACCACCATCACCATCTCCACTGCCACCGCCATCATCTCCACCATCTCCACCACCACCGCCTCTGCCGCCACTGCCCAGCCCAGACCCTGCCCTTTCTTTCCTATGTGACCAACTGTATGTGTTCAGTGGAGGAAATCCTCAGGAAAGTGGCCCAGAGAGCCTGCCCCTACAGAACGTGGTGGGGACCTCAGTGTCCCCAAACCTTTCAAACGACTTTCCATCTTTCAGTCCACCCCACTTTGAGGCGGCGTCCACGTGCACCCAGCACCATGCCTTCCTGGCATGGCCCTGTGCGTCTACCTCCATCCCCACCGTGGAAGCCTGCTTCTCCCCACCACAACCCAAACACGGCACAGCCTGTCCTGTCCCCATTGATTGATGAGAATAATCGGGGCCCGTCCTCCATGGACCCTCTCTGTGTGGGTCTGCAGACAATGGAGTTCAAATTGATTTAAAGCCTGTGTCATGCTGGCTTAAAGAAAAATCCCCAAAGAAATTAACTAGTGTAACATTTGGGGGATACTCAACAGAAACTGCTTCTCCAGTTATGGAGGAGGCACCTTCTCCCCAGGAGGAGAGAGGGGCCTGGGAAGTTTGGACACACTCCCCAGAGAAGGCAGAGCCAAGGCTCCCGGCGTGACTTGCCCAAGGGCACCAGAGCGTCACTGGCTCTGGCCTCCAAGGCCCCCCACTCCCCAGGCAGAGTGAAATTGGCTTCACTGATGATTGGCTCTCTACCCGCTCATGCCTCCAGCCGGCAGCCGGACAACCCCTGGCGCGGGCCCCAGTCTGGCTTTTGCTCGTCCCTGGCCAGCTGCCTCAATGCTCTTCCTGGGTCCAGCCTCCCCCTCATCCCTCCACCCCCCCGACACCGCCACGGGGCAATCTTCCTCCAGACAAAGCTAACCAAGTCACCCTCTCGAAGAAAGCCCTGGAATGTCCCCATGTTGCCTATAGGATATAGGTCCTCGCTCCTGAGTGAGGCAGGACCGGCTCTTCTCCTCCTGGCCTTGCCGCGGTCCCCAGTCCATCTCCCTTGTACTCCCCAACTCCCGGAGACGGTGACTTAGCCACACTGATGTTTTGTACAACTCCACCTGCCCTCTGCCCACAGCGCCCATCACCCCGGAGCTGCTGCCAAATTTGCTTCCCTCCCCAAACCCCGCAGGACATTGCCACTGCCTCGGGGCCTCCTTCAGAAGGGATCATCACTCGCTCCTCCATATGCTTCCTTACCTTCCTATACATTTGGTCTGCGCACGCTTGCTCACTGTTCATTTGCACTTAAGTGCCACGCAGGGAGCCATGCAGCTGAGCATCGGGGGCTGACCGAGGCCAGGCCACCCCGCACAGTGCCTGGCTCACGGCCTGGGAAGGCGGTGTTGTGTTAAATCACAAGCAGCGAGCAGTGGGCAAGATGGAGAGACACAGCCCAGCCCCCAAGGGGCTCACCCTCTCCTGGGAGACGGGCTCTTCTGTCTTCCAAGCGGCCCCGGGGGGTGTCGTTGTTGCTTGTTCACCAACAGGCGACACTCATCTCCTCAGTACGTGTTTTGGGTGCGACTTTGTTAGGTCCCTTAGATGCATCACTTCATTGAACCCCGCGGTCCTGGGCCTCACCTGGGAACTTGTCAGGAATGCAAATTCTTGTCTCTCCCTAGACCTGCTGGCAGACTCTAGGGGCAGGGTGGCCTGGTTGTGCTGAAAAGACCCTCCAGGGAACCCCGGTGCACACTCAGGCACGCAGCCACTCCGAGGGGTGAGGGGGGTTACGCTCCCAATTTGCAGGGAGGACACAGGCTCAGCCATGTTATGGGAGTCATCCAGGATCCCCCAGTGAGGCCATGTCTTGACTGGGGCACGTGGTAGCCTGCATTGTAGCCCCCTAAAAGACACCGTGCCCAACTCAGACCTGCAAACATGAGCTGATTTGGAGAAAGCGTCTTTGCAGATGTGAGCAAATTAAGGAGTTCAAGACTAGCCATCCAGGATGATCTGGATGAGCCCTAAATGCCATCGCAACTGTCCTTAAAACAGGGAGAGAACCTTTGACTTCCACGAGGAGAGAAGGTGGTGTGAAGACCAGGCAGCATGTGGCGAGATGCCCTCACTGGCCAAGGGTCGGCAGCATCTGGAAGAGGCAAGAAGGGACCCTCTCCTGAGTTTCCCAAGGGAGCCCGACCCTGCCAACACCTGGATTTCAGACCCCGGCCTCCAGAACCTCGAGAGAACCAAGGTAAGCTTTTATAGCAGCTCCAGGAAATGAAGGCCCAGTCACCAGGGCTGGCGTGGCTCTCGGGGATTTGCTCAGACCCCACGACGAGGGAGCAAAGTGCTTGGTAAGGATCCCACGGGTCGGGCCTTTCTCTCTGGCATCTTTCCGTCCCAGCCGGTGGGTTCCTCGAGGGCAGGAGATGGGACCTTCTTCTCTTTTTATCCCAAGCTTTTGTTCAGGGCTTGATCCAGTGAATGTTGTCATCTTGGGGCTCAGTCCAAGGCTAGGATTTCAGAGCCGGTTCCTTGGCAGGGTTAAGGTTTTGGTGAAGGAAGAAAATCCCTGTAAACGTTTTCTGAGGCCAGAGGAGATACTGAATCGTCCCCTTTGAGGGATTTCTCCTACATGCTCATCTCGGAAGCAGTCAGATGAATGGAATGTGGCTTCCTACACTTTAATGTGCTCGGGAGGCCCCGGGTGGGGGGTCTTGTTAAAAGGCAGATTCTGAGTCAGTGGGCCTGGGCTGGGTCTGAGAGCCTGCTTTTCCTGTAAGCAGCCAGGGGACGCGGGGCTGCTGGCCCACACCCCGGGCTTGGAGGCGCAAGGCCGCAGACTGTTGCCTCCGGAAGCAACTCTGAAATCAACGGCTCCAAGCGTCCCCCAGGATAAAGAGAAGGAAACAGCACTGCAAAGGGACAGTGCCTCGCCCAAGGTCACAGAGCTGGGAATCAACGTCAGATGTCAACCTAAGCTGCGGGCCCGGCTTGTCGAGGTGAGGAAGGGGATGGAGGGCCTTCCCTTTGGGGTCAGAGGCTCCCCTGCACCGGCCCCAGTCAGCTCTGCTCCTACTCCTCACCCTCGCCCAGATTTTAAAACAAACGTCAGCTGCCAGGCTGATCGATAGGCCTGCTCATCTGTGAGGTTTGAGGCTCTCTCCACAGATGTAATCAGGGCTCCGGAGACATCCTGGCAGCGGGCATGTGGGGAGGGAGCACAGGAATACATTTAATCAAGGAACAGATGGGGAGCTGATAGAGTGTGTAGAAAAATCAGGTTTCTGTGATAACATTCTCTTCCACTCAGCCTCCGCGCCCCCTGGCTTCGCCGGCAGAACTCCCAGCGCCCACTCCAGCCCTGCCCTTGCAAAAGCTGCTTTTCCCAGGAAGCTCGGGGCCCCCGAGGCACGCACGGCGGGAGTGGGGTGGAGGCCGCTGCCTGCCGGGCCCGTCCTCCCAGGCCGCCCCATTCCTTAGCCTCCTCCACGTGGAGCCTCTCCCAGCTGAGCCAGAGGAGGCTGGGGAGCCCGAGAGCTGCCAGGCCAAGCTCAAAATCCTCTGCGCAGAAGGCTTCTGAGGTGCCGTCCGCTGCAGAGAGGAAATGGAGCTCACCTGTGCATTGGAGTCTTGCCCACTGCCGGGTTCACAGCCCCTTGCGCCCACCCCTCCCTCGTTTCCTCCAGAGGTAACTCGGTCCAAGTAGAGGACGTATCAAGCAGCGATTCTCAAGCGGGGTGACTGCTGAGGTGACATTTGGCAGAGTCTGATAGTTACGACTCAGGGAGGATGCTCTGGGCCTCTAGTGGGTAGAGTCCAGGATGCTGCTAAACATCCGAAATGCACAGGATGGTCCCCACGACACAGGTTGGTCCCACCCACATGGCAACAGAGCCTGTCTTGAGAAATCCTGCCCTGGAGAGCCAGATACCGGCAGGGGCTTTCCTCAAACCAGGCTGACCTACATCCAGGTGGGTTCCTCTGGCTTCTTCCCCATCTACAGTCAGTCCTCAGATTAGCACATGCATCATCTACCCAGGTCCATGCACGCGCATGCATTCCAAATGATGGGGCATGAATCGGGTCACCATAGAGCTGGGGATCGACTCAGGCAGGATGCTTAGCTCTGGGAGTCTCAGGACTTCCTGTGATGATGGGGTTCACCTCTTGAGCTGCACCTGCAGCTGTGTGATTTAAATAGTAGGTAGGTAGTAAAGAGGTAAACGCATGAGAAAATTTCCCCTCCTCCTTGTGGGCTTGACCTCTTATTTAGTCTGAGGAAATCCACCTTATAAGTGAGGGGTTCTCTCTGACCCCCCTCCCCACCTTGCCTGCTGGCTTCACTCTGGACCAGACATCTTTCTGTGACAGGCCCGTGGCCAGCAAGCCTGCAGAGGGTGAGGCAGCTTTGTGTCACCTCCCTTTGGCCTGCTGACGGTCCCCATCCCTCCCTGATATCTCGGCTATCAGGAGAGAAGTCATCCTGTCTTTGGGGTCCCTACCCAGAGCTTGGGGTAGCCTCCTGTGGCAGTAGCTTTGAGACCATGCTCTTCCCCCTCTTGCCCGGATCTTCCTAGTAAGACTTTGATAGTGATATATTCTTAGTAATAACTTAAATCCTCTTACTTATTGGGTGTTTAGTATTTCCCAAACATGCCTAACTTATGTCACCAAATCTTCTCAGCCAGCCTCTGATGCTGTATTATCCCCATTTGACAGATGAAGAAATGATATCTCAGAGAGGTCAAGTAACTTTCTCAAGGTCATAGAGCCAGTAAGTCAGCATACCTGGGACTTGAACCCTTAACTGACTCCAAAGACCATCCTCCTAGTAGTGCTCCTCCCTGTGGCCCCTTGCTCTCAAAGTGGCCGTGGCCCTCACACTCACAGACGGCACTGCCTAGAAGCTTGTAGACAGGAGCCCCAGCCCCGCCCCGCCCCGCCCTGCCCGAGTACCTATCTGGCTAGGCACACTCAGTTAGAGACCCGGGGACCGGGGTGCATCCCAGTGCTGATCTGCGGGACAGCGACAGCGATCCTGCTCGCTCTGCTCTTGGTCCTGGCACAAGCTCTGCTTGCCCGGAGGGGTCAGGGCTGGGGGTCAGAGACGGGGGCTGAGGATGTGTCAGAGGTACTAAGGAGCTCGAAGGAACTGGCAGGTGTGGAGCACATCTGGGCCAGTTTGGTCTGGCCTATGGGATGTCTTACTTGCCCACCTGCCAGGTGGCCGTCACCGTGTCTGGCCATATCCTGGCCTTCTCACTGGATAGTCAAGAGTGCTAACTTCCCATGTGAGGGTTGCCCCTGCTTCCCACTCCCTGGACCCCCTACCCGTCACCTGACCCCCATGAACGCTGCTGATTTTGTCTGCTTTCTAGGCCTGGGAATCCCACTCCCACACCTTCAAGAATAAGCTTTCTCCTGGTCTGAGACCTACCCCCGCCCCTCTATCCGGCATTTTCTTTGCCTCTAAGAGTCTTTGCCTCTCATTGGAAACCCTTTCATCTCCTGCTTGAGCTGGGACTTGGGGCTTCTCCTGGGCATCTGAGGTGTTGTTTCTGTTACCAGTAAGAATATAAAAGTACAGCCATTTATCAAAGGTGTATGTAGAGAATACAAGGACTGCACTACGGAGAGGTGTGGGTCTAGGCAGCCAGACTTGGGCTACTCTAGTGTGTGCTCTGTCTGCGCCACGCATGGCCAGGGGCTCGGGGCACACGTATAGAAGTTGCCCTGCAATCCCACAGGCCGGTGATATCATTTTTCCATTTCACACAGAGGTAAGTGGCTCCTTTAAGTTCCGTGAGTAAGTGCATAATTGCAGCCAGCAAGAGGCAGCAACCAAATTAAACGTCTGATGCCTACTTTGGTCTGCCTCTTACCTCGCCTGATGTGGGGAAGATCAATGGAGAACTCACTCTCTACTGGGGGTGGGAAGTTTCAATGTATCCAGAAAGTTCTGTGACTAGGTTGTTCTAATGAAAGATTGTGGGTCACAGGATGACTATGTATACTTTAGATTTATATATCCATTTCAACAGCATTTCTGTTCAACTCGGAGACAATGAAACATTATTTATGGGAAGGTGACTTCCTATGATGGAAACTGCTAGAACTCTGCTGGATTGAGTTGCCACTTTACCTCTTGGTGACTCAAGGCAAGGGTCTTCAAAGATTTTTAAAAAGTTGTCCTATTGAAAAGGGAGTAGATTTATTCTAAATCGTCAGAAGGTTGTATTAGGACCCCTAAGGAGAAGCAGCAGGGAGATACTTGGATTTTTGATGATTGTACTTAATAACAGTAAGAGCTAACATTCTTGAGCATTTACAATGTCCCAGGCACATGGAGCTTTCTCCTCCAGCTGTTAAGGTTCTACCTTGTTCTAAAGATGAGAATCTCCTCGGGTTTCCTGACAGGGACCTGTTGGGGAAACAATCTTCAGAAGCTAGGTCTGATTGGAAGAAACCTGACATCAGCTGCATTGTGTCCTCTATCAGGGCACCGGGTCCTTCTCCCTGGCACTGCCCACCAAGAGCCTGATGGGAAGGGCAGGCCCTCGCTTGGCTTCACATCAAAGCCCGGTCAATACACTTGGGGTGGGACCAGGGACTGGCTTCCCTAGGCCAGCCTGGAGGCCACCACTCTATACCTCCTGGTGCCACCTCTCCATTCCACCCATGATGGAGTCTGCCAGGTGGGCAGTGACTCTGCTTGGCCAGCCAACGTCTCCCCTGGACAGTTGAAGTTCTGGACTTTGGGTAGGAAGCCCTAACTCTGACCCTCGGAGCATACGTCAGCCCAGCCTTTTCAGGAGCCCTGGGCTTTAGAGCAGAGATCTGCAAACACTTCCTGCTAAGGTCCAGAGAGTAAATATTTGTGGCCCTGCACCCACAAAGAATCTCCGTTGCAACAACCCAATTCTGTGCAAAAGTAACCAGAGACAATATGTAAATGAACGAGCACAGTTGTGTTCCAATAAAACTTTATTTACAAAAACAGGCAGCAGCAGGGCTGGATTTAGCCCACAGGCTGGAGTTTGCTGATCTGCTTTAGTCATTGGCCTCCACGAATAAGCTGGTCACTCTGATCCCCATTTGGGTCTAGGAGCTCAGAGGGGAGGATGGGTGAAAAATCAGTGCTCCTAGTGTTCAACTCAAGCCTTGAAGATTTCTCCTTAACCGTGTAAATCTTCCAAAATCACCATTGCTTTGATTATCCCCATTTTATGGATGAGGAAATAGAGCCAGGCTCAGCACCTTGCCCTAAACTCGCACTAGTGGTGATTGGGTTGGAGCCACAACTATGGGGCTCTGGAGCCCACATTAATGCTGCCATTTGGGCTTGAACAGAAGGTAGGCTCAACAAGGAGACCCATCGGACGGGAGGTGGCTGTAGCTCAGGGTGGGCATCCCCTCCTAGGCAGCATTAGGGGGAGGGCTGCCTGGGCTGCGTGCCATGGGGACCTGCTTCCTTCCAAGGCTCCCTCCAGCTCTGTGACGCCAGGCTCTGCATGGAGCAGCGACTGGGCACATACTTGCTCTCTGCTGCTCTGTCAACCCAGCTTTCTCTTCTATTTGCACTTAGGCTCCTGCAGGTTAAAGACTCCTTGGTTTGGGGCTCCTGGGTGGCTCAGTCGGTTATGCGTCTGCCTTCAGCTCAGGTCCATGATCCCAGGGTCCTGGAATCGTGTCCCACATTGTGCCGAGCAGGGAGCCTGCTTCTCCCTCTGCTGTTCCCACTCCTTGTGCTCTCGCTCTCTCTCTCTCTTTCTCTCTGACAAATAAATAAATAAAGTCTTAAAAAAAAAAAAAAAAAGGACTGCTTTGTACTGGTGCCCTGCCCTGCAGGGGGCCTGGCTGACCCGTGAGGAAAGGCCAATATGGAGGTGTTGCCACTTCCAGCTACAATCCAAAAGCCCGGAGGTGGTTGGCCTTGGTTCCCAGCAGGGAGCCCTTACCCCTGGGGATTAGAGATGGTGAGGGAGGCCTCGAGCTGGAAAGAGTAACATGCAAATCGGCGTCTGACTCCAGTACTCCCAGCAGGAAATCGGGCACAACCTGCTAGCCCTGACAGGAGGACACGGTGATAAATGCCTCCATGACAACAGTCCGAGCACACTGTTGGAACGCGAGAGTAGGGATGGGGCTGCACAGTCTGCTGTGTCCCTGCGTAGGGCTGGAAGCCGCCGAACCACCAAACACAGAGATCCCCGCCATTTTACAGATGTGCACGCTGAGGTTCCATAAATGTCCAGTGTGCCGACGTCTTCCCAGAGCCCTGACCCTCTTAGCATGATTATAAATATACAGTCAGTCCTGCAACTACTCTTGAGGGCGGTTCTGCCCGGCTCGCTGGCGGCTACACCCAGAGAGTGCTATCCAGTGTCTGGCCCACGGTGGGTGCTCAGGAAAGGTGCATGCAATGAATCGGTGGGGGCCGGGGCCTGGGAAGGGAGAGCACCCAGCGCCAAGCTCCTGCCCTCCTGCCCCCCACGCCAGGTCCAGAGTTACATCCGCTCAGCACGCAGACCCCGGAGACGTTCTGGGGAGACAGACAATCACTCTGTGAGTGATCGGCCTCCTACGGGACAATAAAAAGGACTAATACATTTAAAGCCCATGTAAGGCGCCAGCCAGGTGAGCACCACTGGTTTACAAGCCTGTGGGAGTCCAGAATTTTCTGAGGGAAACATAAGCCATCCCAGTGGGAGCTTCCAAGGGCCAGGACAACTCCAGGGCGCTTCCTGGCGGGCAGGGGTCGGTGCCAAAGCGGGGCACATGGCTGGAACAGCCTCCCTGTATGCGGCCATTCGGCTGGAGCGCAGCACCTGAGAGCCAGTCCAGGCCCCCGTGACCAACTGCCCCCCTCAGCTTCTGCCTCCAGGTCCCAGGCCCAGAGGCATCAGCTGCCGAGCCTGACACTTCATGCCCAGATTGGGACTGGCCTCTCATGGAGGTCTGTGGCCCCTGGAAACAGGTCCAGGGAGGCCAAAGCTATACTTACAGACCCTGAGCACTTGCCATCGGCTTCATTCTGGCTTCCACTGAAACCTTGGGTGTGCAGAAGGATGTCCGTGGGGCCTCCACAGAGCAATTTCCTCCTCTCTGGAAAAGACAATGTATGTAAAGCTCCTAGAATGTTGCCAGGCAAAAACCAATCGGGCAGGAAACCAGGCCTGCTGACATTTTCACAGATTAGGCCTCTAATCACGACAACATCAACTGTGGGGGGCGGGGTGGGGGGGTGGGGAACAAAGCCAGGGGGCAATCCCGATCCTTTCTCCTGGGCCTTGTAGCTGGGCCACGTGCCTGTCCCTTCTTCCTGTCCCCTCCCCTTGTACCTCCGACCTGCTGATCCCTCCAGCCGGGCACCAGCTAGACGCCCGGGGAGGGACAGCCGGTGCGGGGAGAGAAATTTCCACACAACGTTCTCTTCTTTTCAAGGGCCAGGCTGCAGCTGTGGTGGCCAGAAAAGGCACCAGGCGTGTCCTCCAAGGAAGGCTGGACGCAGGCAGTGCGGGTCCTGGTCCAGCAAGGAGCTGCCTGGCCTGAGGCCGTGGCCTGTGGGCCGGCCCTGCATCAGTGATGGAGTTGGGTGGGGTCTAACGCCGCTTTGGCCAACTTCTTCCTCTGCCTTATCCTCTTCCCTCCCCCTCCCTACACGGGGCTGAGCCCTAATCAACATCAGGCACCTCACCCTTCCTTCAGCGTTCACTTCTGGAAAATCCACCCTCCTCCACACACACACACACACACACACAGACCTCCCAGCCCTACCCCATGGCAGCGGGGACCCCCCTCCCCTCCCTTCTCTCTGCACCGCCCCCAGCCCCCCAGCCTGGCTCCCATCTAACCTGAAGGCATCTCTCCTTTCTTTCCCCTTCTCCTTTCCAAACCTCTTAATTTCTGGCTGCTGGCTGTCTGAGGAATTGTTTACCACCATAAACCACAATACAATTCCATAAATATGTTATTTATCCTTCCTATTATTATTCCCCATTATTTATTTCTGAAACTCTATTATTAAATCTGTAAAGTGCTCGGTGATACACTGGCAATGAAAGACACTATATAAAGGCGAGTTTATTATTATTATTACTCCGTGATTAAAACAAGGAAGAAAAATGAACCGCATTAAATCAAACCGGATTCCCTTTCGCCTGCAGCAGCCCCTGCTTTTAGGTCAAGGACAGGCCCCCCGGGGCCTGGACCGGGTGAAGCCTCTCTCCTCCAAGTTGGCTGCTCTCCCGGCGCCTTTCATAGCGGCTGTTGGCTGTCGGTGACACTTGGGAGAACCACAGATTAGCAGGATGCTCCGTCGCCGGGCGGAGTTTGTTCTGGGCAAAGCGAAAGCGATTCCGTTTGCAATCTTACTTTTCACCATCAGTCACTGCCGGTGACATGAAGAGGTAATAGAAGTGCCCAGGAATCCTGCATTTTATTTCCACTCGGCAGCATTTCTCTTGCCGGGGAAACATAAATTCAGCCAATTTTTGAGCAGATTTTGCAAAATTAGTCTCTCTCCTTCTAGCTCTGTGGGTGTACTCAATGCAGGGACCAAGGGATGGTTCCGCCCTGCAGTGGAAGGTGGTCTCCCAGAGGAAGACCCATCTGGGGAGAGAGGAAGAGGGGGCACGGGAAGCCCAGTGGAGACACCTGTCAGTGCACAGGTGTAACTAGTCAGGGAGCTGGGATGGGGAGGCTTTCTGCATCACCTGGCCACTTCCAGCCTTTAGTGCAATGGTTCTCCAGGGGTGCGTCCCTGCACCAGCCGCTGCAGCAGCATCACCTGGGAACCCGTCAGGTCTGCAAATTCTCAGACCCCACCCCAGACCAGCTGAACCAGAAACTCTGGGGGTAGGGTCCAGGGATCCATTGGAACAAATTTTCCAGGTGATTCCGAGGCCCTCCGGAGTGGGAGAGTCACTACGCGATACATGGGAGTCAAAGAGCCACCCAGCAGCAGCATCCAGGAGCCCGTTAGAAATGCAGAACCGCAAGCTTCCCCCCAGACCGGCTGAATCCAGACCCTCATTTCCTCAAGCCTCCCAGGCGATTCTTCCAGCCATCAAAGTTTAAGAAGCTCTGCCTTAGTATTTTTGCCACTCTGTCTGGGTCTGATGGAGGGGGTGGGGGCAGGAGAGCTCTTGAGCTTTGGAAGCAATGGACTGGAGCTGGGGGTCGCATGGAGACACCAGTGGCTTTTAGAGAGAGAGGGTCTGGGACAACTGGAGTTGAGCATCTGGGGGTTAATTAGAAAGGTACAAACAATTGAATCTGACTTGAACTTTTCCCATGTCAGAGTTAAGGCAAAAATCATCTCCACAGGCTTAACCAGGATGTGTGACTCCTTAGGAACCAAACTGACATCTTGTCATCGTTGTCAAATCTTTATGACATCCCCACCAAGAGAGAGCACAGGAGAGCGTACGATTTGATTATTTGATGATGGCCTTCAGATAATTTTATATACTCTGGGATGTCACAAAATCAAGCCTACTCGTCACCCGGCTGGGATCTGTTGCTATGGAAACCACGAGCCCCGAGACTGGGATTTCGGACCTTGTTCCCAACTCTGACCTACCTTGTGACTCCATGCCAGTCGCTCCACGCTTCTGTGGCCGACTCCCACTTCTTACAGTGGGAGCTCGTGAACTGTTGCTGGGTCAGTGTGCTCATGGGGAAGAAGGGGTCGGGGCTTCCTACTCCACCATCTTGCTGACATCACTGTCTCCCACTTTTTAAGTGTCTGTTCCGTGCCAGCCACAGGGATTCTCACTTGCTCTCCTCCTGCCCGGTGAGGTCATCAGCCCCGTTCTATAGAAGTGAGAACAGAGGGACAGAGGGACGGGCAGCTCCGAAGTGCCAGAGCTTTTTCAAAACCCATCATCGTCCATAACATAGGTTGGAGGACCATTATTCTATCCGACCTCAGTTTGCCCAGATCTGAAATGGTGAGAAGGATGCCACTTTAGTTCTCCCTCCCAGGTTTGTTGTAAAAACAAGAATTCAGAGTTTTTAAGGACTTCCAGCCACAGGGAAGAAAGAGCCTCCCCCCCCCCCAAGCCCCGCTCGGTCTGATGTTTGGCTGAGGCCAACTGGTATGGCAGTGGCTGGTGGCCTTTCTGATTCCTCAATCCCTGGGCGTCCCTGGTTGTCATACCCCTGGAAAAGTCACCCCTGCCTCTACCCACAGATGCAAGAGCAGGCTGAGTGGACATGAGGATGTGACTCAAAGTTGGCTTGGCAACTCTCTGCCTGAGCACGAACTATTAGCAGCAGGGACACAGAGAGGATGAAGGAGCCGTGATGAATGGAGCCTCGAAATTACCTCGGGGATGACACTGCTTGATGAAGCTAAGTACTCTCCGTGGCACCTCAGCTGGCAATTTCTCATGTATTTATCTTAGAAGAAGAACTAGACACCTAGACACTTCTTCATCAACTCCAAACTCAGACCAGCCTGGACATGGTGGTCCAGGGACACAAACTTTCAATATCTCGGGAAAAACGGCCTGACTCCGCACCGCTCACTCCCTCTGCCGGGGTCCAGGGCAGTTCTGTGTCACCTGCCTCTGACACTCTTTTCTCTCCCCCTTCCACAGAAGTGCACCCTCCATGCAGCATGAGCACCCCAGAAGCCACAGGGCTGGGCTCAGAGCGTCACCGCCAAGGTAGCTCAGAGGACCGGGGTCCCCCACCTTCAGGACATGAGACCCCTGGAGGAGTTTCCTGGGATAAGGCCGAGTGGACCTTCGAGCTCGCTGGGAGCTGGGGTAAAATGGGGCTGGGAAAGGGCAGCTCTGAGCCTACCGCATCCAGAAGGCTGACCAGAGTCCAGAAGAGAATTTCTGGAGAGACTCACTAACTCCCTGTTAGTGGTGTCTGTTTCCTCGTCTGGACCCTGAGGGATGAAACCACCAGCCACCATCACTCAGGACGGGGCTCGGGCCAGCCACGGGGCAACCTTCAGATGTAGCCCCCCACCTAACCGGGAAGGTGCAAACTTCCCTCCAGTTTCTGCCTGGCCTCTTCTCTACTGAAGTCTGAGGAGCTAATTGCTAGAAGGGCTTTTAGAGATCACGTGGCCTCATCTCCAGAACAAAGGAGAGAAGTGGCTTGCTGAGGCTCCTGCTGGCTCCTGCCAAACCCCAATTAAAACTTGAGACGTGTCTATTGAAGAGCTGGGTCAGAACCAACCACAGTGGGAGGCAGGATCCTCCTGCACCCCCCAGGCTCTGCTGAGGCACCAGCCCCCCCACCCCCGGGGAAGCAGCACCCTAGGAGCTGAAGGCAGCCTGTGTGCATCTGCTTACCTGCTCATTCATTTGTTCAACAGCTGTTTGTGTCCCACTATGTGCCAGATACCAATAGGCATGGGGGTATACTTTGTACCCTAGAAGGGTTAACAGGCTAAATGGCCTGCCCCGTTTGGGCTGAAAGTAAAGCCCAAGAGGGGCCAGGAGGGCCTCAGAAAAGACCCAATAGGCCCCCAAGTGTTTGTTGAATGAATGGACGGATGAGGAGGGGACTTGCCTGGAAACTAGGTCCCCTGAGGTTTGTGCCCTAAATGACTAGCCTTGTGGTCCATCTCTTTGCACTTGCTGTACCCCCTTCTGGAACTGGACTTAGATTCCCAGGCATTTATTTGGTTTCCTGACTACCTGAGGTCCGGGGGCCTCCCATCACCCCCCACTGGGGAGCCCGGCATGATCTGTCATCCGCCCCGCTCTGCACATCTTTGACGCAACTCCAGGCTCACCGAGGGGGTCATTTATTTCCTCCCTGGAAGTGTCTGGGTTGTCGGAGGAAGCAGTGAGTTATGAGGCCAGGGAACCTCAGTTTCTCTCAGGCCATATTTCAACCTGGGCCGTCCCAGAGCAGGATGCCATGCAAGCTGCTAGGCTATTTCCCCAGCCCCGATGGGCCACCTCTGCCAGGAGGGACAGGGAGCCACCGCTGAAAGCCCGGGGAAGGGGGTCCTCTCTGGAGGCCAGTCCAAGGGGCCAATCTTTGCTCCGTGCCCAGGAAGCATGGACATCTGAGCACCAGACGGGCGGCCCCATGATTCATGTTTCTGGCCTTTGACGGACCCTCTCCTCTAGGAACTGGGGCCTTGCAGATACCCAGGCTCAGGGTGGGAACTGTGTCTCCCACCAGGGCCTCTTTGGGGGAGAAGCATCTGGAAAGGGCAAGTCTGGACCCCCGAGGACGGTATCAAGTCTCCTCACCTCAGGGCTAGTGTGCCTCCTCTGTCCTCGCTCACTAACCCCCTGCTTCTTCTCCCCCAAACTCGGACTCCCTCGCCCACTAACCCTCTGCTTCTTCTCCCCCAAACTCGGACTCCCTCGCTCGCTAACCCCCTGCTTCTTCTTCCCCAAACTCCGACTCCCTCGCTCACTAACCCCAACGTGCAAAAATAGCCAGGTGGTTTCCAACCCAGTAAGAGGCAGATAGATAATGACGGAGCGACTTGGTGCAGCAGTAACAAATTGTCCGTATTATAGCACTTTACATCTTGATATCCATTCTCCTCAACGGGCTTATCTGTAAACCAACTGAATTCACACCGGGACGCTAAGAAAAGAGCTGTCATATAATAGATGGGGGCTCCCGGAAAATGAACATTTACAAATGGCTGTAGCATTTACTTAAAATGTCATGCCAATTGCTTGCTGTTGTCTTTATGCAGCGAGATTGATTTTACTGCTCCTTCGAGTCCTCAGCCTTGATGGGTAGTTTTTAATGCAGCAGGGAGACGCTTTTTGTATTTAATCTATAAATAAAGCGCGCAAAGGCACGGATGGGCTCTTTAAGGGGCAGCCTTGGGAGCTGGCCAAGCCTCTCTTTCCCGAATCCTCCTCTCTCTGGGAGAAGTTGGGCCTGGGCAGGGTCTGAGCTGATCTTATTCATGTATTCAAATGTATGCAGATGTATGTATTTTGTTTAACAAGCTAATTCATTTGCTGGGCCAGGCAGTTAGGGGTTTTCACAGCGTAATACCCACACTTGATTCTGCCTTCCACTGCCGATTATGCCCTGGGGTTTTACTCGGAGAGTTTACAGAGTTGCAGCCTGCTATGGGTGGGGGCAGGGCAGCTTGCTTCTTGCACAAAATGACCGCGAGGTCTCCTCAAGATGGCACCAAGGGCTTTGCCCAGCCTCCCCGCCGGCGCCCTGGAAGCCACAGAAGCCAGCCCACGGTTGACAATGCTTGGGACGTTCACCTCTCTCCTCAACCCTCCCTCCCCACCAAGAGACCACTTTTTCCTCCCTTATCCCTAAAAAGCAACTTACAACCATCCTTTGGCTGGCAGCCCCAGATGGGAGGCCCAACCCTCCACCTGTCCCCAGACCCAGTGTGGTGTCCCCTGTACAAGGCAGCTCCCTCCCTCCCCCAGCCCCAGTCCCCATGTCCTGGGTCCCCTTCTACTTGAGGAAGCAGAAAGGTAGAGCTGGGGAGGGAGGGACAGAGAATTCTCCCTCCCATTTTGCCAGGGAAGACTCCCCACAGCACTTAGGAGCCTCGATATCGCCCTTGCTGTCTAGAACTTTGGCTGCACCTGCTGGGGAGTGGCATTTCCATCGAAGTTGCTCAGAGTTTACAGAGGTGGGCGAGACCCGAATCGCCTTTAGATGCTGGCTTCCCTTTCACCAAGGGGTTGGAAGCATCTGGCTGCTTATCATCATTAATGGCAATCATAACTCCTCACCTGGTGTCCCGTGCTGTGGGAGAGTCTGCTCACCTGTCATGCTACCAGATCACAGGGGCGTTGGCATTAACTCTGCTCATTTGTTCAACAAATATTTATTGAGCACTTACGGGCCGGGAGCTGTGCTGGGGGCTGGGGACAGATCAAGAAGCACAACACACTTGGTCTCTGTGCTTGGGAGCATCTATATTCTGGCAGGGATGGAGACAGGCATTTTGCAGCTCTGACAGGCCTAGTATCTTCCGCACAGGAGACCACAAGTGGGCTGCTTTACCAGCAGCAGATGGGGAGGGATTCAGGGCTGGCTTCTTGGAGAAAGTGCTATGGAAGCTGAGGCCTGAGGGATGGACAGGAGCTGGCCAGGCCGGGATTGAGGAGGGATGAAATACGAAGGCAGGATGTTTTCTGGTGGAAGGGACAGTGTTTTCCAAGGCACTGGAAGCTCAGAGAGGCCAGGAGTTTCCCAAGTCACATGACTAGGATGCAAGCATGAGGCCAGTTTCTTTAACCAACCTGCTTTGGGGGCCCTGGTGGGAAATTTTATAGGTGGGGAAACTGAGGCCACAGTCAACTCAAGTCTCTTAACTCTGGCAAGTACCCTTCCTCTTAAGGTGAACATCAACGAGGCAGCCCCTTCTGTGGGGCTCTCAGACAGATTAGACAGCTGTGGTTATCCATGCTGGTCCTAAAACATGATTAGACAGAATCTAAATAATGATTTAGATTAATCATCTGCAAATGACCCTCAGCAGAGACAAGGAAATAATAAAGGCAGCTGATGTGCTCAGAGTGTTATTAATTACTTAGGTCCAGGACCTGGCCCGTTGACGTTCAATAATTGGATGAAGGAAGGAGAGACTGCCTTCCTCCCTGGCATTGCCGGCCTCCCCCTGTCCCCGTTCTGAACACTGAAACCCTCAAAGTCAGCTTCAGAGCCTACTCGAAAAGCAGGGTCAACAACTCGACCATAGAAGCTTGGAACCCAGAGAGACCTAAGAGTTCACCTTGCTCCAACTTATTTCTTATGCAGACGGGGAGACGGAGAGCTGGTGACAGGGAAGGATGCTGCCTTGGTCGGCTCCGGCTGCTATAACAAAATACAAGACAAAACAATCATCATTTATTTCTCACAGGTCTGGAGGCTGGAAGTCCAAGATCAGGGCCCTCACAGACTCAGTCTCCTGCTGTGTCCTCACTTGGCAGAAGTGGGGAGGAGCTCTCTGGGTCCCTTTTATAAGGACACCGGCCTCATTCATGAAAGCTCCACCCGCACGATGTGGTCACCTCCCGAAGGTCCCACCTCCAAATACCACCACTTTGGGG
Source organism: Callorhinus ursinus (assembly GCF_003265705.2). Lineage (NCBI taxonomy): Eukaryota > Metazoa > Chordata > Mammalia > Carnivora > Otariidae > Callorhinus > Callorhinus ursinus. The sequence continues at coordinate 483,638 of NW_027397112.1, read as the reverse complement.
GTTGAGTTTCAGCACATGAATTTTGGGTGTGGGGTGGGGGTGAGACACAAAGGTTCAGTCTATAAGCAGATGTGTCTAAAACAGTAAGAATTGCTGCTGGAATAAGAACCAGAAGGAAGGGCTTTAGATTTTTTTTTTGCGCCGGTCAAGCCTTGAAAACACAAGTGTTCTCTTCTAAGAAAAGCAGCTACAGGCATTTCCTTGAAAAGTCTACTCCCACACCTTGTGCAGGGGACCCGGTTACCCTGGCAACCACTCACTGTCAGGGGAGGTTGTACTCTCTCCAAAGGCAGTTTATGGGTAAGCCAGACTGAAGGGAGGCCAGCAGAGGGCTCCATATTGGATGTGGGTTGTCTCGATGATCTGTTACTGGGTAACAAGTCACCTCAAAACTTAGTGGATTAGTAAAACCACCACTTTATTATCTCTCGCAATTTCCGTTGAGTCAGGACGGGCCACAGTGGGAACCCGTCTCTGTTCTCTGATGTCTGGGCTTCTAGCTGGGAAGACGAGCAGGTGGAGGGCAACTCAAGAGTGTGAGGCTGGAATCATCTGGAGGCGTCTTCCCTCACAAGTCTGGTGGTTGGTGCTGGCTGTTGGCTGGGACTTCAGCTGGGCTGTCAGCCAACACACCTACGTGGGGTCTCTCTGTGTGGGCTAGTTTGGGCTTCCGAACAGCATGGCAGCTGTCTGCAGGAGATCAAGGGGGAAGGGCCTGGCATTTTTATAGTCCCGTCCCTCGGTGTCACTTCCATATACTTTATGGGTCAAGGCAGCCACAGAGGTCCTCCCAGGTTCTGGGTGGGGAGCCTCAAGGTCAGACTGAAGGAAGAGATCCCATTAGCGGGGCCGTCTTTGCAAAACGCTATCGGTGCGTAAACAGTGCCTAAGCAATCTAATCAAAGTCATTTATTAGGGACGCCCGGGTGGCTCGGTCGGTGAAGCATCTGCCTTTGGCTCAGGTCATGATCTCAGAGTTCTAGGATCGAGCCCCACATCTCACTCCCTGCTCAGTGGGGAGGCTGCTTCTCCCTCTGCCTGCTGCTACCCCTGCTTGTGCTCTCTCTCGCTCTCTCTCTCTCTCTCTGCCCCCCCCAACAAATAAATAAATAAATATTTTAAAAAATTCATTTATTAAAAAACCAGACTTAGTGAGTGCCTGTTGTGTGCCAGGCACTGAGCTAGGAGCTCTCCTATGTCTTCTCGTGGGGAGTTTGAAGAAAAGCACACGGAAGCTGCAGAGGGGCTGCAGGGGGAACCAGACAGAAGAAGCCGGGGCGGCGGCGGGGGGGAGGGGGGCGGTCCCTGGCCACTGGTCTTTCCCTGAGAAGCAGGCGTCCCTCTGTATAGACGCTCCCGTCCATCTTCACCCTCACCCCCAGCAAGGGTAAGGTGAAGGCTACCTGGCAGGGCCACGACAGCCGGCGTCTGGACGGGTAGTGCTCCTGCCACAGGGTGAATGTGGCCCCTGAGTCCCACAGGAGAAAGAGAAATTCTGTGTCTGCGGCCTCCCACGGAGCAGGGTCACAGGGCCCGCTGCCCCTCCCGCTGAGCACAACCCAAACACCAGCACTCACCCCTGCCTTCCACGTCCCAGCGGAGCCAGGCGTCCCTGCTGCTCCTTCCTTCCATCACAGAAGCTGTACCAAGGCTCTTCCTGGCCCCCAGCCCCCAACCCCTTCTGCGATGGGCTGAAGCCTCATAGGGGCACCTGGACTGACTTCTCCCCTCCTACCCAAAGATTTCTGATCTGACATCGCTCTTTATTTTTATTCACCCCTGATAACTCTCAAAGACCTCTCCAGAGGCCAGTTAATACTTGAATACAGCCAGCCACGGGCAGCTCACTCCCACCCATGTTTTTGCAGACAGCTGTTACCCCTTAGGGAGTTCTACCATCTCATTCTACACAGAGAACTCATCTCCAGGTCCTACTGTGACAAAAGTGCCTCCCTCGCCGCACCAAAATAATTGTAGATTAAGGGATCTCCCCAGGCAGGGCCCGCACTCGCGTTTATGTGTATATAGGGAGCCTTTGAAAAAGTTAATTGTGGTGGTGGAGGATGGTGGAGACTTCCCAGAGAGGTGGGGATGGTTTTAACAAAACAAACGTGTGCTGTGAGCCCCTGAAGAGGAAGGGCCTGTGCAGCAGAGGGGGCGAGGCCTCTGCCCAGTAGGTTGGGCAAGACATGGGAAGGAGGGTTGTCAAGATCCGGGAGGAGCTGTTTAGGAAATGGTGATTTCAGACGGGAAAAGGAGGTAAGGGGGAAGCTGGATAATTTGTTCCAGAGCCCATCTGATGAGGGGAAAGGCTAGGAGGAAGGGCAAGAGAAAGTAAATACGGAGCCATCAGCATTCCTAGGGTGAACAGAGGCCAGGAGGGCAGTTAATGGGGAGCCTGGCCGCTGAAGCAGCTGTTTCCAGCAGAAGCCAGACTGGAGAGACCTGGGGTCGAGGCAGAAGAGCACCTGCTTCTTCGGAAACTTTAGGCATAAATGGATAGAAGTCACAGGCGGAATAAGTCAGAGGCTCTTTCATTCATTCATCCTTTCATTCAAAGATCACTGCATTTCTGCTCTGTGTAAAGCACTGAATGACTCCGCCCCCCGCCCAACCCCAGGCCCAGGGGATTCAGGGAGAGCCTGCACCAGGGCCTTACCTCCAGGGCGGAGCCGAAGGACATTCTCAGCAGCCTGGAATAAGCAGTAAGGGAGGCCAGAGAACACCACTGAGAGAGGATCTCATTTTGGGGTGTTTGGGAGCCAAGGAGGAAATGTGGCCCCTGCAGAGAGTAGAAGCCCTCCGGTCTCACCTGCGGCTTAAACAAGCCACACCTTTCCTAAATCCTGCCCGACAGCTCCCTGGCGCTCTCTGCAGCCTGTGCTAACGCCTCAGCCTGGCTTCCTGAGTCCTCAGTGCACCACCTGCTTTGTCTCCTCCCTCCCCTCTGTCACCTGAGCTCTCAGACCCACTCTCTCCCGCCCCACGCCCTGGACCAGATCTGCCTCTTCTCTGGCAAGTTACCTGGAGGGGTGGGGGGCGGAGAGCCTATGGGGCAGGGATTTCCTCCGTCGAGCCAGTGAGGGCTGCCATTCCCGGGGGATTTTCCATTCAGCCAGGAGCACGTGGAAGCCCGCTGCGGCCCCATCCCCATCCCAGCTTTTAGGGGGACGAAGCTGAGATTTCGAAGTCCCTCTCTTTGATGCATGGGTCCATCATGCAGCTGGTTCTAGGCTCGGTCGTGGGACCAAAGCTGTGACCAGTCATCACTCCTCGAAACCCAGCAGGGGTCCTACTGAGGAGGTGAGCAAATCTGGGCCTGGGGACCTAACCAACAAAACCCACCCACTGCCTCCCCCTAGACACGCCCCTTTCCTCGCTTGCTAGAGGTCAGATTATTGCAGAGACCAAGGGCACCTTGGGTGGAGCCCTGAAGCCACAGAGCAGGGGACTGGAATGACTCCCTCTCTTTGAGTCTAAAGGTGGGGGTGAGGAGGATGGGGCTGGAGGAGAGAGAAGATCATACCTTTGATAGATCTGATCAATGTGAGAACATTATTCTTTAATTTTAAATTGCTCTCCGCCATGAGGACAGCTGCACCCCAGGTACCCTTTACTTTCTGCTCTAAACCAAAGGCAGACAGATTTATACCCAGGCCAGAACCGCCTCCTCCGACTGACCTCAGTCAAGGACAAGGGTAGAACCAGCCTGTCTTCCTCTTCCCTGCAGCTCTTTTTGCCCCTTCCTGGGCAATACCAGGGATTGTGGCTTTCATGAAGCCACCTAAAAAGTGGAGCCTTCCCTGGGCTTATTGGTGGAGCAGGAGGCCTCGCTGCCCTAGAAAGAGTGAGCGGCTAGCCTTTCACACCTGCTTAGCTTGCCAGTGACTCAGTGAGACCTCCCATCGTCCACCACGGCTGACGTCACTGTTCGAAAGTGGCCCTCCCTTCATCAAGAAGGCAAGTGAACCTTTCTCCTCTCCCTTCCACAAGGAGCCTCCAGCTCAGAGACGCTGATCCAGCCCTGTTCCAACAGCAGCTTCTGAATCACGAGTGTCTCTGCATCCCAACCAGGACCCGAGGGCAAAGTGCCAGCCCTGGCCACTCTCCCCACGCCCCCCTCTAGCCCAACCCACCCACGCTGGCCCCCGTGGAGGCCGGCCTCAGGCAGGGAGGAAGCCCTCACAGTGCTAGACCACCTCAGGTTCAGAACCGAGGCCCAGCGGGCTCGGGCTACCTCTCCACGCCCTTGGGGCACTGGGCCAGAGCTAGTACGACGGCCCAGGCAAGCGCGTCGGGGGAAAGACTGACTCCTCTACTCCTCCGAATGCTGTGCGCTTAGCAGGGCTCACCTGGCCCTCTGCCCTGTTGGAGGAGAGAAACTCTCTGGAGACAAAGAGAAGAGGAAGAGCCTGATCCACAGGAGCAAATCCGGCCGTCCCTAGATTGGAGCTGCGCCCGGCCCCGCTGGACTCCGTTCTGAGTCCGCACCACACCATGGAGCTTCTCCGAGTGCATCCTCCTCATCAGTCTGGAGCGCTGACAGCCTGGTGGTGCCTGGATCCTCTGATGGTTTCTGAGACCCCAGATGTCAGCTGAGCCAGCCCCTCTGCCACCCTTTACAAAGCCAGAAAGGCCCCCAGTAGTCAGTATGGTGTTAACTCTTTCCCTCCTTCGAGGTCCTTCCTTGGCCTGGTTGTGCCCCCTCCAGCTGGCTCCTGCTTGCTGCTTATGGCCTCGTGGGAGGGAGGTGGGGGCTGGTGGCCCCTACAGAGGTCCAGGAGCTCCCCTCTCCTCTGCCTCCTCCCCACCCTGCCCCAATCTCCACAGTATACTCCGGCTCCAGGGGGGTCTGGACGAAGGGAAGGGGGTGAATGAGAGGAGCATTTCACAAGGTGTGAAAGCCTTCAGAATACAATGAGATGCAGACTTGAAAGGAGAGAATGCCAGCCATATGCTCTTCTGAACTACTTCCGCTTTGGGGATGCAAAACCAGAAATGCAGCATTTGGGGATGTGGCATTTGGGGGATGAGGCATTTGGCCAAACTCAGATTGGATGGGACACCCCAAGACCCAGGAGAAGGCTGGAAGGATTGGGGTAACTGGCTCTTTGGCAGGACTGGCTTTATCTCCAGGCTACGAGGAAAGAGGTGCCCAGGATGGGCATGGGCAACTGGGGGCTCAGAGAACGTCCTTTCCTGAAGAGTTATAGGCAGCAGGGGCCACCCTGCAGTCTCTGTCCTTCCCTTTGAACTCTGTGGAAGGGGGCTGCAGGGCTTGGAGTCTCTTGGCTTGGAGGGACCCGGCGGACACGGGACTCGGGTGCCGGGGCCATCAGCTGAGACCCGTGGAGCCTGCAGCCTGAGTGAGCAGCAGAAAAGGCACTGCTCTGGGCCTCAGGGAGGAAGATGATCCACGAGCTGGCACAGCAGATGGGGACAAATCTAGTTTGAGAGTCTCCAAAGATGATATTACTCAGCAGCCTCGTGCTTTTCATCTAGAACTTATTGGAAAACCTTGCTAAGGGGATCAGCTGTCTCCAGGGCTCCGACTCCCCACTCCCAACCAATTGGCACTCAGGCCCTGTAAAGTATTACTTCTCGACACCATGAGCATTGTATGTTCCTGACAGGATAAGCCTGCCACAAATTAATACCTGGGGCAGATCCTAAAACACAATTCTTCCCAGCTGCAATAATTCCAGCCAACCCCTCTATCTGAGCTGACAGATGCAGTAAATCTTTCATCGTTGCAATTCATACATTGTCTTTTGCCTCCAGTACCCGGAACGGCCCAGACAATAAACTTTACCTCCCTTTATGATTATCGATGTGTTTACGGGGGGCCCCTGCGGCCTGCACTGCCAGTGACAAACCAAGGGCCCCTTAGCGGCCATCAGGGAGCCCCCCCCCCCCCCCACAGGCCCTCAGCAGCTCTGTGTCCCTACGCTGGGACTGGGTCCCTGAGCTGCTATCCATCCAGGAGACCAGGGCGAGTAAGTCTTCCCATCTGGGCCGCTGAGAGTGGCGCTAAGGGAGGACGAAGGGGAGTTCCGTCCCTGTCGTACAAGAGAGACCGGGACATTAGCCTGGTGCCAATGAGGACAAGGGCAGAGCCCCAGGACACAAATGCCCTCTGCCTCTCCTGGTGCTAGCCAGTGTGATCCAGGCAGAGTGAGGACCCTGCTGGGCCCGAGGGACTCGGAATCACCACGCAGCCGGCCTATTCCATGTTCTGCTTGTCACCAAGTGTGGCATAGAAATCCGGAGCTGGGCCTTTGTTTCCCCATCTGCCAAATGGTGTTTGGGACACTGGTCCAGCCTGTTGCATGCAGCTATGGGAGGATGGGGAAGCAGACCGCAAGAGGCAAAAAGCCATGCAGATGTCCAGGGCTGGGCCCAGGTGCCCAGAACCCCTGTGTCGGCACGGTTGGTTCCTTCTGGAGACCCTGAGGGAGGAGCCGTTTCATGCCTCTAAGATGTTCAGGGGCTGCTGACGGGCCTGGGCTTTCTTTGGCTTGGAGACTCATCACCCCAAACTTTGCCTCTGTGTTCCTGTGACCTCCTCCCCTTGTGTCTCTCTGTGTCCTCTCCTCTTCTTATAAGGACACCAGTCAGGGGCGCCTGGGTGGCTCAGTCGGTTAAGCGTCTGCCTTCAGCTCAGGTCATGATCCCAGGGTCCTGGGATCGAGCCCCGCATTGGGCTCCCTCTGCCCCTCCCCCACCACAGCTGCTCGTTCTCTCTCTCTCAAATAAAATCTTAAAAAAAAAAAAAAAAAGACACCAGTCATTGGATTTAGTGTTCCCTCCAATCCAGGATGACCTCCTCTTAACTAATCTGCAGAGACCCTATTTCCAAATTAAGGACACATTCTGAGGTTCGACAAGGACATGAATTTGAGGGGAGGCCACTGTCCAGCCCGCGATAGTAGCGGCGAGGGGCCGACTCTACCTGAAGTTCTTCCAACAAAACCCCCTTCCTGCAAACCTGCAGCTTCCCCCGGGGGACACTCCCTCCCGGGGACACCCTCGGCATGCTGTCCCCTGGCAAGATCTGCTCGGAAGCCAGGGAAGTCACCTTATTCCGCTGCTCCTCGAAGGCTTGAGGCTTCCCAGGGAAGCCCTGCCCTCAACCGTCCGGCTCCCTATCTGGCTGCAAAGCAGCTGAGCCCATCCACACCTCGGTCACCTTCTCTCAAAGACCTAGCACCTGTGCCTTCCGTCTCCCCTCCAGACTGGTCCTCCGGGGACTCTTACCCACCGTGGAGTCTCAGCTGCCACCCCGGGAAGCCCATTCCCAAACTACACATTTAAATTATACACTTAGCTTTTTAAGTACCACTTGAAGCTGGCAGGGAGACGGATTTTTATCAGTGCTGAATGCCCACCTCAGGCTGCTACATTTCATCTTGGCTTCATGTGACGGGTCATAACTCCCACCTCCCTCCCTGTATTACGAGGCACGGCTCTTGCCTCTCTGTGCAGAGCTCGCACGCCCCGCCCGGGGTCCCGGAGCTCATGCGGCTTCTCCTCTCCGCGGGCCTCAAGCCCACCCGCCGTGGCAGCTGCTGGGGGGCCAGAAGGGCCCCACGATGAGCCCCTGTCTGCACTGCTCAGGCCATGCTGCCCCGGGACACAGGGACACTCGCTGTACATCCGGGTGCCCTCCTGTTTAATTACTGGAGAGAGGCCCTCTTGTCACCTGCTCTGTGAGTAAATAGTCTTGACATCTTCAGCAACTGACTCCTCTCAAAGGGGCAGAGGGTTCCTCCGGGGCCGCTCTTCTGAGAGAGAGGAGGCCAGGCTGCTTTGCAGAATTGGCTGGTCTCGAAAGCTACCTCTTGGGCACTTGTCCTTCTCAGTGCCCTCCGGCTCCTCCTCACTGGGAGGGGTCTTTGTTTTCCTAGCCCGCCTCCGAATCTCCATTCCTTCCCCCAGCCAAGGGGTCTGGGGAAAATCAGTTTGTCAAAAGCAAGAGCAGACCCAGTCCCGCTGTGTCCTGCCGCCACTGTGGGCCCGTTGAGGCTGGGAGGCTTTGCCACTGACCTTGACACTTGGGGGAGGATGGAGACCTCGTGGTTACGCGCTCACACACGTGGGTGCCCCAGGCTGTCTGCCACGTGAAGAGATTTCCGGAGACTTCTCTGTCCTACATAAGTTGTTAAAAGCCAAGATCAATTTGCTTCTGAAAATAAGGTAGATCGATATGAATACTGCTGTCTGCGGCACAGTGTGTGTCCCCCTGGGCATCCGCACACAGGGATGCATGCTCCCTGCTGCCTTCCTCACTCCAACACACACCCCCCCCCAGACCTTCCCCATCTTATTGGCATCTGCTCTCATTCCCTGACTTACCCCATTTTGTCATTCTGGCAGAGACAAGACATTCCCAAGGAGACCTAAATCTGAGGGAGGTGGATGTGGTCCCTAGGGGTGTAGGGGACATAGGGATGCATGGTTCCCAGAAGCAGGGTCCCCTGCCCCGTGGCTCCCCTGCCCCACTCCTCTGCCTCCCCAGGGCTTCCACTGAATTCTGACAGTTTGACTGAGCCCCAGCCCGAATTTGTAGCCTATGACTCATCTTGGGGAGCAGCATGGCAAAGTTAACAGGGGCAGCCACCAGGAAACCCTCCGCCTGCCTTAAATCATGGCTCTGCCCTCAACAAGGCGTGTGGGACCTTGGATACGGGTGATTAAACTCACCAAGCTTCAGTGTCCTCATCTGCTCATCAGGGATGATGAGATCCTGCCTGGGTTACACTTGACACAGAGGAAGCTTCTAATTCATAATAATAATAGCCAACAAATGAGCGGGCACTTACACGTGCCTGATGCTGGTCTAAGCACTTTATCTGTATCAACTCATTTAATCCCCACAATAGTCTCATGATTACCGACCATTATTACCTTCTCCATCTTAGAAATGAGGAAACAGCGGGCCAGAGAGGTTGAATAACTTGCCCCAGGTTGCACGGCTAATAAATGCAGAGCCAGGATTTGAACCCAGGCAGTGATGGGCTTCAGCCCTGGAATTATTATTATTTGGGGCACAGGGGCTGGGCCAAGCTGGGGACAGAGATGCAATGTCTGCAGACCACTGGTCCAGCCCTTGCCCTCAAGAATCTTCCCCTTCCTCCAGGGGGTCTCCAAGGTGAACAGGGAAGACTTCTGCTCCCCCTAGGGTCTTGTCCTGGCAGAAGCTCCAGCCAGTGAGGATGATTTAACCTCATCAAGCCTGTTCCCGCCACGCTCAGCAGCTTCGCTTGGAAAATGATGATGGAGGAAGATTTAAAAGCCTGGAGAATGGACTGTTATTTTTATCCGTGCCAATAAAGGTGAAAGCGTTCTATTTCCCAGTATTAGTGTGGCCCCCACAGAGCCCGCCCACTCCCCTGCTCCCCACGAACTCCCAGTCTCTCTGCCTCCAGCATCTTCCCAGGTCCCCCTGGGGCCTGGGTTGCCGAGAGCTTCACCCCCCCCCCCGCCAACCCCAGCTCTCTGAGAAGCACCCCGAAGGCCTGTGGGACAGCAGGGTGACAAGGTGAGGTGCGTGTTTTACTGCTGAGGATTCACTGGACAGACGTTCAGCGTGTACATGCTCTGTCCCGGGCACCGGGGAGTCCGAGGGGTCACAGCAGAGCTCCCGCCTCCCACAGCCTGCATTGGAGTGAGAGAGAAAGATGTAGAAATAGACCGATATATATATATATATAAACTTGACCGGTTATATATATATATATATAATTCAGTGGAAGGCAAGGATCTGTGCTTCAAAGCAAAATAAAGCAGGGTGGGGGTTAGATCACGGGGAGGAGGGGCCATGAGTCAGGGATGAGGCAGGAAGCAGATGGGTCCTCAACTGGTATAATTGGGAAGATTTCATACAGGGAAGAAGAGGTGGGCAGGGTCAAGAGGAAGAAATCAGGGGGGGTTGGTGGCCCTGGACCAGCCGGAGTGGGAAGGCGGCTGGCACGGCTCCCAGACCTGAAGGAGAAAGGAAAGAGCAGGTTCCAAAACCTGGAGTGAGCCGGAGCTGTAAAGGCAACAGGACCTCAGCCAGCCTGCCATCCACTAAGGAGGGACCTGCTGCCTCCCAGAGACTTCCATTGGCCAAGCCCAACAGGAAGAGAGAGGGCAAGGGGGCCTGGCTGATGCAGCCTCCTTGGTCAGCCTCCTGTGATTCAGAGCAGGGTGGAAGGTCTGAGGAACAGGCCTGGAGGCCTGAATGGGGAAGGGGCACCCCGGGCTGCTGTTATTTTGTATTGGGGGCGGGAGTTGGAGAAGACCCTCTGATGAAGTGACATTGAGGCAGACGCCTGAACTGTTCGGTCCCCACCTCCCAATGATGCTCTCACCTTACCCTGCTTTAGTTTTCTCCCCCATCATGATGAGCTGCAGATCAGTCCTGTGCCCCTGTGCCCCTGAAGGAAGAAGGGAACCAGAATGACCTTTCCCCAAGACCAGCCTACAGTGAGGATGGAACAGACAGGAGGGTCGGGCTTTGCAGGGCATCTTGGCTGCAAGACACAGACGTGCCCCGAGCCAGTGGGAGCGTCTGTGAGGTATGAGGGTCCTCACCACCCCCTAAGCAGCCTCTGTTACTCCCCTGGAGGGATGGGGAGCCCCTGAAAGGAATGACCAGAGCTCAGGCCACTGCAGGCCCTTCTTCCTTGGGTGCCTTCATGGAGAGTTGCAGGTGGTACAGCTGCTCCCGGAAGCAGGTTCTCTACCTGCTCCTCTGTCCCCCTGAGGAGGTCACACATGCAGATCTTGCCGTGACACCTTGCACAGGCTTGTCTATAAAAGTTGAGTCACAAGGCCACGAAATTTCACTTGATCTCAGAAATAGGTTCAAGAAATTAGATCCCCCCATACACATACATGAGCGCGCGCACACACACACACACACACACACACACACACACATATACACAGACTTCCACCCCAGGCTTCCAACTTTGCACAGATCACCATCAGCTCTCTTGGGATTCCTGAAGACAAGAAAAGGTCCCTGGAATGTCACCCAGATTCTGCCCCTCAACCTGTCATCACAGGCTACTGAGCCGCCACCAGACACCCAGAGCGCTCTCCATTCCAGCTCGGCAAAGAGATGATGGTCTTAGATTCTTTCTCTTGCCTTCAGAAGTCTCTCTGCCTCTCATATCACTTTTCTTTCGCCCCAGAGTGTCTTCGGGGGCTGGTTCTCAAAGAGACCCTTTCCCCAGGGTGCATTCCTGCATGATAACTGGTTTTGTATGGGTTTGGTTTTAGATGCTCTGTGTGCTTCATGCTCATCCCCCTTTCCTTGGAGTTGGAAATCAAATGCAGTCAGCTGGCTGGATTCATGTGCTTCATGTTCATTGCTCTTAGAATAAATTTCCAGCCCTTGACAGTGACCTGCAAAGCTCATGCATAACGATCCTGTCTAGCTCCATCGCCTGCCCCTGTCCCTCTGGCTGAATATTTCTAGTCACATCAGTTTCCTTTCTGTCCTTTGATGACACCAAGCCCTCTACACCTTGCTCTATCTCACTGAATGTCTTGGTTCCAGCTCCTACAATACATGATTGTCCATTCTCATTCTTTAGGTCCTAACTCAAAAGTCACCTCTTTAGAGACATCTTCCTTTTCCAGCCTATTCATGAAATCTCTGCTCATCATCTCAACTCCCTGAGACATCCCAGGCTCTTTCCCTCATAGCACTTACAACCACCTGTAGTTACACTGTTGGTTAATTACTGTTGGTGGTAGTAGTTGTGTGTTTGATTGTGTGTGTGTGTATGTGTGTGTGTGTGTGTGTGTGTGTGTGTGTGTTGATCTGTCTTACCCACTTAGATGAGTACTCCTTGAGCTCAGGAACCTAGTCTGTATTTGTGTAGTGTAAGATTCACCTTGCCCTCTGATTGGGCTTTGCCCTCAGCTCCTGGAATGTCACTTCTCAGCTCTTGAAATGTCCTGCCTGGTAAGAGTGTCTGTTTACCTGCAGGCCTTGGGATAGCCAGATAGTTTACACTTCCTTGTGATTTACGAGGTGGTGGGTGGGGAGGTCTTGAGCCACATGGTATCAGCTTGACTTCTAAGCGACTAGAAAGTCAGGTCAACCATGCAGGCAGTCAACCAGATCTAATGATTGAGCCCCAACAAAATCTCTGGACACCAAGGCATTGGTGAGCATCCTTGGTTGGCAATACTCCGTGAGTGTTAGCACATATCATGGTTGGGAGAAGTGAATGCTATCTGTACAACTCCACTGGGTGAGGACAGCAAGAAGCCGCACACCTGGCCTCTTCTGGGTTCTGCCCTATGAACCTCTGCCCATTGCTGATCTTAATCTGTGTCCTTTTGCTGTAATAAACCCTACGACGAGTAAAACCGTTTTGTTGAGTTCTGCAAGTCCTTCTCGCAGATCACTGAAACTGGGAGCAGTCTTGAGGCCCCCTGGTCTCTGCAGTATTATTTACAGCAGCCCCTGGGACATGCTCTCTGCCACCTGCCACACCCTCATCCTGTAACACGACTCACACCCTACCAGACGACTTCTAATTCTCAGAAAATGCTGAGCTCCCTCAAGCCTCCAGACCTTTGTACAGGCTATGTTTTTGTGTCTGGGGATTCCTTCCTTTTCCTCCACCACCTCCTCAATTTCTCATCACCCTTCCATATCCAGCTCAAACATCACCTCCCCTGGAAAAAAATCCTGTAAGCACAGCCCCCTCCAAGCCTGGATGAGCTCACTCTCCTCTGGAGTCCCACGGCATCCTACACTAACCTCTATTGTAACTCATGTCATCTGGTTGTAATTGAAAAGCCTTCTGTTTAGCCTTCTCTTCCTTGAGCTATGTTGTATCTGAAGAAGATCTTCTGCCCGGAAGTTAGCCCTTGAGCACTTTTTGTAGCCAGGAACTGTGTTTCATCTCTAGGTCTTTGCTAGTATGCACTGTGCCGATTACATAGTAAATGCTCATTAAGTGTCTGCATTCACAAATGGATCAACCTCTCAACAATGAGAGGTAGATGGAAAGTTAGGGACATGCTAGTGGGAAATTGTTTTAAACTGATGGCTGCATCGCGTGCTTAGCACCATTTCCAGAAATAGGATTCTGCCTACTCATTTTTACTCCTACAGAAAAGGGCGGAGAAAAAAAAACTACCAGAAGGTTACCCTCTCTGGGAACTGCTTTGGGAATAGAAGTGAACTGCTTTACACCTTGACAGGAAAACCACAGCCCTAAGCTTTGCAGAATGTTTACCTAATCCTTGACTTGGGCTGTGGGCAGTTGAGCTGACAGCCCTCCACACCTGTATGGCAGGCTGACCGTGAGATGGTCTAAGAGGACTCTCAACTTTCCTCGTGTCTACCCTCCTTGAGTGTGAGCTGGCCTGGTGACCTGTTCTGACCAACAGAATATGGCAAAGGTGATGGGATATCACTTCTGAGATCAGTTTTAAAAGATGATGACTTCTGCCTTGCTAATGGACCTTCTCCCTTGCTGGATTTCTTTGCATGACAAGAACTTGAGGGCAACTTCCAGCCAAGAGCCAGCTAAGAACTGGAGCTCTCAGTCCAACAATGATCAAGGATTGGAATACTGCCAACACCACAGAAGTGAAGTTGGAAATGAGTCCTTCCCTAGTGAAGCCTCATCCATGGGACCTTATCCATGGTGGGACCTCATCCATAGCTAACACCTTGGTTGAGAGACCCCAAAGCAGAGGATCCAGCTAAACCACATACAGATTCTCCTGACCCCAGAAACTCTGAGATCAAAGTGTGTATTTTCTTAAGCTGTTATGGTTTGAGGTGATTTGGTATACAGTAAGAGATCAGTAACCTCTGATCAATACCAGGTCATACCAAACTTTATAGTTAGCAGTACATCACAGTATTTAAGCCGTGAACTCTGGAGCCAGATGGCCTAGATTCAAATACCAGCCTTTCTACTTTGTGCCCGTGTAACCTCAGGGAAGTGACTTCACATTAGCTCTCTCTTTGGGGTGTAAGAGTGTTCCCTTACCTCACAGGATGATTGTGAGGATTAGCTCACACACATAAAATGCTTAGAGCAGTGGTAATATTTATAATATTTGTCACTCTTCAACATATCACATAAATATTGATGATATTTGTTATTCTAAGCCATCATGGCCCAATTTTGAACCTACATGAACACATATGATGGATCACATGCCACCCACACAACCCAGTCTTACCACAAGCCCTTGGGGCAGAAAGCAGCCTCCCACAGCCACCCATCACAGCCCCGAAGGCCAAGGTCTGGTCTCACACCCTCAAAGCCCACCTCCTCCCCTTGGCCCAGCATCCTCACCACTCCCACTTTTGGCATACCAGGAGCGGCGTTGCACACACGGGGTGAATCATTCCACTATTTGCGAACACATTTACAAACAGTCAGGATCCATTCTCCCTGATTGTTAAGGGGAATTCAATACCAAATCATTACAGTTAAAGCCCATTACGGACAGTCAGAACATAAAACAGGCCATCGCAGGAATACACCAACCCAGTTGAAAGCCTTCCCTCTGGCCGCCATCCGTGCTCATGGTGGAGTGGTCCCTCCAGCCTGGAAGTCTCCCCACATGCTCTCCAAAGCACAGCCACGCATGCCCAGAAAGAGAATCTTTTACAGTTAATCTCTGTGCTGGTTTAGGGCAGACTCAGTTGTAAGAGTTTGCTCTGGAGTTAGGAAGGTCCATTCTGTTGTGATCGCCACAGCCCTAGGTGCAGCTTGGCGAATCTCAGAGGTGTGTGCTTCTCAGAGCACAGATGCCTTTGTGGGTAGTGATGAATTGTCAGGGGAGAGGAGGGGAGATTAGGGATGGGCATAACCAGACAACGTTCTATCCCTCTTCTGCGAGGGCCAGAGAACCTCTATGTTGGCTTCTGTATCTGGGTGATTTTCCCAATTTTGCCTGGGAAGTTTGCTGGAACCAAGCCACCTGGAACCAAGCCACCTGCAAAGTGAATGCAACTGGCAAGGTTGTCTGCAGGCCAGGTGTGGATGCTGGAGTTTGGGATGAAGAGAAGATGGAAATCTTGCACGATAGGATAAGAGGGAAGAAAGAACTCTAGAAGCGAGAGTCCAAGCACAATTTATGTCCTGAGCTGTGGAAATTCTGTCACTGGCTTCCCCTTATAGAGTTTGACCCCCATTTACTTTTTTAAATTGCTTGTGGGCATGCAGACACCTCTGAGGACTGGTATCTCCAATGTTCCCCCCTGGGCCTCCCCTGGGATATGAACCTGTGTGTCTTTGTTCTCTTATCCCATTAAGGTGATGGTGCAGAGATGTAAAGAAATGAATAAGGCTGTGAATACTCATTGCTACGTGAGACCTGGTGTGTGTGTGTGCATGAGTAGATATCCTCAGGAAGACAGGATCAGGTAATTGCTGTCAGAGCTATGCTTCTGATTAGTTTTCTATTCCCAAAGCTAATTGTCAAATTTAATAGGCATCTGCTATTTTTCATAAGTGTGTTTGAACTTCATGAGCCAAGTGATTTATTTTAACAGATAGTCAAAACCCCAGAAAATAATACCTTTTGTATTCTATCTGGCCCAGCAAATGACAAAGTTATGGAAAGGAAGACGACACAGTGTGATGCACAAACATACCAACCATACCACAAACCCCCTTGCACCAGAGCCATAGATTGTTTTCCACTCAACAAATGTGCTGAGCCCAGTGCAAGCAGAGAACAGCATGACATGCACAGGTACAGGATTTCTCTCCCTAAAACCTAGGCATGCTAAAAGAGAGCCAGTGTGCAGCAGCAAAGCAGACTTGACACCTATGCGGGGCCCAAATCAGATCTGCAGTGTGTGCACAGTCTCCAGGAGGTTGTGTTCTTGGTGTTGAGGATCTCGGTAGGTTTCATGCCACATTCAGTGGGATATGGGATTACACAGGTTTGCAGCTTGTTACCTCTGGCTTCCTACAGCCTTCATGCTGTGCATCTGCAGCTGAGGAGCTGCCAATGGAGGAAACATCTGTAGACTTGCAAGGAAACATCACAACATCCCCAGAGTTTATCCCACTTGCCCTTTCTTTGATGGCTGGGATATAAAGCTAAGGGTGGTACTGAGAAGGGGGTATGCTACTTAGGATAGACTAGGTGAGTCTCCCATGACAAACAACTCCAAAATCTCAGTCATGCAAATATTCGAAGTCTATTTCTAATTCCTGTTATATTTCCCTGGGGGATCTGTGCCTGCATTGTCATTATGCTTGCTCTGGAATCCAGGCTGATGGAGCAGCCCCCACCATTTGCGGAGCAACATGGCAGAGGGAAAAGAGAGCTATAGTGAGTCTCACATTAGCAATTAAATGCTCAGCCCAGAAGTGATTCAACTCATGGGTCAGAGGGGGTCACATGGTTCCATCTGACTACAAGGGGTCAGTTAGTCCAACTCTACTGTGTGTGGAGTAGGCCAGGGAAAGAACACTGGACAAATGGCACTTGGCTTATCACAAGGGTAGTTAAAACAGCCCAAAGAGACTCACTGGCGGAAGCAAAAAGGAGACAGACTTGACCTACTAAGGAAGAAACTTCCAAACTTCCAAGGACTACTTTGGGTGGAATGGACTACCAGGGGAAGTGGCACCACTTGTAGAGGTGGCTCCAGCCATAGTTGGGAGTGGAATTCAGTCTTTAAGAGCCCTTCCCAATGAATGAAATCAGCCTTCACTGCTCATCTGGTTTTAAATAAAGTTCAGCAGATGGATGGTCATTCAGATTCTTATAGTACTAGACAGTCTGAAGGAAGAGCTGAAATCAGGAGACAGGGTTGAGATCAGAGAAGGCAGAGTGCTATATGTTATGGACTTAGTTGTCCCTTAGTTAGCTCCTTGTTTATGCCATGGTGCTACTGGGTTTGAGGTTAAGGTTTGTGTTCCCAGTTTGTGGTCTCATAAGCTAGGATGTGGATCTTTTCTCAGTCGAGCCTTCAAATGAGACCCCAGCCCTGGCCAGCACCTTATTTTCAGTTTGTCAGAGGCCTTGAAATGGAGGACACAGCTAAGCTATGCCCAGATTCCTGACACACAGAGACTGCGAGCTAATCAGTGTGTGTTGTCTAAACCACTTAATTTTGTGGTAATTTGTTACCCAGCAATAGGTAATCAATGCAAGGCAATCAATTGGAGGAGAAGTGGCACATACATTCGTGTTTGAGATTTGGGCTAGATCTACATCAGAAAGGAGAGCCGGGAGCACCTCAAAAACCCTTACATAGAAAGTGGGAAAGAGGTGGCTCAGATTGTCTGCTGAGCCAGGCTGAGGGTCCCTTATGGCTTCCCAATATGTCACCAAGGTGGAAAGATCTGGAATTGGGTGAGTAGTAAGCTGAACTAGTGAGAGCCTCACTCTGCCCTTCTCATAGATGGTCAGTTAAGTCACCTTCATATATGAAATCAGAAGTTTATGGAAGGGTCTGATAATAGCTGCCATGTTGGGGGTCAGCCACTACAGCCTGGGCCTGGTTCTTTGGTCGACATGATATCAACATATTCTTGTGATGCACTGAGAAGTAGGTGCCATTATCCCTATCTGAGTATTAGGAAATTGAAATTCAGAGGACCAAGTGACTCACTGAGGTCATTCAACTTGTAAATGGCAGGCTGGGTTTGAACCCACAATGGGCCCCAAAGCTGGTCCTCTTTATACGACTATCCTTCCCCAACCCCACCCTCCAGGCAAACAGCAGGGCCTTGAGAAAGCTCTCCTCCTGCTGCTTCCCTTCCGTAGGTCCCAAATCTGGAAAACAACCCTACCCCAATGTGTCCCCAATAAAAGAAGGCTGACCCCTTCCAGCACCTTGTCACAGCCAACCCTAATCACCCTTAGCCATCATCCCAGTCATAAAACTCCATCCCTGTTAAATGTTTCCTCGCGCATCAGCACCCTGATTGCAAAATATAACAACGCCACCATCTTTTGCTTAATTTAAAGATATTTATGTCACACTTTGAAATGTCAAACGTTTTCATTAAAATCCTCTCACACTTGGGCCGACAAAGGGATGCAGGATCTTTGGGAGACACTTTAATCTCAATCAATTAGGGATAAAGTAGTCCTAGCAGTGTGGCAATAAAAGAACACTTTAATTTTAGAGCTAATTAAATATCAACAATTGGAATGCAGCAACAGACACTTAACCTGCAGTAACCCATCATTTATTAGGAATATAATGCACTGACTCTGGGTATGATATGAGCTCTCGTCATTTTAATATCAGCTGTCACAGGCCAGAGGCTCCCTTTTGTTTCACTCCAACACAGTCATTTCCCAGGCCCCACCAGGATCCCATGGGCACCCGTGCTCTACACAAGATTAATTAAGCTGGAGCCCCACACAGAACTGACAGGCACAAGGGTGCCTGTGACCAAGGGAGGGCAGCACAGGCAAGAGACATAAAACAGGTTAGTCCAGGGGGACAAATCTGGGCTTTGAAATGGACCAGGTAGGATGCTTTCAGCTGCAAGTAACAGGAAAAAACCCAAAACCAACAACTCTACCTCTGAAGTGCTTTAACAGCAAGGGTTTGTGACTGCACATAAAGAAAAGGTAGGGGCAGGTGGGGTTGCAAAACTGGATCGTTCAGAGGCTTGATGACACTGACAGACACTCAGGCGCTCTTTTCTCTCCCGGCGCTGCTGCCCTTAGTGGGTGACTGATGTCACACTTCATCGTGTCAAGATGGGCTATGGTCCTATCACACAAGATAAGGTCTTGCAAAAAGGAGGATCCTTCCTTCTGGGTGTGATTTCTTTTTCACCATTATTTTTTCTTTCAGTGGAACTTTTGGTTTAGCATAAATTTAGATTTGCTGAAAAGTGGCAAGATAGCACATAGAGTCCCCACCCAGTTTTAAGCAAACTGTGGATTTTATTCAGGTCTCCCTAATTTTTCTGGATCTGGGGTCCTGGGTGGGAGACTGTACTGCAGCCAGTCATCAGGTGTCCTCAGTCTCCTCAGGTGCGTGACAGCTTCCCCGTCTCTCCTTGATTTTGACACCTCGATGGTTGTGAGAAGCGCTGATTACTTATTTTGTACAATGTACTGGAGTTTCACGTCTGGTGTTTTTCTCATGGTTTGACTGGAGTTACGGGTTTTAGGTGGAGAAGACCACGGAGGTGAAGCAGGCTTCTCATCACATCTTTTCAGGGAGACCCAATTTCACATGACTTATATGAATTGGGATCACTGGGCAAGGTAGCGTTTGCCAGATTTCTCCATGGAAACCCTTCTGAGGAAAGCTTTCCCCAGAGCCTCCTAGCCCCTGATCCCCTGTGCACCCCCTAACCACGCACTGATGAAGGTAATGAAATAGGCCTTCATCCATCACAATTCATGCCCCGGGGGGCTTCGGGTGAGTGGGCAGGGGGTCACTGCCCCTGAATGCACTTGTAAAAAGAAGTCTCTGCTAGTAAGAATGGGGTGACCAGTGGATGTGGGGAGAGGGAGTCACCAGTAGCCAGACCGGCATCCAACAGCGCCTGCCTCAGAAAGCCATCGGTGTGCACTTCACTCCATGTCCCAACCCCCCCCCCAGGCTTGCACTGTGCAGTGTGCAGATGAATGAAGGGCAGTCTCAGGCACGGACAGAAATAGCACTCTCCTCCAGCATGACATCACACCTTATCGTAGTAACAAGTGCAGATGTGGAGCCTGACCGCTCGGATTCAAATCCTGGTTCTGCCACTTACTCTCCCTGGAACTTTGGTCGTGTTCATTATATTTCCTGTGTCTCGATGCCTTCATCTGAAAAATGGGCATAATTATAATGCCTGCCTCATAAGGGATGTGGGTGGCTTAAATGAACACATAGTAAGCCTGCGTAAGGGTTAGCTATGATGGTATTTATGTTAAGCTCAAAAACATGGAAATGAAACAATGCACTGTAAGGAATGCAAATGTGTGCAGTAAAACTATATAGAAGTAAGAGACAATGGGGTACTCAGAATTCACCATGGGGCTTGTCCCCTGGGGGAAAACCCCAAAGAGGATAGACACCAGAGACCCTCAAGGTATTGTCATTTTGTCTCGAAAGCTGGGTTCATGGGAATTCATTTTATTAATTTTCTAAAAGATTTTATTTATTTATTTGAGAGAGAGAGAGCACAGGCGGGGGGAGGGGCAAAGGCAGAGGGAGAAGCAGACTCTTAACCAACTGAGCCACCCAGGCACCCCTCATTTTATTAATTTTTATAAGTTATATACATTACCCATTCTTTTGGCATGCATGAATCATTTCATAATAAAAATCATAGCCCACCAGGTCGCTCTGCTGTCAGTCTTCAGAGGCGAGGTAGAGTTTTGTGGCGTTAGAACCAAGCTGGATGATGGTTGGAGCTGAAAGGGTAAAGCCTTCCATGGACGATCCACAGACATGACCCTCCCCTCCCTGAGCACGGGTAGCAACCCCCACCGGGGTCCAGTTCTGTCACTTAGCAGCTGTATGACCCAGGCCAAGTCCCTCTCCCAGCTTTAGTGTCATCCTCAGTAAGATGAGAATACAGAGGCTTTGCCCTCAGACTAATCAGAGTTTGGGAGAGGATCTAGAAACAAGATCAATGAAAGTGCTGGTCCTTGAGTTATTATGTTTGAAGCCCTGGACAATGGGCTTGTAGACTAGCTTCCAGGTCCCCACTCCAGACCACGTCTGGGTCCCTAATTCACCTTGCACAGGTGAGACCACCACCTTCCCAGAATGGCCCAGACCGCCCTTCGATCTGGAGCTCTGACATTTCGTGGTCTTCAGCATCTGCAACTCCTATTCCTTGGCCCCTGCTCCAGGTACTCCTGGAAGGGAGGTCATCAGTTCTCCTGGACTGAAGCATTGCTTTCACCCCCACTCCCCATCCATGGCTGGTCAGCTAAGTGCTAATCCCTACCTCCTGGGGTCTGCGGGACGAGTCCCGCTCAGGAAGTTCTGGAGAGTGGGAGAGGAGACAGAATCGGAACATAATGCTCCCCTCCTATTAGATGTGGGACTTGGGACATAATTTATCTGCACAATGAAGATGACCATCACTGCTTGGTAAGAATTCTTGTGAAGATTGCATGAAGGCACAGATGCGGAGTGTTCAAAGAGGCACCTCGATACATCACGTACCTGACATCAATTAGGTAGTCAACAAATAGCACTTATAACTATTAAAATATCCAGTGAAAAAGAATCAGCTGTATTCTTTCTTTCCCTTTTTCCATGGATTTTTACAAGTAAATATAACTGAGGTCATCGGTTGGTATCATCACAGAAGTTCCATCACTTGTTTGCTGGAAGCTATCTGCCTTGTTGATCCGTAGTCTAATCGTCTAGAAATAGTTACAGAGTGAGGGGAGAGAGACAAGAGGTAGCAGTCTACTTAGAACAGTTCAGGAAGAAGAAAGTGGCTGGTCTGGAATCAAAATGAAAGTCTCCATGACAGCTGATGCTCACGGCAAATACCCATCTTCCTAAGGGGAGAGAACAACCTGTTTCACCCGAGCCTGTTCACTCTGCTTTGTTCCCTGTTCTCCCTGCTGAGCACCCGGACACCAGCTCCAGAACAGAAGGCATGAACGCATGTGGATAAGCACCACCAAAAAAAAAAAAAAAAAATCCTAAGGATTGCGTCTTTAGAGATCATTTACTCCACCTCTACCAGAAGGAGAACTTTGCCTAAGATATGGCCAACAGGTTTCTTTTGGAAATCAAATTTGACTGATAAGGGAAGAGTGACAGGAGCTCTGTGGTTAAGAAGGGTTCTGAAGCCCATCCCCCGCTAACTGTAAAGAATGCCATGATAAATGAGTTGTGTCTCCTCTCAGTGCAGGAGGAGGGTCATAGCAGCCCTTGTGGGTCTATGACCTTGAACCTTTCCTGGATCACACTGAATTTTGACACATGGTCAGACCTCATGGTCACAGTAATGTTAAGATTGAGCAGCTGCAGGCATCAGGCAAGACAGGCTCAAGCTGGACATTCGGCAACCGCAGAAGAGCTCCAAACACGTAGCAGCCTCGCTGTAACCAAAGTACATGTTCAGTGTCTCTTGCCCCAAAAAGGCAGACTGGCCTTATGCCTCATACAGTTTGAGGGAAGATTCTAATACCCTCACGCCATGCCCAGCTGCTAGCCTAATCATTTCTCATGAATGGACATGCCCAGGGGTTTCATCTTCTGCTCCTGAGTATCTGCTCTTGTGCTCAGGACCAAACATTTGCCCGCAGGGGTTCAGGGCTCGAGGGCTTGGAGTCACAGACCTTGTTTTATGCACTGGCTGTTCAACCTTTGGCCTGTTACTTCACTTTCCCTCTGCCTCAGTGTCCTCATCTGTAAAATGGGGGTACAAATAGTACGTACCTCATAGGTAGAATGGCCACTTAAGTGAGTGTTCAAACTGGGACAGTCAGGAGAGTTATTTTTAATTATACCAGGAAACAGGCCTAAGAATCATTCCAAAGACACCTGGTGTGTGGTCGCCTTCCCAGTGGGGATGCAGACAGGAAATGCAGACAAGCTGTAGGAGCATGGGTTCTGCCCCCCACCCTCTGTGTCCCCTGCTCTTCTTGCTGTGCAGGACCTATTGCTATAAGCATCCCCCTGTCCTACGTCACCATCATCTCCCTCTCCTGGGTCACTTCCACCAGCACACACATGCACTGAAAGGTCAATCTCTAAAAAGAAAAGCATTCCCAGGCTCCTGCTCACTCTGGCTAGTACCGTATCTCTCTGTTCCTCCTTGGAGAAAAACTCCTCCAGACCAGCCTCCACTCTACAGCTCCATTTCCCTTCTCCAGGGCTCTCCCCGTGCTTAGTGATAGCCGAAGTCCTCCCAGCAGCCTCCATGCCCCTGTGCCCTGTCCCTGCTGATCTCTGTACCTGTCTCCCACTGCTTCCAGCACACAGGCCTTCCACTGTTCCTCAGTCACACCAAGCTCTTCCCCACCTCAGGCCTTCACATTGGCTATCCCCTCTGCCCGGGACACTTTTCCCTATGTTTCTGCATGACTCACTGCCTTGCGTTGCTCAGGTCTCAGCTCTAAGCCCCTTCCCTGCCGGGTTCTTCATAATATTTCTGCATCTTGAAATTACATCATGCATTAATTAATTGGACAGGGGAGGATTTTTGGTCTCCTTCTCTGAAAGGTAAGTTTCAGAGGACTTATTTGCTCACCACTGTTTCCTATGAGCCAAGAACAGTGTCTGGCACGTGGTAGGCGCTCAATCAGTGCTTCCTGAATGAAGGACCTGGTGTCTAGTTTTATAGTTTACAATTATTCATAGTATACCCCATTGTCATTAGATGGACCAACCAGGCTATCCCAACACATTGGAGATGTTTTCTGGGCTGATCACCCATATTCCCGTCCCTTTTGCCAGACTGTATGTTTCAGGAGGGAAGGCGTTCTCTGCCTGGGGGGTGTCTCAGCCAGCAGTTTTCCAGATGGACTCATGGCCTTTCTTGGGTTTCAAGCTTCTGTGGCATGATCACCATCAGCAGGAGCAGTGACAGAGACCGAGAGCCCTGCTTATCACCCAAGGCTGGGAGCTGGGCATTCCACTGTCCGTCCTTAGTCACACACAGACACCCCCCAGCTTCAGCTGAGCATTAGTTACGCAGCCAGGCAAACTCCAGTCCAGAGGACGCCAACCCATCTCAAAGTGGGATAGACAAGGACAAAGGGAAACCTGCCGGCCTGGGTCAGCACCCTCTTGCCAGGCTGGCCCAAGGCTTGCTGGACCCACTCCAGGCTCCAGGGGTGATTGGTCTTTCTCAGGCCAAGAAAGGCTGATCCTGGCAGGCAGGGTTGTTGCTGAAAAGGGGTTTTAAAGAACCACACTTCCCTGGAGAGCCCCAGTTGTCAGGGTCCTCTGCCCCTGTCCGCTTCACCACCCAGCATAAATCTGGAACAGACGGGCTGGCTCTACCTTCCTCGCTCCCCAACATACTGGCTCCCCATTCCCACCTGGGGCCTTTTAAGTCCCTCCCCCCCCTTTGCTGCAGAGCTTCAGGAACAAAGCTAGATTGAAATGCCAACCCTCTTTCCGGTTCTGTAACTTTGAACAGGCCATTTAACCTCGGGGTCATCAGCATGTTCTGGAAAGGGCTGGAGAGTAAACATTATAATAAACATTATAGCCTTTGTGAGCCACACAGTCTCTGTCACCTCCCCGCTACTCCACTTGCCCACATAGCTTGAAGGCAGCCACAGACAAGAGGCAATGAACAAGTGAGTCTGTGTTCTAATAAAACTTTATTTATACAAACAGGAAGTGGGCCAGATTTGGCCCATAAGCCATAGTTTACCAACCCCTTAACTAACCTGTCTGAGACTCAGTTTCCTCATCTACAAAATGGGGATGATACCTTAATAGGGTCACTGAGGGTTGATATAAGTAAAAGTACTTAAAACCGCACAATGAATGTTTTGTTTTGTTTTTTGTTTTGTTTTATTACAGCAACCCCCTACCCTGCACCTCAGCCCAGATCAGCTGTCCCTGGGCCCCTGGCAGCCTCAGCTGTGCCTCAGTGGGCACCCGCGCCGGCCCATCACTTTGAACTCTCATCTGGGAACCTGCAATTCCGCACTGCCCGTTTTATTATTTATTTGGGGGAGGCTATTGTGCTTCTCCATTCCCAATCGAGCTGTAGGGCTGGGGAAGACCTGAGGGCGGTCTTTCACGCGGGGCCAAGATTGTCTTCACTCCTGATTAGGCCTCAGCGGAACACAATAGAGGCGCCCGGAGGAATGCGGCCCCCTGCCTCAGCCTCATCTGGGAGTCTTTGTGCTTGATTTCCTTCTCTGCCGCCCCGTTTTGCTTTTTCTCTTTTCTTTATTTTTCTCATGCTTCCCACCCCCCTTTAATCTGCCTAACACCTTGCCATACTCCTTGCTCGCTGCCCCTGCCGTCCCGGCTGGTTCCCGAGCTTCCCTCCACATCCCTAATAGCACGGCGCCTCCTGCATTTAATAAAAGCTGCTGACAGGGAAATCTGGGCTAACTGAATTACTTCCTCATTAAAGAGGAGGCAGACTCCTGGGCCCTGGTGCGCCTTGCCTTCCCTGCCTGTCCCTCCCTACTGCCTGCAATTAGATGGTTCCCTCCACTGGAGGTCCCCCCAGCCACTACCCCCCACCCCCCCACCCCCCACCCACCCCATCTTACAGGGGGCTCGGAGGAGCTTCTTTCCAGGTGGTTCCAGCTCTGCTTCCTCTTCTACCTGCCCAGAGTCCCCAGCCGGGGGAGCTCCAGGCCAGCTGGGAGGACAGGAGACGGGAAATGATCTGCCCTAGCTCACCCAGGCCCCGCCTCCTACTCCTTATGCCAAAGGGGCTGCCTGCTTTGTTCCAGGCAGGTGAGCTGTGATCCCCAAGGTCTGCCTTTTGCTTCAGAGAAGTCAGTTTCCTGGCTAGGCTGAGAGGAGATTCTCTCAAACTGGCTGGATTCCCCCGAGAAAAAGAAAAAAGGAACCAGACTCCAGGAATCCACCCATCACTTCTGCCCACCTCACTGAGGCCCCCTGTGTCTGTCTGACAAGTACCCTGTGCTCCCCAGGTCTGCATTTACTTGGGCTGTGCCCACTCCCCAAGGGCTGGTGTCGAGGCCTTACCTGCTGCCACCCCATGCCCCCCTTCGGCCATTCGTGCACCACCACCTGCTCACCTTACTGCTTGCTCCTTTGTGTCCACGGCTCGCCCTGTGCCAGGCAGCTAGCACGCCTTGAAGGTGTAGCTAGCCAGCTGACCGGAAGCAGTTATTTTAAAAGCTGGGTACACTAGGAGTCTTTTACTCGCAGGTGATGGCAGATGTTACTCTCTCTTTTGTTTTGGGAAAATAGCTTAAGGGACCTGTTGGCACCTGGGTCCATCCAGACCTATCAACAAAGAAGCGTTGACTTGCTCTGCGTCAAAAAGTCAAAGGAAGTTGGGGTTCCCTACGTAGCCTGAGAAGGGGGGTTGGGGGTCGCAGGTCACAGGGAGGAGGGTGAACGAGGGGAAAGGGCTCGACTGGTTACAGCCTGGGGACCTGGATGCCCAGGGACAATACAGCCTGGGAAGAGGCACCTTAGACCACTCCTGGGAGTCGTGGGAGGTGCTGCCCAGGGGCTGGACACCCTACAGAATTGTAACCCATGGCTCAGGCCTCAGAGCAAAGTTCCGGCAAGAAACCCCTGCTGGGGCCAGGGCTTCCTGAGCAGATGCCACTTGGGAAGGAGACATTCTTGTCCCCAGGCCGAGCAGGAGGTAGGGCTGGCAACCCAGGCCTGATGCCGCGTGGTGATAATGCAGCCATCTGACTTCACAGACCAGCGCTCTCCTTGCATTGTAATGTGTGGAAGCCTTGTAGCGTCTCTTTTGGATGGACTGGTAGGTAATTTTTGCCTCAAGAACCCCAGGCCGGGGATGTGGTGCGACACTATAGCTTCTGTTCTTCTGGCCCCTCATTGAGGGCCAGGGCTCATCCAGTTGGTCCTTTTAGGAGGGGGCTGTCTCTCTCTAGGACACCTGTTGGGGGCCTGTTGACCTAAGTACTGCTTCTCCTCTGGCCAGCCAAGAAAGGATCTAGCTTTCTGGGGCCTCTTTTGTCAGCGCTATCCCTGCGAAGGTGGTCAGGACATGCCACCCCAAAATATGACACTTTGGCACACTCTTTGTTTAGAGCCAAAGGCACTTGAGAAACAGCAGATTCAGGAAGGGCTCTCCAACCTCCCTCCTTCTACCTGAAAGCAGATCCTAACATTTCCCATGAGAAAGGAGCCCTCCCTGCACGGGGAGGAAAAGAACACTCATCACTAGAGACGGGAGCCAAAGCTGATTATGGACCTGGATGCACAAACCTACCAAAATAACCCTGATCTTCCATCTGTTTCCCTCATGTCGTTCTTAGGCACAATCCCTCATGTCCTGCACCTTAGTCTGGGCCCCTTGGTATTGTCCCATCCCCATAATTTATCAGTCTTTGTTTAAAAAGACATAAGGGCGCCTGGGTGGCTCAGTTGGTTAAGCGACTGCCTTCAGCTCAGGTCATGATCCTGGAGTCCCGGGATCGAGTCCCGCATCGGGCTCCCTGCTCGGCGGGGAGTCTGCTTCTCCCTCTGACCCTCTTCCTTCTCGTGCTTTCTATCTCTCATTCTCTCTCTCAAATAAATAAATAAAATCTTTAAAAAATAAAAAATAAAAAATAAAAATAAAAAGACATAAGCTTTTGGGCCTGATTCCTTCTTTGGGTCTTATTTTCCTTATGAAGACTCTTGTGTGCATGTAAAAACACTAAATGAAACCTGCAATCTTTTCTTCTATTGATCTATCTTATGGCAGTTTAATTCTTGAACTCGACCACGGAGGCTGAGAGGGCAAAGGAAGTTTTCCTTCCCAACCGGGGCGCCCTCCTCTACCCCAGCCCCGACTGCCTGCTTCCCCTCCCCAGCTTTGATGGCAGCAGGCCTGAGTCCTGTCAGGAGTTTGAGAAATCGCAGCCGCAAGCCATTTGGCGAGGGACCCCCTGCTCTCTTTCACACGGGGCTGCAGGAGCACAGAAAGTGAGGTCGCAGCATGCTTGACTTTTGTTTTGTGTCTGATCTGTGGGCTTGTGTCCCCAGCTAAGGTCTGGCTTATCTAGAAGGAAAAAGGTTGTTCCAGCCTTGAGAAAAGTCACCCCCTTGTCAGAGGTTTGCTAAAGCACACCCGAGTCCCGTGAAATCCATTGATGGCTTTGCTTTTCCTCTCTTGTCACAGGGCAGGTCTCCTGGAAAGAAGACCCCGAGACAAGGACTTGGGAGCAGGTAGCTTCTTCAGAGGGTGTACCAAGAAGCGTAAGTCAGTGGGTGGAGAAGACAGACAAGGAAGAGAGAGAAATCAATAAAGAGACGCCAGTAGGGGCAAATGTGATGGTTAATTTCATGACACCGGGGCCCAGACGTAGGGTCAGGCACTATTCTGAGCATGTCTGTGAGGGTGTTCTTGGATGAGATTATCATCGGAAGTGTAGACTGGGCCAAGCAGATGGTCCTCCCTGATGTAGGTGGGCCTCATCCAATCCACTGGGGACTTGAACAGAACAAGAAAGCTGAGTCAGAGGACCCCCTCCTGCCTGACTGCCTTGAGCCAGGACATTGGTCTTTTCCTGCCTCCTTCTGAAACATTGGCTCTTCCCGAGTCTCGAGCCTGCTGGCTCTCGGACTGGAACTACACCATTGGCTCCCCTGGGTCTTCAGCTTGCCAACTGCAGATCTTGGAACTTGCCTGCTTCCATTATCATGTGAGCCAGTTCCTTATAATACATCTCTCTCTCGTTCCATTGGTTCTGCTTCTCTAGAGAGCTCTAGTACAACAACCTACTCTCAGTCCCACAATTGGGATTGCCCCCCCGCCAAGTGATCGGGAAGCTGAAACATTTGTCCTGACTCTGGTCCCCCATTCACGGAAGCTTACCCCTGGGGCATTCAATCCCAAGGCACTTCCAGGCTGTGCTGTGCATAAGTGGTATAGATTGCACAAGATCCTGAGGCACTGGGGAAAGATCTCAGGCAGAAAAGCAAGAGCTGCTGGGGCACTTGAGGTAGGAGGCCAACGGCATAAGCAGAAACTGTCCACCACAGCTGCAGGTGAACTTCAAGGTGGTTTGAGAGGTTATGGAATGGCATATGAAAAGCATTTGCTGTAAATAACCCCTAGCATCACCAAAGCCAATCCCAGAGAGGGATTTAAGTTCACTAGTGGTTCTATCAGAGGTGCGGATAGGTTGGAAGAACAGGTTCTCATACCCTGCTTCTCTCGATATTCGTAGCACAATATTTTAACAGAGACCAAATGCCTGGAGAATGAACTCTCATAGTTCTGGATTGTTTAATGGGATTGTCTAAGAGGCCACAACATGATGAATTTAGAAAAATTTGGGATGTATACAATAAGAAGTTGATAGCCATAATATATAAAGACCTGCCATATCCAATAAGAAAACAATCATGAGCCGAGAGAGAACATAGTCAAATTATACAAACAGGAGCCCACCAAAAATGATGTGCAAAGTGCTAATAAATATTTAGAAATATTTCAATGTCGCCCATAATAAAATATAATTTAAAATGAGGTGTTATTTTTCCCCCATCAGAGTGGCAAAAAGCTTACGAGATCGATACTATCCAACACGAGTGAGGGTGTGGAAGGACAGACATTCTTATACCACCCACTCTTTTTGAAAGACAGTTTGGCAATATGAATTAAAAATTGACCTAGCAGCTCCACTTTTAGGTATCTCATAGAAATAGCACCATAAGTACATGAAGATATTATATGTGTTTCAGGTACAGTAAGGAAATCTGAACCAATCTAAATGTCTATAGGGATGTGGTCAATTACAGTATGTCCGTGCCCTGAAATACTATGCAGCTATTAAAAAGAATGAACTAGACTTGTTGGTGGTCCATTCAGTAAAAGAAGTAGGTCTCAGAACAATATTTTACTGTTTTTCAAAAATATTTTATTCATTTATTCGAGAGAGAGAGAGAGAGAGAGCACACATAAGCAGAGGGAGTGGGAGAGGGAGAAGCAGACTTGCTGCTGAGCAGGGAGCCCGATGGGGGGCTCGATCCCAGGACCCTGGGATCATGACCTGAGCTGAAGGCAGATGCTTAACTGACTGAGCCACCCAGGTGCCCCGCAATATTTTACTGTTATTCCATTTTTGTAAAAGAACTCTATCTACATTTATGTGTGTGTGTGCATTGAAAAATATCTAGGATACACATCAAATTGTTAATACTGGCTCCCCTTTGGGGATGAAATCAGAGTAGGGACAAGCAGAGGAAGGGGTAGAGGTAAGTGGTACAGTAAAGTGGGATGTTTAACTCCATGTACTTTTGTTTTGTTTGTTATCTTCCTAATAAGCATGTGTTATTTTTGTGATTTGATAAAAGCCAAATTGAAATAAATAGAGTTTAAGAGGATCCAAGCACTCTCAGCGCCTACGTTTGATTGGCTCGTTGTAGAGCAACGCCAGCCCCCCCTGTGAACTCGGGCATCGGATATACAGCATGAGCCTCCCAAGATTTCCCAACTTCTAGGGCCCAGCCTGACTTCCTTCAGGCTGATCTCTGGAATGGCTTTTATGTACCGGTAAAGGAGATATATCGGGCAGCTACTGGAGCAGACCAAGCATCCTGAATCTTCACGACTTAGACAACAACCATTTGTTATTTCTCATGAGCCTGCAGGGTGATGGGGCTGGGCTCAGCTGATCTTGGCTAGGCTTGTTCATGCCGTTGTGATCTGGGCTGGTCAGTGGCTGGCTGGTCGAGAACGACCTGGGCCGTGACAGCGAAGCTCTCCTTCGTGTACCTCTCACATCCTTCCGGAAGACCAGCCCAGGTGTGTTCTCATGGTGGAAGCGCAGGTGCGTGGTGGCAACCCCCAAGCGCTTCTCCAAGCTCTGCTTGAGTCAAGGTTGCTTCTGTCTCTTTGGCCAAGCAAGTCACACTTCTGAGTTGAGACTCTTGGGGAGTGTGGGAGGTCACTACCAAAGGGCCTGGATTCACGGAGGCCACTCAGAGAGCCATTAACACAATCAGTCTTCCATAGAGACCAGCTCAGGACCTTCAGCAGTCAGAGATGATTGGAGGCATCTGCTCCGCATGACCTTGGAACCTGTCTGTGGGGAGTCCAAGCTCTGAGTAGGTTATTGGTGATTGCAGCCTTGTCTGCAGCAGGCTCAGCTTGGGGTTAAAGAAGTCCAGGCTCTGTTGCAGGAGCAACAACCACAACATAGAGCAGCAGTTGAAACATCTGAGCTGTGATTAGTTGGAGATTAGCCATTGTTGACTAGCCAGCCTTCCTACCTCACCCAGGGCCCTAGGGCAAGCCTGGGGGTGAGTGGTTTGGGGAGAAAGTAGAAAGGAGCGAGGAGTTAAAACACCTGGAACAGCCCTGGAAGGTTTGAGTGTCTGGCAGTGAATTTGGAGTGTCCCAGGCATGCATCAAACAGCCTTGGTCTGGCGTCCCCCTGCCTCTCCTCTTTCTGTCTCCCACATCCCCCCACCCCTGCCTAGTGAGGGTGTTGAGCCACCAGAAATTAACTGTGCAGAAACTTCCCCTTTTTATTTCACTCCAGGGCCTGCAAGGCTACTTCCTACTCAGAGACAGGGACCGGAGTTTGCCTGGCGCCCCCCTGGTGCCCTGGTCCCTGGCTTCCCGCCCTGAGCCCCCTGAGCCCGCGCCACACACCCTCCCACCGACACTCCTTTCCCGCCCGGTCTGCGGGAACTCCGGTGCAGAGTGATAGATTCCCCCGTTCCTGCTCTCAGGAAATATTGCCGCTCACTTCGCATTTGTCCTGCCCCTCATCACCCTCCTGAGACCAAGGCTGGGGCGGGCTCCTGGACATCTATTACCTGCCTCTGCCGGAGGAGGACAGCCTCACACCAGCACTGCCAGGGGGTGGGCTGGGGCTGGGGAGACGGAGCTCTCATTCAATAAGCCACAAGTATTTATTGGGAGTCAGCTGTGTGTGCACAACTGCAGGGACTGGAAGGAGAGCAGAGGAACGGTGCCCCAGTGGCTGGGGAACACCTCCACTCCCACCAGCCTGGGAGCAGGGGCAAGAGAGGGGCTGCTTCCTTCTCTTGGGGAAGTCAGAGCCTCACGTGCCCCTGGGGGAGGGGAGGTCGGGGCCCTAGTGCTAGAGGGCAGCTGGAAACCGGGTATCAAAAACTTACACGAGCATGCCCTCCACCCAGCAGTTCGACTTCCAGAAATTCCCCTACATGAGTAAGTGTGCAAAGTGATGTGTGTGCAAGGAGGTTTACCAGAGTTATTTATAGCAGAGAAATAACTAGAAAGCAGCTAATAGGAGAATAGTGTGGCACCCTTTGGAACATCCACGTAATGAAATACTACGCAAACATTAAAATGCAGGTGGTAGAGCAATATTTATTGATATACCCAAAAGCCCATGAATTATCATCAAGAGATAATTTCCAATATGTTAGTGTACGTAGTTCTGGCCATTTTTATGTACGCACTTTTTTGTCCCCAAATGAAATAATAACATGCAATTTTGTTGCCTGGTCTCATCCCCAGTCCCCAAAAGCTCCAGGGAAGTTTGGGTTACAAAAGCACTCAGTACGGGTCATTGAGAGTAAGGGCTGAGGGACCTGTGATCCCCCGTGGCCGGTGGCCCCTGGGGACCTTCAAAGATCTACATTGTCACACAGACCCTTAATAAATGATGTTTATTGTATGGGCCCTTAGAGCTCAGCATCATTTAGGGAGGCAGCCGAATGTGTAAAATAATTCAGAAAAAAATTATTTCCACTCAAAATGGCCTCCAAATATTTCGATAGTTAGAGAATGGGGACATTGCCATGGAAAGCTTAAATATGTGGAAAAGCTCATCTCCTGTTGCTGCTGGATAAATGCCTATGACACCTGAGTATCATCAGGGTCTCTCACCTTCTATGAGAAGCTATTTTTTTAACCTCCCTCCCTGGCTGAAGACACCATTGGGAAAACCCCCAAATATCATCCACCTGCTGAGAATCCCAACACTTTGAAGGGAAGGCATAATGCAACAGGAACATAGAGATCTTTTGGGAGAAGGTCCATTTTGGCAACTGTGGGTCCAGTGCTAAAAAAAGGAGTCCAAGATGACTGAATGAGGACATGAGCTCTGAGTTCAGATGCCAGTGAGGTCGGTGTGGGCAGCAGTGATGCCCAAGGGCTTTCTAGAAGACCCCATAGACCTGAAGTTTGAGGGAGAATGGACAGGCAGATGAGGAAGACCAGCAGGATTGAGATCAGCAGGGCAGCGACTGAGGCTCAGAGAGTTGTTGTGACTTAAGCCTCGTCGCACAGCTTAATAGAGAGTGTTGAACTTGGACGATGCTCTGGCTTCTGAAGGACCACACGTGTTGCCCGCAGCTCCTGGGCATCTCAGAAGGTTGGAGTCTGGTGAGGACATGTGGGAGATGGCCTCTCAGCTTCACTTTGTTGGAGTGTCTCGAATGTAATCATGTGCAGATGCCGTGGAGGAAAGTCCTGTGCCCCATTCTGCTCATTTGCATGTGTAAATGCATGTGTATATATATTGCTTATTAGTGTCAGTGGAATTTGCATTTTAAGTGGATTGGTTTGTGGGGCATGTTTTTTAGAGCCCTGGACTCAAAAGGAATTTTCCAACTTTGATGTTGCAATAAACAACGGGCTCTTTCCAAGGGGCTAATGAAAGGTGGGAAGATGTGGTGTAGAGAGGAAAGGGACACTGAGTGGGGGGGGGGGGGTGGCGTCAGGACATCAGGGTCCCCCCGCAGCTTGGCCAACAGTGACTTTGGATAGGCAGCAGCTTCACCACACCCAGTTTCCATATCTGTACCGCCTTCCCAGCTTTCCCCACAGGACGGACTTAGAACCACCTGAGGGTAATTGTCACAGTGAGTAGGGCTGTGGAAGACTCTGCTGCTGTAGGCATAGTATCATCCCTGCAACCCAAATAGCAGCCAGTTGCTCATTCTCTGACCCCAGTGTCTGCATGGCCTACTTGTTTCTGCATCTCCACTGACACAGAAGCTGGCATGTCTTCGAGATCCCCCTCTCCACCCCACCCAACTTCAAAGAGCAATCCAGACTTCGCTGGGAAGGGGACATGAAGGGGGCCACACTGACGACCCCACAATAACTAAAAAATCCATGTTAGACATTTCTCCAAATGCCATCTCATAGGCCCTTCTCCATGTCCAGCACCCACAGCCCCACTGTCTCTACTCTCAAGGCATCCCAGCTTCCCCCACAAAAAAATTTCAATTTTCTCACTTCTTCCAGATGGAGTGATTCATCTCTGCTCCAGCTTCCACTCCCCCATTTGCTTACCTCAACCCATTTTGTTTGGCGCTCAGCCAAACAAAAGGTCCTCTAGTTCATCACACTCCCCATTCTGGGAAGGCAAGCGGCACAGCACAGGATAACTCACCCACCATTTTAACTGTTATGCCACTTCAACACTGAGGCGTTGGCTTGTTCCCCAGCCCTTCTCCTCAGCTCATCAGCACCCTCGTTGTGCATCAATGGTTTGATGACCAGAAACCTGACTTCCCAAACTCACAGAGGGTACATCACCATCGCTATCACAGAGGAACCCTGTGGGAATGACAGCAACAGGGAGGCTTCCTCAACCAGTGCTTTTCTGGGTCCAGCTGCATCCTCAAGTAACAAGGAATGGTGGAACCAAGAGTCACCAGGAGGTGGGAGATGGCAAGGAGAGACAGGGGATAATTTGTTTTTTCCTGCTGATCTGCCTGCGAAGTGTAACTACGTAGAGAGACAAGACAAACCTCCCATACTAAAGAATTCCAAGTAACTTATGTAGCTACTCCACCCCAAAGGAGAAGGGAATAACTCCCCGCTCCTGAAATGGGATGCATATAGTGACTTTCTTCCAAAGAGGACAAGACAGAATGGGGAGGGAGAAAGAAAAGAGTAACTTTACAGCAGATAAAGTCAACATTACCTGTATATACACTTGATAGGATAGGATGAGGATGGCACTTTCCTCTGTGGTCTTCCTCCCCAAAACATATTACTCCAGTCTAGTCATGAGAAAAACATCACATTCCAATGAGGAACATTCAACGAAATAACTGACCAAACTATCCTCAAAACTATCCAGGGCACCAGAAATAAGTCTGAGTTACAACCAAGAGGAGACATGACTACCAAATGTAATGTGGTATCCTGGACAGAAAAAAGAAAGAAAGAAAATGAAAAGGACATTAGGGGAAAATCCCAAAATCTGAGTAACATGTGGACTTTAATTAGCAATAATGTATTAATATTCGTTTATTAATTACAACAAATATCCATAGTCATGTTAGTCATGGGGAAATTGAGCATGGGCTACAAGGCACTCTCTGTTCTATCACTGCAATAATTCTGTAAAACTAAAACTATTCTAAAATAACAGGTTTATGGGAAAAAATGTTTAGGTCTTGGCAAATGATCAGAGTTGTCTAGTATATTCACACTTCTCTGAAACCAAACCAAGTGGCTGTTTGTTTTGGGTTCCACGCACCATCATTACTCATCAGTGTTGGAGTAACCAGCATAGATGCTCCATAAATTAACCTATTTATGTCTTTATATTTAAAGTAT
This sequence comes from Callorhinus ursinus, assembly GCF_003265705.2. Lineage (NCBI taxonomy): Eukaryota > Metazoa > Chordata > Mammalia > Carnivora > Otariidae > Callorhinus > Callorhinus ursinus. The sequence continues at coordinate 448,491 of NW_027397112.1, read as the reverse complement.
GTTTTGTAGACAACATACAATTGAGTCTTGCTTTTTCAAAATTCAATCTATCTCTTTTTTAAAAATGTATTTCAATTACTTACGTTTCAATTATTTACATTTAATGGTTGATATGATTTGACTTAAACTAAAATGATGGAGGGGCACCTGGGTGGTTCAGTTGGTTAAGCATCTGTCTTCAGCTCAGGTCATGATCCCAGGGTCCTGGAATCGAGCCCCGCATCGGGCTCCCTGCTCAGTGGGGAGCCTGCCACTCTCCCTCTGCCCCAACCCCCGCTCGTGCTCTCTCTCTCTCTTGCTCTGCTCTCTCTCTCTCTCAAATAAATAAATAAAATCTTTTAAAAAAAGTAAGATGATGGAGAAATATATACTCATGGAAACCATGCAAATATTAATCAAAAAACTAGAGTGGCTCTATTAAAAGTAGTAAAAGTAGAGTTCAGAGTGGGGAATATAATGAAAGATAAAGAGATGTTGCATTAAAATAAAAATATAAAAAAATAAAATGTGATATCATTTATACCCTTTAAAAAAGAGAGAGATGGGGCGCCTGGGTGGCTCAGTTGGTTAAGCGACTGCCTTCGGCTCAGGTCATGATCCTGGAGTCCCAGGATGGAGTCCCGCATCGGGCTCCCTGCTCAGCAGGGAGTCTGCTTCTCCCTCTGACCCTCCCCCCCTCATGTGCTCTCTCTCTCTCATTCTCTCTCTCAAGTAAATAAATAAAAAAAATCTTTAGAGAAAATAAATAAATAAATAAATAAATAAAAATAAAAAAAATAAAAAAGAGAGAGATGTTGCACCATGATTAAGGATCAATTCATCAAGAAGACATAATCTTTAAAGTGTAAATACATAACAGCCAAGCTTCAAAATACATACAGTAACTGTGATAGCTGAAAAGAAGTAAATACATCCACAAATCTAACTGGAACTTTAACACTCTTCTCTCAGTAATTGATAGAACTAGGAAACAGAAAGTCAGAAAGATTATGGAAGACCTGAACAACATTAACAACCAACTTGCTCTAATCGATTTAGAGCAACAACTCCAACCAACAACCTTCTTTTCAAGCACATGTGGAACATTCCATAGAAAAAGCTATATTCTCGGACACAAAACCATTAGAAAGAATTGAAATTATACAAAGTATATTCTCTACAACTGATTTAAAGTGGAAATTAGTAACCAAGGTATTTGGATGATCAACAAATACTAAATTAAACAACACACTTCTAATGGACCAAAGAAAAAGTTGCAAAAGAAGTTAGAAAATACTTTTTAGCTAAATGAAAATAAAAACAAAACATATTACAATTTGTGGAATGCAGCTAAAATAGTGCTTCATGGGAAATTTATAACACTATATACCTGTATCAGAAAAAAAGAAATGTCTCAAATCAATTATCTAAATTTTGACTCTAAGAATCTATAAAAATAATTAAACCCAAAGAAATCAGAAGAAACAATGAAGAGTAGAAATCAATAAGATGGAAAAAGAAAACCAAGAGATAAAAATCAGTGAAATAAAAAGTTGGTTCTCTGTGAAGATCAATAAAATTGATAAACCTCTAGTCAGACTGATAAAGGAAAAAGGAAGGCACAAATTACCAACAATGAGAACTAAATAAGAGACATCACTACAGATCCTACAGACACTAAAAAGATAATAAGGAAATATTATGAACAACTTTATGACAATACATTCAGTAACTTATATTAAATGGATATATGTATTGAAAGTACAAATTTTCAAAGCTCATTCAAAAGCAATAGATAATCCCAATTATCTATTAAAGAAATTAAATTCATAGTTAAAATTGCAGTTAAAAACCTTCCCATAGGAAAAATTGCATGCTCAGATGACCAAATGCATGCCATGGCAAGTCCTTCAAATATTTAATGAAAGAATAATACTAGTTCTACATGAACATTTCCAGAAAATAGAATAGAAGTGGACACTCCCAACTCATTAGATGAGACCAATATTAGGCTATATTAAAACCAAACACATTACAAGGGGGAAAAAACTGAACTACACTAAAAATATAGGCTAATAGCCCTCGTAAACAAAGATGCAAAAAAAAAATCTTTAAAAAATATTAGCAAAATACATACAGGAAAAAATTAAAATGATAATATAACCAAGTGGGGGTTTATCCCAGGAATTCTAGGTTAGTTCAACATTCATGAAACAGTGTACTTCACTATATCTACAGATTAAAGCAGAAAAACCATATGATCATCTCAAAAGATGCAGAAAAATAATTTGGCTAAATTTAATGTAGGGTCCTAATAAGAAAAAAGGGAAAACCAAGCTCTAAACAAAAAGGAGGAAAAAGGAACTTCTTCAACATGAAAAGATTTCTTTGTGAAAAACCTACAGATAACATGATGCCTAAGTTTAAAAGGCTGAATAATTTCCACTTAACATCAGGTGAGATCACTTTCACTGCTCCTCTGTCAGAAGTCCTTACAGGTAAAATAAAGCAAGAAAAGAAATAAAAGGCATACCAATTGGAAAATAAAGAAAACTGTCTGTATTCACAGATGACATGGTTGGCTACATATAAAACCCCCAGAAATCTATAAAACCTACAACCAACTCTAATAAGTTAGTTCAGAAAGGACACAAGATACAAGCCATTAGATAAAAATCAATCATATTTTTATGCATTAGTAATGAACAAATGGGAATTGAATTTTTTAAAGTATCATTTATAATATTGCTGGAAACAATAAGATTTGCAAGACTTATATGCTGAAAACTACAAAGCACAGATGAGAGAAATCAAAGACTTAAATAAATGGAGAGGTTTATTGTGGTTATATTATCAAGATGTCAGTTTTCCCCAAATTGATCTATAGATCTGCCACAATCATAACCAAAATCCCAGCTGACTTCTTTATAGAAACTGGGAAGCTTAACTTAAAATTCATATGGAAAAGCAAAGGAGCTAGGATAGTCCAGAGGAATGGAAATCTATTGATTAACTTTAAACCTTATTAAGCCAAGTATGCATTTAAAATAGCTAAAACAACCCATAAATAAGATAGGCATAGAGAACATAATTCCCAAGCAAGTAGATGGGGAAAATGGAATAATTAATAATAATAATAATAGAAATAAAGAAGTCATTCTAAAAGAAAGCGGGGGAAAAAAGAGAAAAAAACAGAAATCCAGTCAAACAAAAAGCGTGCAAAAAATGGTAGATATCAATCCAAGTATGCCAATCATAATAAATGAGAATGAATTAAATTTTCCAGTTAAAAGATCAAGATTATCAGACTAAATTTTAAAATCTAGCTAAATGCAATCTAGAGAAGACAGAAGAAACCATGAAGATTGAAAGTCAGACGTAAAAGTTAAAGTGGAAAAAAAAAAAGGAAGATGATAGACCAAGAAATACTAAACAAAAGATTGCTGGTGAAGATATATTCGTATTAGATCAATTAGACTTAGGGGCAAAAAAATCACTAAAAATAGATTTCCTACGTAATGATAAAAGGTTCAATTCATCAAGAAAATACAATGATTCTATACTTTTATACATCAAAACAAAGCTCAAAATACATAAAGCAAAAAAATGACAAAACCACAGTTTAAAAATTCACATAGTAAGAGACTGTTATTTTATTTATTTATTTATTTATTTATTTATTTATTTATTTAAGTAGACTCCACACCCAGCATGGAGCCCAGTGGGGGGCCTGAACTCAGGACCCTGAAATCAAGACCTGAGCTGAGATCAAGAGTCAGATGTTTAAATGATTGAGCCTCCCAGGTGCCCCCAATAAGAGATTTTTAATACATCCATCTCAGTTACTGATCAAGCTGCCAAAATTTACCAAGAATATAGCACATTTGAACAGTGCAAATAAGGAAGTTCTCATTATTGCACATTAGAATGTTGCCCCCAACATAGGAGGATACATAGTCATTTCACAGCATTCGTGGAGTGGTTACAAAAATGCGTTCTAGACCATAGAGCTAGCCTCCACAAATCCTAAAAATCCCATATTCCCTAATGCATTCAAGTAAGAAATTTAATAACAGAAACACACCCATTAAAATCCAAAGATCTGGAATTTTTAAAAATCTAAACAGCCATGGGTCAAAGAAGGAATTCCAATGAAAATTACAAAACAGAAATCTGAATAAATATGTGATAAAATTATTTTCTATAAAACTTGTAATGGTACAACTAAAATAGTATTTAGAAGATAATTGGACCTTCTTTTGTTTAAGTTTTTTTAAGTAGGCTCCACACCCACCGTGGGGCTTGAACTCACAATCCCAAGGTCAAGAGTTGCACACTCCACCGACTAAGCCAGCCAGGCACCCCTACCTTATATTGTTTATATTAGAATTAACATGACTCGAAATTAATGCCTTAAGTATCCAGTCTAAGAATTCAAAAGAATAGTGGAATACATCCAATGAAAGCAAAGGAATACAATACTGAAGTCAAGAGCAAAATGAAAGGCATAAGACAAAGTGCAATAGAAAAGAATAATCAAAGCCAAAACTTGGTTCTTTAAAAAAAAAAAAAAAGCTTTCTAAAAAGCTGATTCCCTTGCATGATTAATCTGCAGAAAATAAAAAGGTGGGGGGGAGGGAGAATGAAAAAAATAAACAATATTAAGAATTTAATATTCTTAACTGCAAGGGCTGCAATGATTTCACAAATGAGAAGAATTTATTATGGAAAACTTTACATTTTAAAACTGAGACAAAAGAGATGCATTCTTTAAAAAGAAATACACCTTACCAAAGAAGTAGTAGAAAACGTGGAGAGTCTAATGACCTTTAAAGAAATTGAATCATTAGTTAAAAAATCTTCCCAGAAAGAAAAAACCAGGTCCAAATGATTTATCAACAATTTCTACCAAATGTTTTAGGAACCACTCTTCCAGATAATAGGAAAAAAGGAAACATGCCCAGATCGTTTTAAAAGGCTAGCATCACCTCAATTTCAAAACTAGGTGAGGACCACGTCGGCAAGAAAACTCACAGTCTAGTCTCCCCAAAACCTGCGTGGGTCAGGAAAGACTATATGGGTTTGCAGTGACAGATCTCCCAGTCTCAGTGGTCTTGCACAGTGAAGATTGGGTTCATTGCCGTGTCTTAGCTGCAGGATAGCCAGCTCTGCTCCGAGCAGTCACACAGGGATCTGGGCTGCTTCTTCCCTCCTGGGAACATGTGGTTTCCAAAGTTGTCACAAAAGGGGAAGAAAGAGCTATGGGGTGATTATAAGATTTGGACTGTTGTTATGGGCTGAGCTTTGTCCCCCTCCCAGCCCCTCCCCCCCGCCAAAATTCATATGTTAAACTCCTAACCCCAGTCCCTCATATGGTGACCATTTTTGGAGACAGAGCCTTTTGAGAGGTAATTAAGGTGAAATGAGGTCTTATGGTGGGTCTTTATCCAATATCCTTATGATCCTTCTCAGAAGAGGAGATTAAGACACAGACACGCACAGACCAAGGGAGGACGCTGTGAAGACACAGATAGAAAGAAGCCATCTAGAAGCCAAGGAGAGAGGCCTCAGAAGAAATTAAACCTGTCCACAACATGATTTTGGTCTTGGAGCCTCCGGAAGTGTGAGAAAATTGATTTCTGTTGTTTCGGAGCTCCAGTCTATGGTGGTTTGTTAGGGCAGCCCTGGCAAACTAATATGACTGTCGTTCCTGTAACTGCAACTCAGTCCCACGGTCCCGATCTAACCACAGAGGAGGCTGGGAAATTTGCCCTTCCTTCTGCCGGGAAGAGGGAGGGGTGTGCTGAACACGCGGCATGGCTCGGACACGTGACCCACGGTGTAAAAGTCCTAAACAGAGTATCTCCCATGAGTCAGCTAGAGAGGGACAACCAACCCAATAGAAAAATGGGCCAAAAACATTAGGCATTTGCTAGAAGAGAAAGCCCGATGGCCCAGAAACAGGCGACAAGACAAGACTCCTGGCTGCTCCTCGAAGTGTGGTCCTCGGAACGAGAGCATGGACTTCATCCGGGAGATGTTGGAAATCAGAAAAAGGAAAAGGAGAAACACACTGAGACACCATCTCGCACCTACCTGATCAGCAAAGATTAAAAGTCAATGCCAAGAGCAATGACTTTGGAAAACAGAGCGTCCGTCATGCTTCGTTGCAGTAAACAGGAAGCGAGCGGCCTGATCATTTTGGAGAACAGCTTGCCAGTCCGTTATAAAGTGGAGTATGTGCTTGCCCCGGCACTCAGCAACTCCGCTCCCAGGTATCAACCTACCTATCTAGGGCAGTGCTTCCCAGACCTGCATGCATATACGATTTTGTTACAGTGCAGACTCTGATCCCGCAGGTCTGGGAGAGGACCCTGAAATCCTGCATTTGTGACAAGTTCCCAGAAGATGTCAATGCTGTAATGTTGAGGACGGCCCTCAGAGCCGCAAATGGATATTTACAGCAACATTCCTGACGGCTCAAATCCCAAATTTCCAGTGGCTGTAGACCAGGCAGGCCAACGAATTGCAGCATATTGCAGCATATTCATACACCAGAATACTATTTAGAAGTGAAAATAAATAAATTACTGCCCGCATGCAACATGGGAGAACCCAGCGCCTAGTATCATTGAGCAGAAGCAGCAAGGCACAGAAGAAAATATGCAGTATGGTCCCATTACATAAAGTTCAAAAGCCAGGCAGAGCTAAATAATATATTGTTCAGGAGTGCGTACACGCCTGGTAAAACTCTGTAAAAAAAAAAAAAAAAAAAAAAACAGTAAGGAAATGATTAGCAGGAAACTGAGGATAAGCAGCTCCCTCTGGCAGAGGGGGAGAGGCACGTGAGGGGAATGGATACTCAGGGGGCTTCTCGGCGTCTGGCAATGCTCTCGTTCTCAAGCTGAGTGGTGAATATATGGGTGTTTTCATTTTATTATTATTCCTTAAACTGCATATATACATTTTATGTACTCTTTTGAATTAAAAAAAAAGTAGCAGGAAGCCTTTTTGTATTAAAATCCCAAGTGGCTAGTAAAAGAAACCTAGTGAATTATAAAAAGTCTAGATTTTCAGAATCAAGGTTTACTTGTACTTCTGAAACAAAACACACACACACACACACACACACACACACACACACACACCCCTCGATTTGCAAGTCATAAGATCTTGGACACCAACAGGAGAACCTGTGGCACACTCTCCCACTTTCCAGCTAAGATTCTCAGCTACCGACGGACGTTGGGACAGAACCCGCGAGAGAAGCGCAGGGAGGAAACTGCCTGGCACAGCAGCCCCATCGATGCATTGACGTGGGCCAGGGAGGTTGGCTGTGGAGGGTGGGAAGGTCACTTTGGGAAGGTCTCTGGGGAAACCCACCTTCTGTTTCTGAAAATCTCATCAACCCTTCCCTCTCCCACTTTCAAAGCAGCGCCCCACCGGCCAGCTATGGGAGCCACAGCAGGACAGCTTTAACTCGGGAGCCTCTAGGTCTCTGGTCCGGGGCCCTGAGACTCTGGCTTCTAGACAGGTGTGGTCCCTGCACCTCGACTCCCACCCCGGTGCCCGGAGCTCCCCATCTGCGTAGCAGCCCTGTCTGCCTCTGACCACTCGCGCAAGAGTGCTGAGGAGCTGAATTTTAGCTCAGGGAGAAGCAAGATATAAATACATCCTGGTGTACTATTAATGTCAATAATATTAGTGCAATTATTTCCAGACTAGTCAGATTCAATAAACGCGACTGTAAACAAGCCCCGAGCAGCCACCAGGTGAGCGCCGAGGGAGCCCACGCAGCTGGCTGGCTACGGAGAAAGCCTCGCCTTTGCTGCCATCACTTGAGCAGGGGGAGATCCTGCCTGTGCTTGCAGCCGCCTCCTCCCCGGGGCCCGATGCCTTCAAGTAACTGAGCTGGGCAACCATCTGCATTCAGAGCAACAACGGTGCCGCGTGCCGGCAAGACAGGGACCCACTCCACGCTATTTACAGGTGAGACACGAGCTGAGAGAATCCATTTGTAATTGTCTGTTTCCACGTTTGTCATCCCACTGGACTCTGAATTCTCTGAGGACAGGGACCGGGATCCCCAGGGCCCGGGACCATGTTGAATGCAGAGTACCACTCAGTGAATTCAAGGCCGAGGAACCTGGAATGCTTTGGCCAGGCTGTCTAGAGGTTAAGTATGTGCCTTTCTTGCTTGAAAGTGGCCCTGGGACAGTTGTCTGTGTAGCAGACTGCTCCAGTGCTGTAGAGAAAGAATGTGTAAGGGAGGAAAACTCCTACCTGCTTCGGTTCTGCAGCTGGCCTAAGAATTACCTCGACATAAAAGAGAGATTAGCAGGAGACAAGCTTACAAATGCATTTAATATTTTTGTGTGGATGTGGGAGTCTCCAGAAGGAAAAGGAACGCCTGAAGAAACCATTACACCAAAAGCTTATATCTTTTCAAACAAAGACAAAGGCGTCTGGGCTACGGGCAATAAATCGTGCCTAAGAACTACGTGGGGGAAAAGAACGGAAGATCAGGGTTCTTTTGGTAGGTTTGTGCGTACAGGTCCATAATCAGCATTGACTGCTGTCTCTGGTGATAAGAATGTTCTTCTCCTCCTGGTGCAGGGAGGGCTCCTTTCTCATGGGAAATGTTAGGACCTGCTTTCAGGTAGAAGGAGGGAGGTCAGAGAGCCTTTTCTGAATCTGCCATTTCGTAAGTGCCTTCAGCTCAAAATAATCAATAAGCCAGGGGGCACCTGGGTGGCTCAGTCAGTTGGGTGTCTGACTCTTGATTTTGGCTCAGGTTATGATCTCAGGGTCGTAGGATCGAGCCCCACATCGGGCTTGGCGTTCAGCTGGGAGTCTGCTTGCAATTCTCCCTCTCCCTCTGTCCCTCCCCACCCCCCTCCCCACCACCCGTTCTCTCTCATGCTCTCTCTAAAATAAATAAATGAATCTTTTAAAAAAATTTTTTAATAATAATAATAATCAATATGCTAAAGTGGCATATTTTGGGGTGGCATGTCCTGAACCCCTTCACAGGCTAGTCTGGAGTTGGGTGGGCATGGAGTGAAAGGCCTTTTCTTCTACTTGTTGGCTGTGTGACTTTGGGTAAGTCACTCAGCCGTTCTGTGCCTCATTTTATTCTGCAGAACAGAGAAAAGAATACTTGCCTTACCCAGCCGCAGCGAGGGCCACCAGAGACGGCGGATGCCAAAGAAAGTGACACAATGCTACACACATTTAGGAGCCTTGTAGGCATATTGTGGTTATTATTTAATAAGTGGTTATTATCTATGATTATTAGAGAGGCAGTATGGCACAGTGGGTAAGAGCCAGCCCTCCCCAAACCCCCACCGGGTTTGATTCCCAGGACAGTTCTTTCCTAGTTGTATGACCTTGGGTGACCTTGGGTGACAGGGCTGGGACTGGGGCCACGTCAGGCAACTCAGGTATAAAATTTAGGAAGGCACGTCCCTTGCCTCCCCCAGTCCTGTCCCTGCTGAGCAAGCCACTTGCTTCTCTGTGCCACAGGGTGATGCACGAATGTTAGTGACTTTCATCTTTGAAAACATCCCTGGAACAGTTGTCTGTGTAGCAGACTGTTCCAGCATTGTATAGAAAGAATCAACCTGAGCCTAACAGCAAACCTAGAGGGAAGAAGCAGTTAAGAACTTCCACTGATGAAGAAACAGAGGTGAAGGAAATAAAGAGTTTTGGGGGGGTGCCTCTGCATCTTCCTGTTTAAGACATTTTCTGGGCTTTCTCGTGAGTGGGAAGCTGGGAAGCACATCAAAGAGGCCTTGAAGGCCGAGGTGAAAAGTTTGGCCACTCCATTTCTGGTTCCCAATTAGGCAATCACGCATGGGTAGCCCTCTTCCATGCCCTGCTGGGGAGGTGATCTTGCTCTCCTTTCTTCTCCCGCAGGCTCCATCCTGGCGGCAGAAGTAAAAAGAGAAGAGAGTCACCCAGGGCGTTCCTGTGCAGAGATCATAAAACATTCAGTTACTGGCTTCTCTCCAATCAGAAAGAGATAGTGCCCCCTTTATTCTCAAAAAGGATAAAGCGTTCTTCTTCCCAGCAGCTACCTACCTGGGACTGAAACAGATTTGCATGGAACCTCTTCTTCGCAGCATCCTGGCAAACGACTCAGACCCCCCTGCGCTCTACAAAGGCCTGTATATCTTCTCCCTGGTCCTTCCCAGCTGAATTTTAAAGAGGGTTTTAGAGGGCATGTCATGACAAGGGTTCTTTAGAGTCTTCTAAATCATAACACATGGGACCAAAGAGGCTTATATCTTTTCCCCAAAATGATTTGCCCACCTTGATTCCTGGCACCCCAGCCCCAAGCTAAGAAACCTTGCGAAACATGTGAAAACTTCCCAGTCTCAATTTTTCCTCCCCGAGAAGTCGCTCTTCATCTTTTTCTCTCTCCCTTGCTCTCCCATCCCTCCTCCTGCTCCCCCTTCTCTCCATCATAAAATAATAAGGCAGACCTACCTGCATCTAAATCCCTTGCAAGAGCCGGAGAGGGGGCCAGCCAGACATATTTACGACTAAGTGGATGCAAATTCACTTATCACTGATTTTCAAAGAAATGAGACGTCCCTGCCACAATATTGCTTTTCTCATCACCAAATGGGGCCTTTGCTTTGTAATTTGGCAAAGCTGTCAAAACAATCAGATCTGGGAGGCTAGATGGTGTCCGTGCGGCACCATCCCGAGAGATGACTCTCACCAGCAGCCCCGGGCGCCTCCACTCAGATACGCGTGGGGCGGTGAAGGGGCGTGCTGGACAGGTGTGGGGTGCTGGGCGTGGAGCCCGAGGCCACAGGCACAGGACCCGCTGGCCCTCCAGCTTCCTCGGCAAAGGCCCCCCCGGGGAGACAGGGTTCTGGACCACTCAGGAAGCCAGAGAGAGAAAGGCACCCACGCGCATGGTCACGTGCTCCTGTGTTCTCGTCTAGAATTTCCCCAGGCTCTGGTGATGGGTATTGAGGAGGGCACGTTCTGCATGGAGCACTGGGTGTTATGAACAAACAATGAATCATAGAATTTCCCCAGGCTCACCAGCCCACTGCGGCCTGTCCATGGACTCTACATCCAGAGCCCGTGACGGGTGGAAAACTCGTCTGTGGCCCCAGGGAAGCCATTCGATCCATTCAGGCCTCACTGGGATTCTTCAACAGCAGAAGGAGAAAGTGGGACAAATTGCCCTGATGAGTCTTCCACGACTCGGGTTTTAGGGGCCGGACCCAAAAGCAAGTTCATGATGGGGCCACACTAAAAAGAGGTGCCAGTCCTCCTGCAGCTGGTGCACCAGGCAGAATGCCTTCGCCCCAAATGATAGAAAACCTTAACTCTAGCACAAGCGAATTTGGCCCAAGCAACCGGGAAGCTGGGTATATTCGTTTTCTGCTCGTGCTGTAACAAATGACCACAAATTTAGTGGCTTAAGACAATACAGGTTTGTTGTATTACAGTTCTGGAAGTAGCTCAGAAGTCTGAAAATAAGTTTACATGGCAAAATCAAGATGCCAGCAAGGCTTTCCTCCTTCTGGAAGCTCTGGGAAAGAATTCATTCCTTGCCCTTTTTAGCTTCTGGAGAATGCCCGCATTCCTCAGCTCATGGCCCCCTTCCGGCAATGGCATAAATTCAACCTCTGCTTCTCTCATCACATCTCCTTCTCTGGCTCTGACCCTCCAGCCTCCTTTTTATCAAGACCCCTTGTGATTAGACTGAGCCCACCCGGGGAAGCCAGGATGATTTTCCCATCTCAAGACTCTCAACCTAATCATACCTGTAATGTCCCTTTTGCCATGTAAGATAACATATTTACAGGTTCTAAGGATGAGGACATGAGCAATTTAGGGAGTGACACTTCCGTCTGCAACACCAAGGATTGGATTTCAGGCATGGCTAGATCTAGGGGCTTGAACAGACTCGTCACAGTCTTTCCCTCAACTCTCCCTCCGTACTCTGCTTCCTTTCGTGTTAGTCTGATTCTCTGTGCCATTTCAAATAGCCTTCCTCCCGTGGCCAAGAAAAGTACAGCATGTAGCCCTCCATCATGGCATTTCAGATTAGTAGATGGTTTGGAAAAATGCAATTTCTCCCTTCCCTTCCATTTCTCCCTCCCCTAGTCCAATCACCAGTTTCTGTGTAGGCACCCCAAATTAAATAAGGCACCCAGCGCGCTGGAAGGCAGGACCCTGGGAAAAGAGTAAGACCTTGTGGAGACAGCTGGATTGAGGGTTAGTTATTTAATGTAGATATTAGACTTATTTTATATTCCAAGCTGATGATGCTGGACGCATCAGGTACAAAGTGCCCTAACAGCATAACTGGGTCATTGTTTCCATCTCCTGAAGGCCAGGCCAACCACACAGAGGCCACAGGCAGATACCCCAGACCTGCTCAGCCGAGGGCTTGGACATTTGGGGTCAAACAGGGCCTGTGGCGGCCATAAGTCCCCCTTGGCCTCACCATGTGTCTCTGACTTTGAGGCAAAAGAACCCCCCGTTCCCTGGAGCAGTACCATAACTAAGAGTAGTTTCAGGCTTGCTAGACTCCAGTAACACATACGAGTTCTACACATGCGAATGCCTTGCATGGAGAAGATAACGAAATTTAGCATGTGGACCCTCCCACCCCCCCCCCCGAACTCCCCCACTTAGGGATTGTGGCTAGTGTGGCCCTGCCTCGAGGTTTGCCAGGGACAGGCCTGGTTTGTACCTGTTGATATAATTATTAATAGCTCTCTCTTCACTCTCAAAAGGGTGCCTGTTTAAATGATAAGTGTTATGGTTTTCCTAGTGGTAGCAGGAATAAAAAAGAGTTTATTTTCCCCTCTTACTGTTCAGTTCAGCCCTGAGCCAGGTGGGGCTTCCAATGTAGCAGCTTGGGAAGACCCCAAATCACACAGTTCCTTCTGCGGGCTTTAAAGCCAAGGGGTAATAAATAAGCCCTTCCCATTATGTTGCAGGAGGGGGCAGAGAGCCCGTGACATGGCCCTGTCTGTCCCACAGCCTCTGCACAGTGCCCTAAGAGTCCCCCTCGTCCTTTCTTCACCCAGACCTGTAGGGTAACAGCCTAATTGCTCTAGGAAAAAAATTGAAAAGTTTTCCTGCACTTATTTACACGAGTGCCTATTCCTTTACGTAAAGGTATAAATATTGTCAGATGCATATGTGTGTGTGCGCATGCGTGTGTGTGTACTTATTTTTCTTCGCCTTGTTAGTCTGATTTTCCTCTCCACCTCTCTCTCCTTTGTCCACGTAACCACTGGAGATCCATGCTAATATCCCCAGAAGGGTCTTTCCATATTTTTCTTTACAATCATATACCCTAACCTGTACATACACGCATATATATATATACATAACTTTTTATGCACACACACATGAATATACTTATTATACAGGTACAAGGAGCCTTTTGTAGGTGTTTGTTTTTTTGGTATAGATGATATTCGGTTTCTCGTATCTCGCTTTTTTTACTCAACCGCACCTTAGGGAAATTCCAAATCCTCTGGTGTAGCTCCAATTAATTGTTTGCAATAGTGTGTACATGTATATACAATTTATTCACCTGAATCTCTAGCAAGTGATATTCACTTTATTTCCACCAGGGAAATGCCCAGTCACCAAAATATTCATGTGTTACACTTCAGGCCTAATGCCTCTGACTCGTGTATGATATGCACAACCGTTAAAAGCGTGTGTCAATTTGAAGAGTTCCTCTAGCTGCCATCTTTTTCAAGATGTCAGACTGACCCACCAATCCAACTTCAGGCACAGCTGGATGCTGTCCTCAGTTCCATCCAAATGTGATCACGATCAACATTTTCTATTCTCTCATGTTTGCTGTTTAAGTGCCATTCTGGATTTGGGGGGGGGCGTCTAGTCAAAGCTGGGCCCCCGCACAAGGGTCACCCCAATCTATTTGGAAAGGTCAGGCTCTTGGAACAGAGGACCTGGCCTCAAATTCTGGCTCCACCATATTTATGTTGGGAGAGGTGGGTAAACACTCACCTCTCCCAGCCCTAGTTTTCTGACCTTTAGAACAGGAGTCATGGCATCAACCACATAGACAGTTAAATGGAATTATGTGCACACAGGTCCTGGGTGAAGGAAGCCTTCCCCACTCACACATCATGAATCATATTGGGGCCTAAAGGGGAAAGTTCACATGCATCAGTAGTGATGCCCCAGGCAAATAGCGCAAGTCTGATCTGTAGACAGAAACAGGTTGTTTCCAGAGTAATGGGATGCCCTGTCTTTGTTTACAGAGCCACGTGTGCATCAAGGATTTTGAAGGCATTTGTTGCTGGCCAAGTCCAAAGTACTTGTGAGCCACAGGGAGAGAGACAGGGCTGGGGGTGCCCTCGCTAGGAGGGGTCCAGAGCGGAGGGTAGCTGTTGGAAAGCTGAGGACTTGAGGAAGGCGCCCTGGGTTATGGGTGCAGGGGTAGCAATGTCTAAACCCTCCTGAGCTCTGGCCATGGGTTTGGTGTTGTAGTAGCAGGGGGTAGACATTCCCTGCCCAGCAGCAGGGGTATCTCCCTGTCCTGTCCGCACACCGCACCTCACACTTTCTAGACTCCCACCCACTGACCTACCCCCAACAAAGCAGAAACTAGAGCCTGACACCACAGTATCTGTGTGGGTTGAATGTGTTTACACCCCCCCCCCAAAACGACCACCAAATTCAGATGTTGAAGCCCTAACCCCCAGTGTGATAGTGTTTGGAGCTGAGCCTTGGGGAGGTAATTAGGTTTAGGTAGTCCTGAGGGTGGGGTCCTTATGATGGATGTCCTTATGAGAAGAGGAGGAGAGTTCAGAGCCTTTTCTCTCTCTGCCATGTGAGGACCCAGCAAGAAGGCAGGTGTCTGAAAGCCAGGAGGAGAGCCCTCACCAGGAACCGACTCTACTAGCATCCTGATCCTGGCCTTCCCGGCCTCCAGAACTATGAGAAATAAATGTCTGTGGTTTAAGCCCCTGGTATCTTGTTAAGGCAGCTGGGGCTGACTGAGGCAGCGTCACTGCCTTTCCTTTTAGGATGCTGGGAGCAAAGAGCAAGAGAGTGTTAACATATCTGGCACCCAAAATTGCATCCCATAGCCAATACCAAGACCCTTGCCTCATCTACTGCCATGCTCCCAGGGCACTGTAATCAGCGCAGTGGAGAGTTTGTGGGGGAGAGAGCCCACAAAAAATTCTTAAGGTCCGTGGAAAGGTTGGGAGCAGAGGATGACTTAGTCTCTGAGAGAGTCCCCTCCCTCCCCAAATTCCCATTACTAAGGGTCAGATTTTGGCTTCAAACCACACCCTAAGAAACTACCCAAAATCCCCAGGAAAGTACAAGAATTCTAATTCCCTTCCTTCCTAGCAACCTTGTCTGAGTCACATGGCCAAATGCCCCTCCCCCAGCATCCACCATCACTCACCACCCCTCCCCACCCTGGGCACCACCCAGATCCTGATGAGGAGCCTTTCTTAGGGACAACTTGCCCAGGACTCTGACATACTCATTTTCACCTTACCTGGTGCTAAGCATGGTGTCTTGCACATAGTGGGTACTTTATATGTATTTGGTTTGGGTACTTTATATGTATTTGATTAAAAATCATAGAATAGGCAATACCAGCAGAGGGAGAGAGAGACTGGGAACCAGCAGTTGCCTGAATCAGCGGAAAGAGGGAAGCCCCGTCCCCAGCCAGAGCCTGAGTCTGGAACCCAGAGTCCCCACCAGGGAGGTGGGACCATTGTTATCAATTACTCAGACCTTGGTTTCATTCATCCGTTAAAATCTCCAAAACGGGTGTCATGTTAATGGCCAGGCATGCTGTTCTTTCCCCTCAAGGGAAGAAGATTTATTGCCCAAACTTACATTTTATCGCGCACAACCGAATAAAAATGATCGATTTCCCTGCCCGCCTTACAGCATCCTTTCACAGTTATTAAAGTCTCTAAAAATGTTTTCTTTAAAAAAAAAAAAAAAGGTTAAAAGAAAGAGAGGCAGGGAGAAGAGAAACCAAGAGGAGACCGGGAAACTTTGGATTGCTGAGGGCTATCCATCTTGTCAGCTCAGGACCACATAACCTTGATGTCACTATATTTTCTGCTCATATCCAAATTTACAATTTGCCAGCCAAGGAGATGGAAATGCCAAACCTCCTCCTTGGAGGTGAATGTGGGAGGTTCTTAAAGGGCTCAAGAGAAGGGACGACCCCAGCTCTGAAAACGTACAAGACAGTGAGCCTGTCCCTGCGCTTTTAGCAATTTTCTCCAAGTTGGGAAAACCCAGCCTCTGAGGGCAAGGAGCGGGTTTACCCTCCAGGGCCCCAAACACATTTGGCCAAGAGCCCATCTGTGCTCCGTCCCCTGATGAACAAGCAGATTTGCGGCCAAGCTGAGCAGCCTTGCTGGGCTGGAAATTCACCTGCTCAGGTCAGGAGACGGGATGGCAGAGCGATAGAGGAAAGCATGAAGCAGGGTGCCCAGGAGGTGTTTAACCCCCAGAAAAGAGTGAACGGCATACCAGCCCGGCAAAAGTGCCTGCCAGTTTGCGCGCGCGCACACACACACACACACACACACACACACACACACACACGATGGGCAATTATACATCATTCAACTGTTTGTTCTAGTAGGTCCCCAAGAACTTTCATCTCGCTGTTTTGTTAATTTAATTTTACCAAATGCCAAGTAATACAATTGTATATCACCCATTCGAGGGCATATTGTGAATTCCTTCAGGACAAGAATAAGGTCTTAGCTTTCTCTCCCTCTGCCTCTGTGTCACGCACATATGCACACACACACACACACACACACACACACACACACACACACACTGGGTGTTTTCTATAGGGATCTGTTGCCCCCTATTTACTTGAGAGTGGTAAAACTATGTTTTCAAACCATAATTTAGAATTTATTATTCGTTACTAGGTCAGTCTGGCCTCTTTCCAAATTAGTGCTAATTAGTTAGTCTTCCCGGACTTGTTTCTAAGCAAATGTGGACATCTGTCCTCTGCTGAGAACCCAGTTCCCACTCAGACGATTACATCTTGACTTCTGAGGGGTTCCTACACCACAGGCCAGGACACGGAACTCTGCAGCAGCCCTGGGGCACTGTGACCTCCCTAGAAGGCTCCCTCCATTGCTCCGGGTTTTCCGAGTGCCTGGGAGTCTGGAGCCCTGTCGGGAGCGCTTTCCTGGCGTGGCCTGGAAGATAGCCATAAATCTGTCTCGGGCCATTTGACTCAGGCCTTCAATGCCAAGCTTAACAGGCATTTCCATCGGGCCCGATGTGCCAACGATCTATAAGCCATTAACCAGGTGATATTAGACCTCCCAGCTCAGCCTCCTCTGTGGGAACACACACAGAGAAAGGGGGAAGGAGGGAGAGAGGGGAGGGCTCGTGAGGGCGCTGGCTGGACAGCAACTGTTAAACCTTCCCTGACCCCATTAGGGCTCCAGAATCGTGCAGCGCCCACCCAGCCAGGTCCTATCCTAGACCTAAGGCAAGACAGGGACCCAGCCCAGTGGGGAAGGGCCAGAGCTGGCCTGCCTTGAGTCAGGACAACGGTTCAGGACTCAGAGAGAGCCCCAAATCTCAATTCTGCTCTCCCTCATAAGCCTTCTAGAAGGTGCACTGCCAGAGTGGGCTGGGCCTGTCCTCAGGCAGCCAGCCTTGGACCCCTCCCTCCGAGTCTGAACATTTCCTCAGAGCACATGTTCTGGGGAGTCGCATCCCAAATACCAGATGCCCCATTTCCTCTAAGAAGAGATGGCTTGTGGGGTGACAGCTAACAACAGTGCGCTGGCTGCATGGCAGGTGCCACCCGAATTGCTTCACACATAGCTCCTCCGTCACCACAGCGAGTCCATGAGATGGACCCCGTTCTCAGACCCTCGACACAGGCGGGCAAGCAGAGGCACAGAGCTGTTCTAAGAAGCTTTCCCGGGTCACACAGCTGGAAGGCAGCATGCCAACCGCAAGACCTGCACTCTTCTTGGTCACTCCATTGACTGCCTCTCAAAGTGGCCAGGGGGGCCAAAGTCAAAACAAACTGGAGACAGCCCAGCTCAAGGTGGGCCCAAGAGTCCTGAGTCCCAGGTGCTGCCACTGCCCTGGGAGGACTGATCCCCAGCCTGCGAGGTGGGGGAGAACAGTTTGCCCAGACCGTCCTGGCTCGGGCCATAGAGACCGAAAATGGCATCTTCTATTCCTTCTAGAAACAGGAGGGTCTAAGTTGCTTCCATAATCGGAGCCTCTTAGACCATTCGTGTCTTTAGGTCCAAGATCTCCCACCTCCGAGGTGCCTGTGACGGGAGCCTCAGTGGCAGCTCCCCTCAGCCTGTATCAGCTGCCCATGTGCCGAAGGGACTGGTCTCCGGGTCCCCTCCGGTGCCAGATATTCCTTCATACACAGGAGGGACAGGATGGGCTAGAATGCGCTGGGCTTAGATCGGAAGGGAAGTCGATGGATAGTGTCTTTTTAGTTCCATTACCCATATGTTCCAATCTCCTGACTTTCCACAAAATGATGGAGAGTCATTAAAAAAGAAACATCCATGCCATCCCAACACCTGCCAGACAGCAATGCATGTAATAGCCTGTAGTCCAGTACCGTTCGTCCAGAATTGGAAAGTCTCTGTTCCGTGTGTCTTAGTCAGCACAGGCTGCTGTAACAAAATATCACAGATGGGGCTTGAAAGCCCAGACATTGATTTCGCACAGCTCTGGAGGCTGGGGAGTCCAAGATCAAGGGCCTGCAGATTCCATTCCTGGTGAGGGCTCTCCTCCCAGCTTGCAGACACCTGCTTTCTTCCTGTGCCCTGTCCTCACAAGGGCACCAATCCCATCACGAGGACCCCACCCTCATGACCATCTAAACCTAACTACCTCCAAGGTCCCCACCTCCAAATATCATCACCCTGGGGCTTGGGGCTTCAACCTATGGATTTTCCCGGGACACAAACATAGAGCCCATGCCAATGGGCTTGCCAGTTCCTGCACCCTCAGACTGGTTCTAGAGGCCTCTTTCCATGCTCTGCTCCCTTGTTGTGGGCTCCAGCCTACCTGAATCCACCCCCCCACCCTCACCTTTATGGCCCAGCTCAAAACCCCCCTCTCCCGGGAAGCCTTCCCTGACTACACCCTCCCTTTCTCTGATCCCGAGCTCTAGTTAGAATGTGTCACCCAATTTAACACTTGCTTCTGTACAATGCTATATTGATCTTTAATCTTGCAATCCAGACACAGAGCACACAGCCTACATTTTTGCCCTGTGGCGGTCTTGAATGAATTTAATTTTTTAATCATTAAGAAACAGACTCACGAGGGACCATAGAGCATTAATCTTCATATTACAGATTTGAAAACAGAGGCTCCCAGAAGCTACAGAACATGTCTAATGCCACATGGGTCTTGGTGTCTTGGTGTCTTGGCTTGAGTTTTAAAAGCAGAACTTTAGGCAAGGATTTGAGTGCAAGTAGTTTCTTTGGGAGGTGGTTCCAGGAAGCACGCAGAGAGAGTGCAGAGGTGAGGGGAAAGGGAGGAAAGCTTAATTAAGGGGGGTATTAATGAGTGGGCAGTTCACCACTGTGGGCAGCTGGGGGGCTCAGGCATCTGGGGGCCTCTGGGAGGCTGCAGAACATAAGAAGGAACTGTGTTTCTCCACCAGCTCCTGTCCCTTGGGGTTGAGAGCCCCACTTATGGACTTAACTCCCAGCACTTCCCACCTGACTTGGGGGCACTGAACTCACTTCCCCGCTTCCACAAAGACTGGCCAGTGGAAGCAGAAGGCTGCTGTTGGGCTGGAAAGCCTTCTGCCTTACATGACCTGTCCACCATGGCTGGAGTGGTCTCCAGATGGGCCAAAGAGGGAGGGGCAGGCCACCGTCAGGATCTGCCACAGTCAGTAACCCTCGACAATCAGTGGGGGTAGAATTGCTACCCAAATTTCCTTTCTGATCTATGTCTGGTTCTCTGTTTTCTGGGGACTAGTCTCTGCACCAAAACAGCAGATGAAAAGCTAGGACCCCCTGCTCCAACCCCCACCCCAGGAATATACATTGTCATGGGGGCTTTGAAAGAGACCAGGGGAAAATACAACATCCAAGGATGTCTGGGAGATGGGTGCCATCGCACGGGTGTGAGGAGAGGGCCCCGGATATATTTGCCGGGCTTCCTGCCACAGGACCCTTCTACCAGGCACCTGCTATGCAGTGTGTGGAGGGACAGACTGTTAAGCAAACCCCATCCCGGCCTCTTGCACCCCCAGGGAGGGTGGACTGTGGCCGCGGGGAGCTGGCCAGCCCGGCGTGCTGACTCACGGGCTGTTAGCCCCTCTCATGGCAGGTGCATGAGCACCCCGTGCAGAAATATGGGCCACAGCTCCATCCGTGTTTCACAAAACTCCCTGCTCTTGTCCACAGGCACGTTATACTCTGAGTTGGTGAAGCAGAGCTAATTGTCACTTTTCCCTCTTGTCCTAGGAGCCAAGCTCACCTCGGCCTGCGAATACGAGCCTCTGCATTTGACTGGCTTCCCTGAAAGGTATCAGGGGCATAGCTCCCACCCCTCCGAACATGCACAGAGAAAGCCCCAGAACAGGGGTCAGCAAACCCAGAGCGTAGCCTCTTCCCTGCCTCTAAGCCTCTCCATACACACCTTATGACATGACCCTTTCTGGGCCTTATTTTTGTCATCTGCAAAATGGGGATGATGGCTGGGTCCATTGATAAGGCCCTTTCCAGCACTGGCTTTCTGTGACATGATTGTTAAGAGCCCCCAGGGATGCTGAGCCCCCTGTCCAGAGAAACTGCAGACCCCTGGACGGACAACACGCATCTTGTTGCCCTCCTCCCCCTCTGCAACCTTCTCCTGCAAAGACACACGGTCCTCAGCATCCCAGGACACTGCCTACCGTGCTGATAGGCCAGGTCCGGCGGGAGCAGGAGAGGTGCCCTTCCTGCAACGGGGAACCCTGCTTTGCCCTTCCTGCAACGGGGACTCAAACTTGGAGCAGAGCCACCTCAATGGCCTGCAGAATATCAACCCCACCCTCTACCCCCACCTTTGACTCTGCTTATCTCTGCACGTAACCCGTGTTCCCAGTGGATTTGGGGTGGAGAAGGAAAAGCTGGGAGGGGTAGTTTCCTGGCTCCCCTTTTGCCTATGATGCTGTGGGGAATGGTGTCTCGGGATTTGGAGGGTTTTCTGATAGGACCCTACTACCCAACACCCCCAGCGAATAGCCTTAGGGCAAAGGGTTTCTGGGACATGGCCACCCAGCCTTTGAAGACAAAGCTCAGATGTCCGGCTGGGTGAAGGACACTTTTAGGGGAGCAGCAGTGAGCTGAGCCCCCAGGAGCCCACCCAGGCCAGCCCGCTATGGGATAAACCCTTCGACTAAAGGGCCATTCCTTGAGGTTGTAGTATTTGATCTTTATTTGCTCAGATCATGAAGTCTGCTTAAAGCCTTTCCTTTTGCAAAGCACACCTCAAACTTCTCACCTGCTAGTGCTCCCCAGCATCACAGCCAAGTGAGTGATTATCACTGTGCCCCAGGTGGGGAAACTGGGGCTCCAGGAGCAGAAGAGACTGGGTCAATTTCAGGCAGTCCCTCAATTTTGGAGTGAGGGAAAGAATCTGCCATGGGGTCTCGAAGCAGGGAGGCGGAGTGGTGCCTCCTTGGGGCCTGGGACAGGGCGACCCATGGGCCACCAGGATTGGAAATGGAGTTTTCAAAAACTATAGAAAGTGAGAAAGACAAGAAAAGAATGAAGGGGCAGGGAGACCCCTGTGGTTCAGACCGCCCTCTCCAGCAATCTCCTGTAGCTGCATGTCGGGTCACCCCCTTCCCAGCACTTTCCTTTCACACCAACATTCAATCATCTTTTCCCATTCACTCCGTCTCTTCCATTTTTATCTTACGCTGCCCGTGAAAATTGGTGTGAAATAAAAAGGCAACTCTGCCTACAGATGTAATCAATTGATTTGGCAGGTAGCCCGTGGACACCTAGGAAGGGGAGAGACCAATTTCCAGGGTGGATACTCCCCTCTGGCATTTTCTTCCCCACCCTCCTCCATTCCCATCTCTGGGTCCCCCTCCTTTTATTTTTTCTGTCTCCTTCTTTTTGGCCTTGCTTTGATCTTCTTGTTATTTCCTGCTTTGCATTTAATGGAAATAAACCAGCCTATGGGTTCCCCCCGCCACCTCTCCTTATTATTATTTTCTTGTATGAAAGGCAGTGGAAGGAAGGCGTCTGCCTTTCTCTGCTGCCTCTGCAAGGTGCCTGGAGATAGTCCGTGCTCCCAGGAGCCTTGTCAATCTTTCCCCGGGGGTAAGTGGGACCAGGTTGGAGATTGTAAAGGATCCCAGCCTCCTGACCCCTCACAGACACTCCCACAAAGGAGAAAGGGCTATAAAATCAGTCCCAGGATGAGTGTCTCCTCATCTCTGGGAAAGGAGAAAATGTCCAACGCTGGACACTTGTATATTTTCACTCATTAATTCATTGATATGTGTTAAGCATCACTATGGGGGTATAGAAATTTACAAAACAATCATAAATCCTTCCCAAGTACATCGCCTGGCACAGAGTAGGTGCTCAATTAAAGGTGGTCATTGTTGGTCACTACTATTCTGGAAGTCTCTATCATGGTGCAGTTGATAGTATCCAATAAATATTAGCTTCCTCCCTTCTAGAGGCAAGAGAGACTAACTGTATATGATATCTGTTTATGGGTCTTTATTGTTGTTTTAATACAAGAAAAGATGGAGGAGTGAAGCCCAAATCCTCAGTCTGGCACAGTCTAGATTAGAAGAACTTCATTAAACACAAATCAATGTATAATTAAAAATTTGTGATAAGTGGCGTGAAGAAAAAGCACAGGGTGCTACAAGAAGACCTAATTTAGGAAGGTGGGGAGGGGGATCTGTGGAGCCAACATCTTTAAAAAAGCACCATTTAACCCAGTGGTTCTCAAATTCGGGTCCCCTCGGCTGCAGCAACAGCAACAGGGAACTTGTTAAAAGTGCACATTCTCGGGCCACCCCAGAGCTACTGAATCAGAAACTCTGGGGACAAGGCCAAGCTATTTAAGCTCTCCAGGTGAGTCTGGTATTTCCTTAAGTGTGAGAACCGCTGATGGAAGCTGAGACCAGAAGGATGAATGGGAGCTGGCTCATAATGGGGAGAAAGAAGTCTTTCAGGCAGAGAATAGCATGTGCCAAGGCCCTGAGGCAGGAAAGCCCACGGGAAGGAAGCCAGGGTGGCTGGTGTGTAGTGAGGGATGGAGAGAGAGGGGTTGGAGAGTCAGACTTTGCAGAACCTTGCCGGTGTGGATTTTCTCCCAAGTCCAGTGGGATCCAGGAAGGGCTCTGAGCAGAACAGCAATACTATAAAATGTCAGTGTCATAGAATCCTGTCTCTGCGCTGGGGGGCCAAGGTTTAAACAAACACCCCCAGCAGCCTAGCTCCCCACCGCTCCGAGTGCTTCCCAGGGTCTCTGGCCCCTTCCCCGGCCACACCTGCCCCCCCCCCACCATGGATGGGACCCTTCTCAGCCCCAGGAAACAACGGCCTTGTGGGGTTGCCTGGGGTGGTGTGGGAGGTCTAAGAGAAAGGCTCTTTCTTTTCCGTCTATGCCTTTGGATACCTAATAGGATTTTCTAATTGTCTGCATATATTATTTTTATCTTTTAAAAAATGGCAATGGGGTTATCAAAACAGTGGCAATATAGGTTATTCTTGTTTCTGCTCTACAGTTTCTTGAATTTTATGAAATAAAAGCAAACTAAATTTTATAAAGTCAAACTGATATTTATCAAATACTGTCATGGGTCAGGTACTTCGGTGAGTTTACGCTTCAGTCCCTCAACAAGTCTTTGCGGAGCCCCTGCTCGGCCCCAGGCACCATGCAGGCCTGAGGCTAGAGAGGAAAAGGACCCAGTCCTGCCTCCATGCAGCCTCCCTTCTAACGGCAGGAATCAGACCAATAAACAAATTTTTAAAAAAGTAAAAATACATGATTCAACAGTCTTGCACAATTCACAAAAACTAATGATGTGATGTATGGTGATTAACATAACAATACAAATTTTTTGAAAAAGTAAAAATACATGTCACTGTTTGCACAGGCAGGAGAACAGGGTGGGCGGGGTGGGCTGGGCAGGGAAGGCACCTGAGTGAAGACCCAAGAGGGAGATGAAAGAATCCGGGAGTTCGCATGTGGAGGAGGGGCAGGAGGACCTGGAGGGCAGGCTCGAAGGTGGGCACAAAGAGGATGTGTGGGGCCGAAGAGGCTGGAGAGCGGGTCAGAAAGGGGGCATGGAGCTCTGTGGCCCACTGTGTGGACTGTGGCTTTTCCGTGGGAGCCGTGGAGAGCAGGGCTCTCGGTCACACTGGACGGGCTCTGACGTGGGGAGCCCATGGGATCTGGTGTTGGATTGGACACGGGAGAAAAGATGGGAATCTCAAGGAGGGTGCCAGGGTTTTTTAACCTGAACAACTGAAAAGATAGAATTGTCATTTATTGAGTTCCAAGAAGGTTCTTGCCAGGCCAGGGTGGGGTCCTTGAGCCCGAATCTCCCACCAGGAGTGCCCACAGCCCACAGGGATGGGCCTGCACCATGCCTTCTCTCCCTGTCCCCCCAGGCTCAGTCACTGGCCGGGGTGCACGGCCTCAGGGGAACACGGTGCGGGGTCCAGCGGATGTCAGTCACAGTGCTCCCACAACCGGAGGTGTGAGTGGGAAGTTCTCAAGGCACCCACAGCCCATGAGATAGATAACTGGAGATATCGAGTAGGCAGTTGAATATATGAGTCTGGAGTTCAATGCGAGGTCCAAGCTAGAGATAAAAATTTAAGAGTCTTCAGCTTATAAATGGTATTTAAATGTACGAGATGGATAAGAGTATGCATAATCGGCAGAGATGAGCTGTCTAAGGACTAAGCCCTGCGGCGGAGGGTGAGAAGGGGCCAGTGGTGGTGGCAGGGAAGCCGAAGGGAAAGCAGAGCTGTGAGGGCCTGGAAGTCAAAGAAAGAAACTGTTGCAAGGAGCAGGGACTGCCCCTGTTCCGGAAACAACCACTCAGCGTTTGACAGGACTTCCTGTGCATTCTCCCCCGTGATGGGTGCGGTGTTGTGCACGGCCCACCTTCCCCTCGGGAGCCCCAGTTCCTGGGAGTGTTGCTGTCGACATCCAAAGTTGCGCCCCTCCCCAGGGACTGGGCGACGCAGGGGTTCAGAGACTCTTTCTCCTCTGCGTCACTTGAAATACCTCTGAAGGGTCTCCCAGGTGGATCTGCTGGTGCAGAGGCAAATTTCCAGCAGAACCACCCACCAAACACGAACGTTCCGACGCTGGCACATCAGGTTCGAGGCAGCAAAGCCTGTACAAGTTCTCCACCCTAGTGGGTTGAACAGTGACTTCCAAAAAAGACGCGTCCGGGTCCTAACCCCCTGGGACCTGTAAAGGTGACCGTATTTGGAAAAGGAGACTTCGCAGATGGAGTTAAGGATCTGGAGCTGAGATCATCCCGGATTTAGGGTGGGCCCCAGATCCAATGAAGAGTGTCCTTATACGAGTCGGAATAGGGGCAGACACACGGGGGAGAAGGGCACGTGAAGACCCAGGCGGAGACTGGAGGGATGCGTCTCCAAGCCAAGGGACACCAAGGCTGCCGGCAGCCCCCAGAAGCTAGGAGAGAGGCAGGGAACAGATTCTCCCTCGGGGCTCCGGAGGGAACCATCCCTGCCCACACCCTGATTTGGCACCTCTAGCCTCCGGAACTGTGAGAGAATCAGTTTCTGTTATTTTCAGCAACACCCCCCCCCCCCTTCCCGTTTCTGGTGCTTTATGACTGCAGCCACAGGAAACCAGGACACCCCCTTCCCCCCCCCCCCCTGTCCCCCCCCCCTCCCAGCCCCCGAGACTTCCCCCCCCCCCCCCCTCCGCTCACATTCATCCCCACGGAACCCGTCGTCAGAATGCTGAATCCCCAGGTCCCCATAGCAACGGCTCTGATGCCAGAACCCAGGATTACCAGCGAGGATCGGCCCACGAGATCGCCCGGAGGTGGGGGCCCGGAGGGGTCTGCAGAGACAACAAACAGCAGAGGGAAGGCAACACTGAGTGACAAACCCACTGGGGTTTATATTAGCTGCTCTTTAAGAAAACAAAGTGCTGCAAAAAGTCCCCCTTCCCCGGGTGAATAATCTGTAGGTACAGAAGCGAAAAGCCTGGAAGGAACGTGCTGTGCCAGGAGTAGCAGTGTTCCGGGCCCGTGATGCAGCCCGAGTGAGCCAGGCAGACTCGGCCACCTCCCTCCCGAGGCCTCCCCCGGCGCCCCCACCCCCCGCAGGGGCCCAGGCTGGGGGTGACCGGCCTCCCAGCCGCGGCCCCCACTTGAACGGTGCCCCGCTCTGGGTGGACCCGACCACTCTGCGAGGCAAGCCCTCCGCTTCCACGGGCGAGCACGTCTGTGGTGCCCCCCGCACCCCCGGCCTCCCCCGGAGCCGCCTGGACCGACCGGCCGGGGCTCCCCACCCGGCGACCCGCCTCACGGCTCTCGCCCTCGAGGGGGCGCCCCTGCCACTTCCCGCCCCTCACCCAGCCTGGGGACGGACGCGGGTGGGCTCAGCTGCTGTCTCTGCCCGCACAGCACGTGTGTGCGGCCAACACCTTCCTCCCTCGTGGCTTCTCCCTTCTCCTCATGTGGGTCCCCAGCCACACTTCTCCAGCGGCCTCAGGCACTCCCAGCCTGGGTTTCAAGTCCGCCAGGCCCAGCCAACCCAGCTCCCTGATGGCCTTTCAAACATGGGCCGCAGGCCCAGCCTGTCCCCTCGCTTTCCTTCCCAAGAAAGTCCCTTCCTGCCTACGTGCGCTCACATGCACGTGCACACACACTCACGTACCACAGACACACAGACCCACACTCGCTCACACCCATCCACACATGCACACTCACACTTGCTCACACTCATCCGCACAGGCACACTCACACTTATCCACACACAGACACACACCCGCACGCCCACAGACACACACTCACACCCACACACGCACAGGCACACTCACACCCATCCACACACGCACAGGCACACTCACACCCATCCACACATGCAAGGCACACTCACGCTTGCTCACACTTGTCCACACGCGCACATGCACACTCACACTTGCTCGCACTCGTCCACATATGGACAGGCACACTCACACTTATCCACACACAGAGACACACACACTCATCCACACATGTACAGGCACACTCGCACTCACACCCATCCACACACGCACAGGCACACTCATGCTTGCTCACACTTGTCCACACACAGACACACGGTAGCTCACACCCACCCCCACACACAGACACACACTAGCTCACACCCATCCCCACACACAGACCCACACTCGCTCACACCCCTACTACAGAGACACACAGGCACACTCACACCCATCCATGCACGCACAGGCACACACAACCCTCCCATGTACATTCTCTCACACACGTGCACGCGTGCGCACACAGGTGCAGCAGACGTGCAGGGCGGGAGGCGTCAGTGGAAGGGAAGGGCTCAGGCCAGGCAGGTGAGACCTGGGCTGCACGGTCAACAAGCCCGTGGGTCCCATGGTGGCGGCGGTGGGGGCCTGACATGCACCGTCTACCTGTCTGTCTTCTCCCGGCTCACCTAACACGGTGTGAGACACACAGTGGGTTCTTCATAAATATTTCCTCCATGGGTAGCCCTGAGTTCCCTGAGCTTTGCCCAACTAAGACGGCACAGCCACCACCAGATTGCAACCCAGAACTTCAAATCAGTCTTGTTAAAACCACTGGATCATTTTTTTTAAAAAAAGGTAGAGGAAGAACTCCAATGTCCTTAACTCTTTGCCTATATTCCACATACCTCCTGATTCAGCCTCTGTGGACCAAGGCCCCCGCCTGGAAAGTCTCCCTGGGTCCCTGCAAGCTCTCGTTAGTGGTCTGCACGAGCGAACCCTCAACTCTCGGTTGTGGTATGAATAAACGATTGAACGATTCAGACCGCATCACTTTCCCTGGGCCTTACTTAGCACAGGTCTGGGTACAATGAAGGCATCAGTCATGATGGGTAAGTGGGTGGACCTTTAAAATCTGCGTTCAAACTCATTTCTAAGACACTTTCTGGAATATTTCCATTCCACTCGGATCTCCCTCTTTACGGTCGTTTTCTTGGTATGTGATGACTGCAGCTTGAGCAGTTTTCCCATATGGTTTTAGCCATGTCAGTCAGATGGGTGCAGGAGTACGTGTGATCCTAGCATTGTCACCCCCCATAAGGCCACATTCTCCTGAGCAAGGACGGCTGATTCCCCTCGTGCCACCGTGGAGCCGCGTATCTCCCCCCGCCCCACATTAGCGTGACAGCTCCAGCAAGGGCATCTCCACTGGACACACTTCTTGGAGCAGAGCTTCTGGCTGGCGTCGTTGCGGGGAGGAGGGGGCTGATGATGGCACTCCTCTAGAGCCAGGAGAACATACCGCTTAGCTACAGTTTCTTCCCCTTTCTGGGAAAGGGTTCAAGCGCTGTTCCTTTTCAGACCGCGGGGAAATGTCCGATGGCCTCCCTGGGGCCTCCCTTCCCGGGACGATGCCATCGCTGCTGGAGGAGTCCCACACTATGTTTCACACGTGGGGCCCTCCGTTGGTGCAGAACCAACAGGAGTCTGCGGGGAGTCCCCTGCAGACTGGGCCCTTGTCTATGCTACTTTGGCCTTGGCTGCTGTGGCTTGGCTCCTCTTACCCCTGCTTCTAGAAGCAACGAGAAGAAGGAATATGCAGACCTTTTCCAGAAAGATCTAGAAAGTTCCCAGAAATTGCCAGAAATCTCCAAACTTGTCTGTCAATACAGTGGCACAGCGAACGATGATGCCCTAGTTACCCAGACGTGCCCTCGAAAGGGGCACAGGCTCTGCCCTGTTTCCTCACACTCGGGCTAAATTAAACCCAGTCAACAGAGCAGCACAGAATCCTCCAGGGGTGGCACCAGGAGAGACCCTGCAGGGTGCGGGGTCCTTATGTCTCCAGATCTTTAAAAACAGGGGGACATTAGCCCCGACATCACGGGTTACCGAGAGGACTGAATGCCAGGAACCAGGTAAAATGCTCGGCATCATGCCTCTGTGTAGTAAGAAACTGCCCGGCCCAGGGTCCTCTGGGGAAGTAGGAGCAGCGCTGCAGTGGGAACAGCCTCCCTGGGTTCTCACCACCGTTGTTCAAGACCAGGCGCAGCTCACACCAAAGCATCGACCAAACCAACAGTGCCCCCTACAGGCCTTGGTCTCCAGGGACGGCCCCACCCAGGCAGCACAGGGACCGCTCCCCTGGGAAAACAAGGTTCCTTGAGGTTTTGCTGGAACTCCAGGGTTTCGGCTCCAAAAAGGACATCCCTAGAATGAGCAGCTGCCTCTCCTCTTCCCTCCTCTCTCCTTTCTCCTCCCAAGCTTTTTTAATACCCTGGATGTAGCACAGATACTAGGTTGGGGGACAGAAAGCCCAGCTTTGAGGACAACTCAGCCACCGACTGGTGGCTCTGTGACCTCTGAAGGGTCATTTGGCCTCCAGGCGTCTTTTCTAGAAAGCCCCAAAGTCCTAGGCAACTGTCCAGCTCAGGAACTGCCTGAGCTCTGCCAAGTCTGTAGCCAAAAGGAGTTCAAGCTGTACCTTACTGCAGTGCGGGCACTCTGGGGCCCCAACGGCTTATGCAGACAGATGCATCACCTCCCTGTTCAACTCCCCCAGCCCAGCCCCGGTCCCCCTCGGCCATCGCTCTCAGGGCAGGATGCTCCGGGGAGCTGCAGGTCCACACTTCAGCAAGTACCACCACCCGCCTGTGTTTGTCTGGATTGCCCAGCAGGATAAGACCATTCATTCCTATCTGGCACCTCGAGGGGTCACCTTCTGCGTGGAGTTATGATGAAGGCTTCCAATGATGCCTCCTGACTGAAGCCAATTTGACTTCTATAATGGCCCGAGAAAAGGTCGCAGCCTGGGAGTCTGTATTACTCTGTCACAGAAATTAAAGGAGCAGTTTGCCACAATAAAGGACAGTCTGCCTGGTGGCCTCTCACCCTAGCCAGCTTCCTCCTGCTATCTTCTCTGATGATGTGGATAAGAATCCCATTACACCAGCAGGCTCGAGAAATGTGCTCTCCAGCACCACCGCAGGCTGACCACCCACGGAAGCCGGCTACCCCCTCCGCCTGCAGGGGGACACTCCCTGTGATTAACGGGGCTGCTTGTGGGGGACAGGGGAGACTTACTGAAGTTTCTGTCCACCAGCCAATGTCCTGGGGCTTCTCTCCTGATGTGCCCCCATGATGATCCGAACAGTGTACAAGTAGGAAAAAAACCCAGGAAGTAAATGCACCAAATTGTTTTCAGGGAGGCGGTGGGTGGGAAGGAAACGTGAGCTTTCGATTCTTAATTTGTATGTATATTTTAAAGTGTTTTTTTTTTTCTTTCTCTTTTTCAAGTGAACAAAAAACAAGCATCCTCCCTGGGAGGTGGGGGGAGGAATGCATAGGTTGGATTGTTTTAACTTCACCTCCATCCAGGCAAGTTAAGAGGAAAGGCAAGAAAGCAAAGTAGGCTCAGGATTTGTTGGGGGAAGGGTTGGGGGCAGCCTGGGGAGGAAGGACCCTTGGAAGAATGGACTGGCTCCCAGCATCCCTGCAGTCTTGCCAGTTTGATCAGCTTGGTGGGATCACACACACAACATTTCTCACCGGCACCCTGTGTCCGGGGAAGGCTCTGCTCCCAGGGCTGAGCTCTGTGGCTGTTTGTCTTTGCAGGCTTTCTGGAATTCCCGAGATGGCTCGTTTGGGGGGATACCCTCTAACGGAGGGAAATGAGAAAACTTTCCAACGGTGGCTCTTGAAGGAACCAGAATTGACACCTCTAATGAATGGTTATAGGCGGAGGTCCCAGGGGAGGAAGCTGCACATCCCCGGGGCCCAGGGAGGGAAGGAGCTGCTTTCACGGGCCCGGCTCGTATCCGTCCAGAGCTCTTGAGAACAGGTTCCACAGATGAGAAGTGACCAGCTCCCAGCCCGGCTGCATCCGCGTTGAGATGGAGAGGCCAGCTCGACTGAAGTCGGGTCACCTTGAGGAAGTATGAGTTCAAAGCATCAGGAAGGGCCTGAAAAGTGTCAGCGGCTTACAGCCCTCGTTCCGGCGAATCCTGACTCACCGCATGACAACAAAGCTCAGGGGTGTGCCATTTTCAGACACTTCTTGGCAAGATGCCTCCAGATAGTAGACTCCTTGCAAGCATATACAGGCGGCCAAGGGGGCATGAAGAGTGACGCTGGCTGGATTGTGGCTTCATTCCGGGAGGCGCTTCTCTGATCATTTCCAGAAGGCCTGGAGCCAAACATGGGATGCCCCCACACTTTTTTGTCATCCCCTTTTTGTATTGTAGAAGATGACAATTCTATACAATTCTATACACAATATATAATGAGCCCCCATGGACCCGTCATGCAGCTCCAGCAAACCCTCCTTCCATGGGGGACCCTTCCTCTTGCTTTCTTTTTGTAGTTTTCTTAGATAGAACTTCTACGCATTGAAATGCACAAATCTTCCCTTTACGATTTTGACAAATGGATACACTCATATAACCTGTAAGGAAGGAACAAGTTTTCCTTGACCTTCTTTGGGTCTCTAGCTGGGTCTGATAATTAAACTGGCAAGGACAGATTAGCAGGAGCAAAGTCTACACGTTTTATTCCATTTTCACATGTCCATGGGAGACTTCATAAAAGAAGGAAGACCCAGAGACGTGATCGGAGCAGGAAGCTTTTACACCTTTTAGACCAAAACAAAAACAAAAACAAAAACAATAAATTTGGGAGGAATTGACAAGACAAAGGGGTTTGCACTAGGGGTGGTAAATGGGTAAGAAGTAATTAGAAAAATAAGAGTCCATTTAAAAAACAAAAGAATAACAGGGGTGCCTGGGTGGCTCATTCTGCTGAGCGTCCGACTCTTGATTTCGGCTCAGATCAAGATCTCAGGGTTGTGAGACTGAGCCCTGCGTCAGGCTCCGAGCTGGGCATGGAGTCTGCTTAAGATTCTCTCTCTCCCTCTCCCTCTGCCACTTCCCCCTCCAAAAAGAAAAAAAAGAAGGGGCGCCTGCGTGTCTCAGATGGTTAAGCGTCTGCCTCCAGCTCAGGTCATGATCCCAGGGTCCTGGGATCGAGTCCCGCATCGGGCTCCCTGCTCCTTGGGAGCCTGCCTGCTTCTCCTTCTGCTTCTCTCTCTCTCTCTCTCCCTCTGTCTCTCATGAATAAATAAATAAAATCTTAAAAAATATATATTTAAAAAGAAGAAGAAGAAGAAGAGAAAGGAAGAAAGAAAAATTAAAAAGACAAAGGAAGGTTAGTTTAGCGAGGTTTGTGCAGATTTCTTGGCCCCAGATTCCCCATCTCTGGTGACAAGAATGTCTTCCTCCTGACACAGGGAGGGTACCTTTCACGTGGGAGTTTTATGACCAAATTCAGGGAAGAAGGAAGAGGTGGGGGAGGTCAAAGTGGGCTTCTTGCTTCTGCCATTTAAAAAAATCCTTTGAGGGACCCCTGGGTGGTCAGTCGGTTAAGCGTCTGCCTTCCGCTCAGGTCATGATCCCAGGCTCCTGGGATCGAGCCCTCTGGGATCTCGGGCTCCCTGCTCAGTGGGGAGTCTGCTTCTCCCTCTCCCTTTGCTGCTCCCCCTGCTTGTGCTCTCTCTCTGTCAAATAGATAGATGAAAATATTTTTTTAAAAATTCCTTGAAATGTGGAATGTGCCAAGGTGCCATATTTAGGGGTAGTGTGTTCTGAACCCCATCAACCCCAACCCTTTATTACAATATAGGACTAAAAGATCTTTAGGTTCTCAGGCAATATCCCCACCCCCCATCAGGCAACCACTAGCCTGATTTTTTTCACTAGAAATTCATATAAATAAAACCATACAGTACGTACTCTGTTGTGTCTGGATTCTTTCTATCTACATAAGTTTGCTGAGGTTCTTCCATGTTGTGACACAAAATCATCAGTTCAATCCTTTCTATTGCTCTTCAGTCTTCAGTGTTGTGGCTACTCCCTTCTCCTGATGATGGACATTTGCTTTCTTCCCAGTGTGGGCTGTTGCTAACAGAACTGCAAAGAATAATTATGCACAAGACTTTTGTGCACTTATATTTTCATTTCTCTTGGATTAACATGTAAGAGGGGACTTACTGGGTCAAAAAGTACATGATGAACTCGAGAAGAAACTGTCCAACCTTTCTCCAAGGTGGCATAAATTCCACACTCCCACAAGCAATGCGTGAAACTTCTGGTTACCGCCCGTCCTTGCCAACATTTGGTGTTGAGGGGCTTTCGATGTTAGCCTGCCTAGTGGGCATGGGTGTGCAGAATACTTCATTGTGGTTTTAATTTGCGTTTACCTGATGCCTAATAAGATGTCAAGCACTATTATATGTGTTTATTGGCTATTCATAAATCTTCTTTTATAAAATGTCTCCAAATCTGTTGACCATTTTGTATTGAGTTGTTTGTCTTTTCATTATTGTATTGTAGACATTCATTGTATATCCTAAACACAAGTCCTTGGTCAGATGTATGTTTCACGAACATTTTCTCCCAGTTTCTGCCTTGCTTTTCGTTTTATGAAAGATAGCTTTTGATGAGGAGAAGCTTTTAGTTTTGAGAAAGGCTAATTTCTCATTTCTTTCTTTTATGGTTATTATGTTCTGTGTCTTATCTAAAAATTTTTACTACTTTGTGGCAAAGATACTCTTATTTTTTCCTCTAAAAGCTAATTCGATGTTAGTTTTTAGGTTCTATATTCATCTCATATTATTTTCTGTATATTGTTTGAGGTGAGACTTGTGGGGTTTTTTTTTCCCATTTGGATATCAAGTTGTTCCAACAGCATTGGTTCAAAGGATTTTCCTTTCTCCATTGAAATATTCTGGTGCCCTTGTCAAAAATCAATTGCTCATGGAAGTGTAAGTCTATTTCTGGCCTCCCTATTCTGTTTCATTGACCAATTCGTCTATTATTATGGCAATACCACACTATTTTGATTACTTGATAGTTTGTCTTGAATTTAGGAAGTATAAATTTTCATAGCTTTGCTCTCCTTTTTAAGATTGGTTGATTGTTTTCAATCCTTGGTTTCTCCATGTGAGTTTGAGAAGCATGTTATTAATTTATATTCATGAAAAAGTCTGGGGGAATTCTGATTGAGATTGGATTGAGACTATACTTTAATTTGCAGAGAATTTATATCTTGACAATATTGACTCATCCAACCCTTGAACATGGTATATCTCTCCATTTCTTTATTACAGAAATGACAAAAACACATTGCAGAAATTATTATTATGATTACAGTATCTGTCATTTCCCTCAGCGGTATGTTAGAGTTCTATGACTAGAGGCCTTGCAGAGCTTTGGTGTTTAGCCTTGCTATAGACTGAATTATGTACCCTCCAAACCTCAAATGCTGAAGCCCTAACCCCCAATGTAACTATAGCTGGAGACAGGGCTTTTAGGAGGTAATTAACGTTAAATGAAGTCAAAAGGGTGGGTTTGCCAGTGAAATCTGATAGGATTTGTCATAGAAGAAGAAAAAGAGAGGGCTCTCTCCTTCTGTCTCTCTACCTCCATGAACCAAGGAAAGGCCATATGAAAGCATATCAAGAAAATGGCCATTTGCAAGCCAGGAAGAGAGTTCTCACCAGAACCCAACCTCCGGCACCCTGAGCTTAGACTCCTAGCCTCCAGAACTAGGAGAAAATAAATGCATGCTATGTAAGGCACTCCGTCTATCATACTTTGTTACAGTAGCCCAAGCAAACTAATAAAATTCCCGTGTTTTGTACGTTCAAAGGTAGTGCAAATGAACATTTTCAATGTACTTTTCTAATTGTTTTTGCTAATACATAAAAATACAACTGACTTTTGCATACTGACCTGGTGGCCTGCAATCCTGCTGAACTCACTTAGTAGTTCTGATAGCTCTGTGGTTAATCCTTAGGATTTTCTACAGAAACAAGTACATTACCTACAAATAAAAAGAGGTTTACTTCTTCCTTTCCAACCATATGCCTTTTGTTTCTTTTCCTTGCCTTATTGCACAGGCCATAACTTCCAGTACAATGTGAACTCTAAGTAGTAAGAGCAGATATCCTTGCCTTGGTTTCCAGTAGTAAGGGGAAAGTATTCGGTCCCCCATCATTAGGCATGATGTGAGCTTTAGTTTTCCATCATGCTCCTCACCATATGGAGGAAGTTCCCATCCAGTCTTATTTGCTGAGGGTTTTAAATCTGCCTCCACAGTTTTATTGAGATGTAACTGACATAGAACATTGTATTGGTCTCAGGTGTATAACATAATACTTTGACACGTGTGTATATTGTGAACCAATCACCACAATAAGTCTAGTTAATAGCCATCACCTCATACAGATAGTTTTTTTTGTTGTTGTGATGAGAACATTTAAGATCTACTCTCTTGGCTACTTTCCAATATACACACAGTATAAACTTAAAATTATAAATGGCATTAAACTTCTTCAAATGCTTTTTGAGTATCAAGCGTCTTTTCTGAACCTCCATATTCTGCTAATATGGTGAATTGCCATGAAGTAATTTTTGAATGTGAAATCTTTGTTGCATTCCTGGAATAAACTCCCCTTGGTTATGATGTATTAGTCTTTTTATTCATTGCTAGATTCAATGGGCTAATATTTCGTGAAGGATTTTTGCAACCACGTTCACGAAGAACATCTGTCTGTGTTGTTCTTCTCCTGAGCTATCTTTGTCAAGTTTTGGTAGCAGAGTTATTCTGGCCTTGAGAAATGAGTTGCAACATTTTCGTTCTCCCTCTATTATGAACAATACATTTATCAGCTTCCTCTCTTCGTAAACAAAACAAGGTACGTGAAACTGGGATTGGTATTTGATAGAATTAGCCAGTGAAATCATCTGGGCCTGGAGTTCCCTTGTGTGAAGGTTTTTGATAACAAATTCAATTTCTCGGAAACTCAGATGTCTTACTTTACCTTGTGTCAGTTTGCATTCACTTGTGTTTTTCAAGGAATTGGTCCATTTCATCTAATTTGTCAAAGAGTTTAGAATAAATTTGCTTACAATAGCCCTTGGGAACCCTTATGTATCTGTTGACGCCACAGTGACTGGCCCTCTCTCGTTCCCTATACGGGTAATGTGTCTTTTCCCTTCTTTTCTTTTTCTTGGTAAGTCTTGCTAGAGGTTTCACAATTTTATTTATCTTTCCAAAGGACCAACTTCTGACTTTGTTTATTTTTTGCCTATTTTCTCCTTCTGTGGTTTCTTCTCCCTATGACTGACTCCCTCCCACTTACTGTGGATTTAATTTGCTTGTCTTTTTCTAGCTGCTTCATGTGGAAACTTAGGACACTTATTTTAAAATTTTCTCCCTTTGTAATATAACCATTCAGGGCTACTAATTTTTCTATAAGCCTTGAGTTGGCTGCATTTCACAACTTTCGAGACGCTGTATTTCTATTATCTTCCAGCTCAAAATGGTTTCTAATTTTCTTCCTGGTGTCATTGCTGTAACCCATGGCTTCCTTAGAAGGGTTGTTTTATTTTCCATATATGCTGGCTCTTTTTTTTTTATTATTGTGCTTAACTTCTAATTTAATTCCATTGTGCAGAGAATATATTCTGTAATATTTCAGTCTTTTAAAATGATTGAGAGTTGGTTTATGGCCTCCCATATGTCTTGCCACTGGTTTATGTACTTTGGGAAAGAATGTATTCTGCACTTGTTTGGCTCAGAGCTCTATAAATATCATTAGGGTGAAGTAATTGATATTCTTTTCAATATCTTATTTCCTTACAGATTTATTTTTAATTAATTGTTCTATCAAGTGGTGAGGTCAGGGTGCTAACATCTTCAACTGTGATTGTGGATTTATCTCATTCCCCTGTAAGTTCTGACATTTTTGCAGTGTGATTTTCGAGCCCTTCTTTCTAGATTCATCCATATTTTAGGTTGTGGTGTCTTCCTCATGTTTGGGCCCTTTTACCATTATGAAATGTCCTGCTTATCGCTAGTGATATGCCTTTATCAGAG
The DNA here is from genome assembly GCF_003265705.2 of Callorhinus ursinus. Lineage (NCBI taxonomy): Eukaryota > Metazoa > Chordata > Mammalia > Carnivora > Otariidae > Callorhinus > Callorhinus ursinus. The sequence continues at coordinate 411,339 of NW_027397112.1, read as the reverse complement.
AGCCTTATCTGTCGGGATATGAATATGGTCTCTCCAGCTTTCCTGCACGTTAGCATTTACCCGGTATTTCATTATGCATTGTTTTCCTTCACACTTAGTTATGGCCTCGCATTTAAAATCCATCTCTTGGGGCACCTGGGTAGCTTTGTGAGTTAAGCGTCTGACTCTTGATTTCAGCTCAGATCATGATCTCAGGGTTGTGGAATCAAGCCCCAGGTCAGGCTCTGCACTGAGCGTGGAGCCTGCTTAAGATTCTCTTTCTCCCTCTGCTCTTCCCCTCTCTCGTGCATTAGCACTAAGTAAGTAAACACAAAATCTTTAAAATCCATCTCTTGCAAATCTATAGTGGGTCTTACCTTTTGTCCAGTCTGGCAATCTATGCTTTTTAGAAGATTTTGTTTTAGTCTATTTCGTTTTAATGAAGTTATTGATATGATTGGATTTAATCTCCCTGTTTGCTATTTACTTTCTATTGATCTCATCTGCAGAAGCCTTTTGTGTGAGTACATTTTGTTATTCCATTTTGATTCTGATGTTGGCTTTTCCATGTTATCTTCTATAATACACTTCTTCTGACTCATCACAGAATACTTAGATTTCATAATTTACCAGGTTGCATCAACGATAGGAGCTTTGAGACTGGATAGTCCTGCTTCTTGTCCCTCTACCCTCTGTGGTATTCTTGCCATTTGTATTCCTTCTACCTGTGTTTAAAATTACCCACAATGCGGTATTATAAATTTTGTTTTAAACAGATATATGTATTTTTAATTAAGAGACCATATATATACACATTCTCTTATATTTTACCCATATACTTATTAATGTATTCCTTTGTTCCTTCCTGCTGATTTGAGTTAGGATCTGGTGTCATTTCATTTCATCCTAAAGAATGTCCTTTAGCATTTCTTATAGTGCAGGTCTGCTAGTAATTTGTTTATTTTTTTGTTTATTTTTAAACATTTTTATTTTGCCTTTATTTTTGAGAGAGAATTTGGCTAGGTATAGAATTCTGAGTAACAGGTGTTGTTTTTCCTTGAAGCATTTTAAAGTTTATTTATTTATTGTTCAGTAATCTCTATGCCCAATGTGGGCCTCAAACTCAACCCCGAGATCAAGAGCTGCATGCTCTTCTGACTGAGCCAGCCGGGTGCCCCTCCTTACAGCATTTTAAAGTCATTGCTTGCTGTTTTCTGCCCTCCTGCGTCTTTGATAAGTCAGCCATCATTAGTATCTCTTAATGGAATGTGTTGGTTTTCTCTGAATACTTTCAAGATTTTCTTTGTACTTTTGGATTTCAGCCATTTGATTTAGATGGCCTAAGAATGGTTCTCCTTGTGGGTGTCCTATTCAAGATTCATTGAACTTGTTAAAGCTGTGAATTGATGTCTTTTGCTAAACTTGGGAAGTTTTCAGTCAGTATTTCTACAACTATGTCTCTGCCCCATGTTACCTCCTCCCGACTGCTACTCCAGTCATATATATGTCTTCCTGACATCATCCCACATGTTTATGAGGCTCTATTCATTTGCTCCCATTTTTTTTTTCTGCCTATTCTTTTCACTGGATAATTTCCATCATCTGTGTTCAAATTCACTGACTTTCTCTTTCCATCCCCAATCTACTACTGAGGGATTCGAGGAAGTCTTTCATTTTACTTATGTGCATTTTGTGCCTAGAACGGCAAAGCCCAATACAGTTGTCACTACATGTCTAATTAAATCAACTCAAATTTAAAAAAAAATTAAAATTCCCCTCCTCTGTCACAGCATCCATATTTCTAGAGCTCAATAGCCACATTTGGCTAGTGGCCACAGTGTTGGACTGTGCACTAAAGGAACATTTTCATCACCACAAAAATAGCTCTATGGGAAGGAGCTGCTCTGGAATTCCCACTTGGCTCATTTTTATAGTTTATATTTCTGTACTGAGATTGCCTTTCTTTAATAATGTATATATTTTCCTTTAAGTCCTTGAACATATTCATAACAAATGCTTTAAATTCCTTTGTACTGATTGCAATATCTGGATCATCTTGTGGTCACTTTCTATTGATTGCTTTTTTTAATGTGTGCAAGTATGAGTAACATTTTCTTCTTTCTTCACCCCAGCAGTGATTTTTTTGATTGGACACTGGACACTTTGAATGATACATTGTAGTCTTTGGAGCCTGTTTTGTTTTCTGTCATTTTATTCTAGCAGACGATTAAATTGACTGGGCTCAATCTCTAAAATCCATCACAGCAGCAACTGAAATCTCTCAGTTCCTTCAGCTTCCAGCTACAACTCCTTCTCCCCTGTGCCCCATTGGATATTCCCTGAATATACATATCTTAGAGGTGATATGTATATTGTGGGGAGAGAGAATGTGGGGAGATCTTATATGTAGATCTGAGGACTCACCTCCTCTGTGGCACCCTTCTTTCAAGGATTCTCCCCTTCCCTGTGGGGCTTTCTTCCAGCCCTCAGTTCTGTCCTCTGGTACCTCAAGCCAGTACAGGTATGGCTTCCTGACATTTCAATTTATATACAAATTTGGGAGTTCTAGGCAAAAAGCCGGAAACACACAAGTATCACTCATGCAGTTAACCTTTCAAGGGTAGATATCCCCTCCCATGCCTGCCTACTTTTGATTGCTCTTCTATGCCTTCTTATATTTTGTGTTGGTTTCATAATTATTGTTTATGGAAGGGTTACTCTGACCAAGTTACTACCCTACTGCCAGAATCCAGAAACTGTCAGCATGCATTTTTTATTGACAGTGTAATGTTCACCCAGTTTGTGCTGCTAAAAACTATTAGCATTGGGGCATACGGCCTCAAGAAGAGATATTTCCATTCTTTGTTGCATGGAGGAAACTCAAAGGCTAGTCTCATACTATTAGCCGTCAGAGTCCAAAGTGATCAATACCTCGGTGTTAGAGTTATCAGTGTTCTCCAAGGAATGTAGAATATCCAAGAGGAAACCAGCACAGTCCCATCAGGACCCAATCTTTCCTTCAATCCTTTTAGAAACTAAAAACAAACTTTATTGTCTTCCTCTAAGAAAAGAAATGGTAGTGCTTGAACATCTAATCAGCATTATTATCATCATCACTAAAAAAAAAAAATCTCCTTAAACCACCTACATATACCTATAGGTTGCACTCATACAGAAGCTGAACAGTCCAAGAATAATTTGACAACAGATGTATACGTGCGTGTTGAGAAGTCATATTGCATAGTGGAGGAAGCATGAGCTCAAAGCCCAGTCCCACCATTTATTTTTATTTTTATTTTTTGCTCTATGGCCTTGGAAAATTTTGTTAACCTCTCCAAGCCCAGTTTCCTCATCTGTAAAACTGGGATAATAATATCTATCTCGTAACGTTGCTATGAAAGTTAAATGTTAAAGGATGAAACGTACCCACCATAACGCTGATGTCAAAAGACTCCCGCCTCCCTTTAGATCTATTTATAGTGCACCAGAGGTATCTGCAATCAGCCACTTGAGATTCCAGTTGAGGAAAAGGTCTTACCAGAAATGAGAGCTTCCCCAAATGTACCCACAGCTAATCATGGATGATGGTTCTCTAAATGCTTGTAAGTTACCTAGAGACTCGAAGCATGGCATTTCTGAGGCTCAACTCCCTACGGTTTCATGGGAACTCTGCTTTCTACGACTCCTGGGGTGGGACATTTCAATGAAGTCCTCCAATTTATGGGAACCCCTAAGGAGTAAGGCCCTTTGAATCATCTGGTACCTAGATGAGAGAGGAAAGCTATGACGTCATGGTTTCTGATGTCACACCTTGGGCTGTAGCATCGGGGCTGCTGGTATTCATCCTTCTTAAGATGAAATTCATGCAAACCTACCTGCATTGCCCCCAAAACTAGACAAAAGCTTCTGGCTTATCATTCCTTTCAAGCGTATTTTCCATAAAAGGCATTTATGGAATGCCTTTTATGGAAAAGCATTGTTCAACCCCTTAGTGCCCACCTAGAAAAGGTCTTCCCTGGTGTTGAATCTACCAGTGAGCATTTTCTCCCCAGAATGTCAAGCAGTTATTGACTTCTTGGTTTTTGCTAGCACCTTGCAATGTTCTGTTTCTTATCCCGGCACTTCGCCTAGCATGTCAGAGCTGTGCTTATCCACGAAACGCAAGGTGGCCCTGAGGCTCCAATTACTCACCATTCGAGAACAATGTCATCGCAGGAAGGAACAATTCACAAACTGACAAAGAGCCCTTGGTGTGTCTTCAGGAGAGTCAAGTTGCTCCACCACTATCTGTGTAGGGCTGTCTCTACAAACGGTACCTGCCAAAAGACTCCTGGGGGATTTATTTCTAATGATGAGCAACACTCCCCCATAAAGGAGACTGTGTTCAGTGCTCAGCACTAAAAATCAAATGTTTACCAAGTGTAGGTAGGCAGAGCTGAATCATGCCCTGAACTACTTTCTGCTCATTGCAGATCAGGTTGTGCCAACAATGTTATCACCCTGATTCATTCATTCACTCAATGCATATTTGAGTGTCTAGCTCTGGGAAGACAGCAGAGAAAAGCCTCGGGTGGCTTACATTTCAGCAGGGTGACACAAATGATAAATGAATGAATAAATATGTCATGTAGCAATAAATGCAAAGGAAGAAAATAAGAAAGCTGGATCAGAGGATGGAGAATGATGGCGTCAGGGTTTTATTTGTTGCAGAGGGCTTGGAAAAGCCTTTTCCGATAAGATGGCATCGGGAGACCTGGAGTCCAGGCAGATACCTGAGGGATGGGTCAGGCAGAGAGGCAGCAGCAGGGGCACGTGTCTTCAGGCCAGAGTGCCTTAGCGGGTCTGAGGAATAAGGGGAAAGTGAGGCAGGAGCAGGGGAGGTAGAAGATGAGTCCTGGAGGTAGAAGAGGGCCAGACCTCCTAGGGCCCTCTCTGTAGCTTCCTAACAACCTCTGGCCTCTCATCTTGCTCTCCCCTATTCCATCCTTCACAGTTTTTTTTTTTTATTATGTTATGTTAATCACCATACATTACATCATTAGTTTGTGATGTAGTGTTCCATGATTCGTTGTTTGTGCATAACACCCAGTGCCCCACGCAGAACGTGCCCTCTTTAATACCCATCACCAGGCTAACCCATCCCCCCACCCCCTCCCCTCTAGAACCCTCAGTCTGTTTTCCAGAGTCCATCGTCTCTCATGGTTCGTCTCCCCCTCCGACTTACTCCCCTTCATTCTTCCCCTCCTGCTATCTTCTTCTTTTTTCTCTTAACATATGTTGCATTATTTGTTTCAGAGGTACAGATCTGTGATTCAACAGTCTTGCACAATTCACAGCGCTCACCATAGCACATACCCTCCCCAATGTCTATCACCCAGCCACCCCATCCCTCCCACCCCACCCCTACTCTAGCAACCCTCAGTTTGTTTCCTCAGATTAAGAATTCCTCATATCAGTGAGGTCATATGATATATGTCTTGCTCTGATTGACTTACTTCACTCATCATAATACCCTCCAGTTCCATCCACGTCATTGCAAATGGCAAGATTTCATTCCTTTTGTCCATCCTTCACAGTTACTGGCATGAGCTCCCTAATGCGACCCCGTTGCCTTCCCATCTAACACCCGCAAAGGCTTCCATCTCCTGTGGAATCGAACTCAAGCTCCTTAAGGTGGGCTACAAATGCCCCTGCATACCTCTCCAGACCCCACTTTGCAATTTGTGCCCCAACATCCTCCAAACCATTGCTCGTGAGTCTTCCTCCATCTGGAAGGCAGACACCCAGCCGGTTTAGCCAGTGACTTAAGAATCAAGACCTTAATGTCCATTTGAGGTTAATCACTAGTGGATAGTTGTAGAGCAACTTGACTCTTGTGAAGACACCCCAAGGGCTCTTTGTCAATTTGTGTTAGGTAAACAAGGAGAAATCTACCCCAGGAGTTGATAAGAGGCCTAACTAGTATTAGCTCCAAGGATCTGAAACCAAGGCAAGAGAAAGCAGGAGCTCAGGCTACAGGAACTGGCTGATTCTATCAGGTGACATTGCTTAGGACGTGAACCAGTACTTGACTGAGTGAAGCCTTTTCATAGAAGACCCACTATGTGTCACACAGTGCACACACGTTCTATGTATACATTTTCTCTAATCTGCACCACAGGAATTACACAAGTGCGGACACCGAGGTTGCACTGATCATAAGAAGCAGAACTGGAATCCAAACCCCAGTGTATATATCTCCAGCACCCACACACTCCTGCTTCACACCTTCCAGAATCAGACATGGCAGCTCCTACAACACTGTGGGCCAGGTCCTAATGGCCTTTGCATCTGCTGAATGGAGCCATAGCACCCATGCACCCACCTGAAGAGGTAGCTCTGGGGAGGGGTCCAGTCTGCCTGTGTTCAGTTCCTGGCTCTACACGGCTTCTCTGAGCCGCTGTTGAATGTAACCTGCTACAACAAAATACCACAGACCTGGAGCTTATACAACAGACACGTGTTTCTCACAGTTCTGGAGACTGGAAGTATAAGATCAGGGTGCTAGCAAAGTCACGTTCTGGTTAGAGATCTCTTCCCGGCTTGTAGATGGCCTCCTTCTCTCTCTCTGTCTTTCCACGACAGAAAGAGGAGGTTCTGGTCTCTTCCCCTTCTGCTAAGAACACCAATCCCGTCTTGCAGGTCCCCCCCCCCCAACCCCCGCATGAGCTCACCTGAACTTAATTACCTCCCAAAGGCCCCGTCTCCAAGTACCATCACGGTGGGAGTGAGAGCACATGTTAGCTGCGGTTGCAGGACAAACCAAGGTTGTACAAAAGCCCTCCTCCAGTCCACCTTGCTGGTCCAAGACCACCACGCAGCAGGGCAAGAAGTGAGCTGCATGCCGGAGAGCATGGGGGTCATTCTTTACGAGGATTTGCGTTTGTTTTGCATTTGCGTGGAGAGCTAGTTTCCGGGAGGTTAGCCCACCATGCTTTGCAGCCTAAAGGATGCTTCTTTTAAGGAACTGCTCCTTCCTCACCTACCTCCTTTCCCTGCTGCTCACCTCGACGTTCGGCTCCTTAGCCACTGCAGTCCTCTCTGGCCCGGCACATTTCCTCCCCACCGCGTACACCCCAGACCTCAGAGTCCTGGCTCCTCTGAGCCTGTCAACAGCCCCGGTTGATTTTATCACCATCATAACTCTCTGGAATAGCTGCAGTTACCCTACCAGTATGAGTGCAAAGCCAGTACTTTTGTGTCGACTGCAATGTATTCATAAATTTCTACAGGCATTTATTGAGCCCCTACTGTGTGTGTCACATGGAATACCTACCGAGTTTCCCATCTCCACCGCCATCACGGCAAACACGCCTCATTTTCCACCTGGCCCCACAGTGCCTGAGGAGAGGGACCACTCCTTCCTAATCCAGCCCCTGCTGCCTCTCTGGCAGTCTTCCCACAGCCCGGAGACGCCCCTAAAGGATTATTAGCTCCCTGGTCCCAGGCCTCGGTTAGCTGGCCTGCCCCCATCCTCTTTGTCTTCACGCCCCCGAGGCCCTGCTGTCACCATCAACGTGCCCTGCCTTATAATCTCCTTGGGTTTTGTAAACTTGCCGCATGGCTGTCCCCACCCCCACCAGTCTGGGTTTTCTGTATCTCTGAGCATTATCTTTCTTGATCACCCACTTCCCTTCAGCCCTCCATCTGTGCGTACATCCCACCCTCCCTGACACTGCCCATCCCTCAATCTACTGAACAAGTGTTCCCATACCCCGACTCCAGGTCTCCCTGGACCAGAAAGGGGGCCTTGAACCCGAGGTTCACAGGTATGTCAAGGACAGGTATGCATTTTTTGTTTGCTATTGCCAGGACACCACGGGGCTCTTGGGCATACACAATAGGTGTGCAGGCGAGCTTCTGCACACGTGGGTGCCGGCAACCTCCCCATCATTTTTCCCAGGCTTATTTTTCCCTGGTATTAAAGAACCACAAAGAATTTCTAAGTCAGTCATATTCTTTGTTGTTATTACTAGTTGTAGTGCATTGAAAGGGACAAACAATGCAGCTTATTCTTTGCCTCTCTACAACCAGAGATTTATTTTCTATAATTTTTTTTTTTGGTTGTGTTGAAAGAACTCAAGAAAGACTAATTACTCTCCTTTCTCTTTCAAAAAAAAAAAAGAGAGAGAGAAAGCTGGATATGAGGGTAAGCCTGGGTGATCCACTTCAGGGTGGTGGTTTTGTGTCTCTCAGCTTGGAGATGATTGTATAATCTTCTGGGTCTTTGCATCTGTCTTTGGAAAATTGTGAGCATCACCCCCAGCATTCATGCCCACGATGGCAACCAAGACCCTCACCATTAGCATTAATGCCCATCAGGATGGAGGCACTGCTGATGAATTGTCACAGTGGTGCTGGGGTCCTGCCCTGCTCCCTGTGCTAGGGAAATAGACATCCTTCTGCCATCCTCCCCACATCCCTTTGGTCCACAGATTATTCCTGTGAGCACAGAAATAGCACATTACATTCCAAATGCCTCTCAGCGTCCTGCATGAACCGTTCTTTTCATTTCTGCATGAGTCCCTCTGCCCCAGCACTGAGGGGTCAGGAGCAATGGGGAGCAGTCTAGAAAACCAGCCTCTGCATGCAGATGGCCCTGACCCCAACCCCAATTCCCAGCCCAGTCTCCTCTGTCTCTGTCCTTCCCATCTAGCTAAGTGGTTTGTTCACTCAGACGCTCTCCAGCTCGGCCGCCCATCACATGACATACTCACCAGGGCCCCAGGCCTCAGCTTACAAGTACCTAATCCTTGTCCTAGAGCCCATGGAAGAATTTCTTAGCAGGATGAATCCTTAAAGGTCAAGCATGGAAAGTTCTTAGATGGAAGCACAGAGAATTCTTAGAGCCATGACAGCGCTAGTGATTTTACACGATTTGATCTGATTAGAGCTCTGGAAGTATTCCTGGTGAGGAGGGTAGCCCCAACCCACCCTTCCTGGTCCCTCCAGCCAGGCCTGGAGCTGGAGCCCATCACCAGACAAAGGGGGAGAGGGAAGGGGAGGGGGGGCGGGGGCGGGTATTGAGAGACCTAGCATTCCAGCTCCAACTCTTTCCTGAGCAAGCTGTGCAAATGTGGGCCAGCTCATCCCCCTCTGGGCCTCAATTTCCTCATTTGCAAAAAGAGGGGGTTGCACCGGCTTACCTTCAGGGTCCCTTCCAGCTGTGTGATTTTATAAAGGAGAAAAAAAAAATCCTTCACTTTGAAGAGCTCTGAGACATGACAAAAAGGCATTTCCAAGGGAGACAGCTGAGTTTCCTCTAGGAATGTTTTAGGAATAGGGAAAGTATCCATCAGTAGGAAAGGAACAGCAGGTGGCATCCTAAAGAGATGAGGCAAGAGCATGACCTGAGGGTCAGCGTAGAACCCGGGCCGGGCCAGATACTCTGCCTGCAACTTTGAACTAAGATCAGTTATTTTCTACAAAACAGGCCACTGAGTGGCATCTGGGGACCCAGGAACTTGGACGTTGCTTGTGCAAATGCCCTGTGATGGGGACACAAGGGCAGTTTCCCAGTTGGTGTTTTGCTGCTGTGGGAGCAGAAGGGCTATGACCCACCCACCTCTGGGAGGCAAAAATCATCACAGGCTGAAGGGAACTGTCTGTCTGTCGGTGGGACAAGAGAGGGAGCATCTGGATTGTTTGGAAAGAACCAACAGATTAAAAACCAAGAGCTACACCATCGGGACCCAGAGGGCAAGTCAAGCCCACAAATATCGACACTGGGACCTGCGGAGAAGTCCATCCAGGAAGGCCAGGGAATGAGGAAGCACACAGCGGGACCCCAGGACTGCTCAGAGCCACAGGCACGCGACCAGCTCTGCTAATGCAGCTCTTTCTAATGGATGTGCCCTTCAAACCCCACCTTTCTGAGCCCCTACGAAGCCCTTTAACAGCGTCTGCCAGCTAAAAGGTTCGGGAAGATGTCTGAAAGCTTTCCTGCCCTGAAAGCTCCGAAAACAAGAGGTGGAGAAGAGAGCCAGCTGACCCAGCCCCCTCCTCCTCTTCCACTCAGGCTCCCAAGAGAGAGGCCACCTGGCCCGCAGTGGAGGAGAGCCCTTTCAGGTTAGGGAGAGACCACGGCCTCCCTGCCTCCCTGCCTCCCTGCAGCTGCCAGAATTGATAGGCGGGCGGGGGGAGCCCCAGCTGCAAGCTACGTGGGTAGTAGACTTTCCGTCTGACCTCAGTCCATCTTGGCAATTGAAAACTAGGCGGGGTCTCAGAGATCAATCCAACTCGTTTCTTTTATGGTGAACCAAATAAAGAGGTTCAGAAATGGTAAGAGGTGCCCCGAAGGCATGTTGCGGGGAAGGGAGGGAGCGGGAAGCGGGATCTGCACAGAGCCTGAGCCCTAAGGTCATTCCGGCAGATCCCGGAAGAACCAGGTGGCTTGTTCCTACTAACTCATCTGCTAAGCGAAGAGTAGTACCTGGAAAAGTCGCCAAGAGTAAAGGGGGAGAGGAGGGTGGAGCCTGGTGGGGTGGGCGTGGCCACGGGGGGGAGAGCCAATCAGCAGAGGCACACTTCCCAGCCTGGTGGTTGGTGTATCAGTGAGCTCAGCTGAGGGGTGTGGCCCCAGAAAAGACTTGGATCCCCTGTTTTACTTCTTTATTTATTTATTTAGTAGTGGGAGTGAGGGGCAGGAGAGAGGGAGAGAGAATCCTAAACAGGCTCCACGCCCAGCACAGAGCTGGACACAGGGCTCTATCTCAGGACCCTGAGATCATGACCTGAACCCAAATCAAGAGTGGGAGGCTTAACCCACTGAGCCACGCAGGCGTCCCTGGATCCCCCTTTTTAAAGAGTTTTCCCTGATGTTGGGTAGGTTGCTTGCACCCATGGGTCCACAAGGAAAAGGTGGGGCAGTGGGTGAAGGACAACAGATTAGGGGAAAGTTATAATTTGGAGATATCATTTGGGCAAACCAACTCTATCTCATCTGCCTCCAGGCTGTGGGTGTGGCATAGTTCTTAAGATGAGAGTCATGAAACTTAATTTATTAGCTAGGATTAGGTTCAGCTGCACATAACACAAAATCCAAACTAACAGTGGCTTAACCAAGATGGCAGATTCTTTCTTCCCTTACACAAAAGAAATGCAGAGGTAAGCAATCTGGGGCTGGTAAGGCAACTCTGTGGTTATTAGAACTCAGATGCCCTCTGTTTTTTCTGCTTCCACCAGCCTAGTGCAGAGCTTCCATTTCAAGACTCCCATTTGGTCCAACATGGCTGCTGGAGCTCCAGCCATCACCATCTAGGCAGGAGAGAGGGAGATAGTGGGAAAGGCATCGAAGGGCAGCAAGCCCTCCCAGCTGAACCAGCTTCCCTTGGGCCACCTGCCCTGAAGTTCCACTAAACATAGCTACTCACCTCCCATGAACAGAATTTAGTCCTGTGACCATCCCTGGTGCTTAGAACATCAGAAAATAGGGTTTTTAGACGGTTTCATTATCTCCCCAAATATAACAAGGATTCTCTAACCAAGGAAGAAAGGGTTACACCTGTTGGACAGAAGTAGCAGTTTGGCTCCTCCTTTAAGTCCTGTTTTCTCTGTGCTCTGGCTGTGCAGTTGTGACAAGAGAGAAAGAAAGAAGAAAGAAACAGAAAGAAAGAAAGAAGAAAGAAAGAGAGAAAGAGAGAAAGAGAGAAAGAAAGAAAGAAAG